>NC_090745.1:3637613-3960113 GCF_036898095.1 Palaemon carinicauda | reverse complement strand
TAAAGGTGTCTGGTTTCGGGATGTATGTATGATAGCGGCCACCTGTATATATGTATTATTATGGCTAGCTTAGACTACAGCAGTGTAAAGGGGGGGTCGCATGGGTGGGGCGTTAGTCCCCCGTTAAGTATGTAGGTAAGGACACGGCGTGTAGGTTAGGTTAGGGGGAAAAGTTTAGGTTAATGTCCATTTTTAATCAACACATGAGGAACTGGCCGCTGATATGCAAAGGCTCCTTGGTTTCATTTTCAGTTCCATCAGAATAGATACTCACCAGAACGTCAGCCTGGTACCCTACCACAGTAGTGGATTCCCTAATAAACAGCTTAAACTCACGGTCCCGACGCGGATTAATCTGCTGCCATGGGAGTGCAAGGCAAATATGTTACCACTGCACTAACATCCCCATGTGACACCCCTTACACTGCCGTATTCTTAGTTGGCCGTCATCATACATACAGGTGGCCACTATCATACATACACCCTAAAGGCTATGACTTGATACTGCTATGACATAATGATTTCTCTCTCAGTACAGGCAGGCGTTATATCATACCTTAGCCTATATGTTTTGCATAGGCTACTGGCCACCCACAGTCCTACTTTTTAAAGGTTTGAATGTCGCTCATGAATGGCAGAGGCAAGGGACAGAGACATTGCCCTAACAAGTAGGACAAGGCCCTTGATAGAGACTGACCACATGTATTGTATGATCAACGGCCAAGCCCCAACTCTCTCCACCCAAGTTAGGACAAGGAGGGCCAGGCAGTGGATGATGAGGTTGCAGCGACCAAAGAAACTATTGAGTTTGAACGAGACTCTTTATCCCAGTCTGGCGTTCACCTGTCAGGGACATTACCACATTGGCCACGACAACCCTTGTAAGCTATCTTAAGCTTGAGGTATTTTAAACTATTAGTCTGGCAATTAATTAGGGGCTATCCTATACCTGAGGCCATTTAGACTATTAGCTTGACAGCTTAATATGACAAATCACTGATTTACGAGTATATCTTTACTTGTGACCGTTAAGGTTACTTTGATGTATGACGAGTAGGAGAACACCTTCATGCAGTATTGGATAGATCTGTTCGGGTAAGTGGAGGGTTGCAAACCCCCCTTTTATTAAGGACACAGCGACCTAATTGGGTTAGAGTGGATCGTGGAATTTAGATTTTTTTACTTACGGTCACGCACCAGGCAAGATATACCCATTTGGTTTTCTTATTTCCCCCTTACCGATTATGGTAAAATGCTAATGAGAAGAGCCCCCACATAACTGGTGAATTAAGCATGTTGTTTGATACTTAGTTTAGCCTAATCTTAACCCTACCATAGACTAAATTAAAAGAATAGAAGATGGTGTGAAAATACGTGGGTCACTGGTAATTACTGATAAGCATCGTTATTTTTGGCACTGTATGCCAAGTAATTCTTTTGCGTCTCTGGCAACTCATTTACATATTTCTACCCAAACCAATATAGTTTAGACATGAATACATTCCCACGTACCATATGTATTGTTTATCAAATGTTTAGTAACAAGACAAAATATCAAATGTTTCGGTTAGGCAAGTGTCTGCCAATTTCTAACGTCATTAGGAATTACGGAGGGCGCTTGACTAGTTCTCGTAAAATAATGTTTGGTTTCATATTGTTTAGCATGCCTCAAGATATCGAAGGTTGGAGTCATTTGGTATTGTTCTTGGTAGAGTATTTAAAGCAGATTTCTATTAAAAGGCTAAACATTTTGCCTACTATATTTAACCCTTTTACCCCCAAAGGACGTACTGGTACGTTTCACAAAACTCATCCCTTTACCCCCATGGACGTACCGGTACGTCCTTGAAAAAAACTGCTATTTAAATTTTTTTTTGCATATTTTTGATAATTTTTTGAGAAACTTCAGGCATTTTCCAAGAGAATGAGACCAACCTGACCTCTCTATAACAAAAATTAAGGCTGTTAGAGCAATTTAAAAAAAATATATATACTGCCAAATGTGCTTGAAAAAAAATAACCCCTTGGGGTTAAGGGTTGGAAATTTCCAAATAGCCTGTGGGTAAAAGGGTTAATGAACTTCAGATTCTATCATGGTTTAAAAGTAAATGATAAAAGATTTATGCGAATAGTCACAGGATATTTACCATTTTCTCAATACTGCACGGTATCTGGAATCATTTGTTATATCAATTTAATTGGTTTAGTGTCATTTAAAGTAATTTCAGTATAAAGTTTATTAAATTGTTTATACTTCAAATAGAATACTATGAATCTGATTTGCAATACAATATCCTGAAATTTTTTATTAATGTGTGTTTTACCTAACCATACGAACTTGAGACTTTTCATAGAGGTATAACTTCAGCGAAGATGAAAACCACCGTTAAGCTTTTAACGAGGTAAACATAGTTGCCTGCCGGATGGTGGGTAGGCCAGGCCAACTCGGCAGGTAAAGCTACCTTCTCTTTGACCTTTGGCCTAGGACTTGCAGGATGTTAGAAGCAGGCTGTAACTCAAGGAGTTGGTAGAAATACAAATTGATTTTAAAATTTGTGATTTGTTCCTACACTCAATACAAACCATCGATAGGAGACTCATCGTAGGAGGTTGGAAGTCCATATGACCAAACTGGTTGATTAATTGGCCTGGGAAATATCTGTACTTTGGTCCTGTATGGGACCTAGAGTTATGACTCTTGTTAATCTCCCAACTACATGAGCATGAAGATGTTGCAAGTGTAAGGCTAGGTTGCTACCAGTAACAGGTAGACTCTTTGAACAGTATCCCATTGGAGGTGGTCATGCCATCATGCTGAAGTGGGAGGAAATTCCCAGCTTCTCCAAATCCTAGCATCGATCACTTCCAGCTTCTCCCTCTAGAAAGGGCAGACATCTGCTCCACCCGTTCTTACGCCTCACATAATCAGTCTAGGAAGAGGTGTTCATGCATTCCTCATTCCCTGTCTGTCTTCCATCTGAATCCATTCCAGACCTACCTTATAGGTTCTATCTCTGGACATGCGAACAGGTGCAAAAATCATGGATTTTTAAGCTGGAAAACTTTTACGACTCTCTTTGGTCATCTGCCGTCAACTCTTCACAAGTCATTGCAGGAAATCGACAAGAGAAAATATAAAGTGTACAAGTATAAGCAAGATAGTGGCCTCCTTTTTAAATCCACCTCAAAGATGAACAATGGTTCACGATATGTGGAGTGTGAGTTTTATGAGCTCGTTGAGTACATGTAAAAAATTTACATAATGTAAATGTCTTTTTTCAATATTAATCTTACCCGATGATCATGTAGCTGTCAACTCCGTTGCCCGACAGAAATCTACGGTCGGGATACGCCAGCGATCGCTATCCAGGTGGGGGTGTACACAACAGCGCCATCTGTGAGCAGGTACTCAAGTACTTCTTGTCAACAAGAACTCAATTTTTCCTCTGTCGTGCCGCCGGCAAGACCTACTTGGATACGCTGTTGATTTTGGAGTCTTTGTTCACGATTTGGTGATGTATTTGCTCTAAAGTTTTAGCCTTCGCTATTCAGGAAGCTTTCTCATTAGCTTAGCAAGCTTTTGGAATTAATTTGGATTAATTGGTAACGAACTTTGCTAGATTTTGGAATCCCCCCTTGACTACTTCTAAATTCAAGATGTCTGACCAGTCTCAAGTACCTAAGTACAGGCAGTGTAGCGTTAGGACTTGTACTAGGCGTCTTCCGAAGGCCTCTATAGATCCTCACACCGTATGTTCCAATTGTAGGGGTAAATCCTGTCAATTGGAAGATCGATGTGGGGAATGTGCTGGGCTTTCGGAATTCGATTTTAACGAATTCCTTAGATATGCACATAGGTTAGAGAAGGAGAGAAATAGGAGGAGTTCTTCTCGCTCTGTGGATTTTTCCTCTCCCCATGCCCCTCAACCTTTTCCTTCCCCTGTGGTGGTGACTCCCGAACCTGCTACGAGTGCTCAGCCTGGTATGGCGGATATGTTGCGTGCCATTCAGGCTCTCGGTGACAAAGTGGAGTCATTGGCTAATGACCGTAATCAGCTCTTGGCAGATGTCAGAGAGCTGAAAGCGAAAAGTGCAGTGGGAAGTGTTAGTGCTAGTGATGTGCAAAGTGTCAGTGTCAGTGTTGCGCATGAGGGTACATCTGTGCGTGCCAGTCGTCCTCCCAGTCCGGGACCTCTTGCAAGCTCCCAAGCCCAGGGGAGAAGCAATGTCGAAGGACCAAAGGGTTCGGCAGGCCTTGATCGGCGCACGGATGTATCCTCAGTGGTTGCGGACGTATCTGTTAAGGATCGTCCCATCCACATACAGACGAATGAGCCCTTACATTCCTCGTCTGTGGAAGAAGTTTCCAGGAGGAAACGGTGGACCAAGGTCTCACGACCGCTCAAACGTAAGGTCCCTTCCGAGCGAGTCCAACGGCCCAGGTGTAGCCACTGGGTCAGTTCGGACTCGCCGCAGTCATCTGATGACTGCACACCTCCCAAGAGAGGTAGAGTGGTCCCTCAACAGGCTACTGCTCCATCTGTTGTTGCTCCAACCACAGTAGACCCTAAGTGGTCCATGCTGCAGACTATGCAGTCTCAGCTTGCTGCATTCATGCAGGAGTATCATGCTGAGAAGGTTATCATTGCTCCTGTTAACCTACAACCCGCCGAGGTTGTGCGCTCAGCAGATACTGCGGCTGCCTGCTCCCACACTCCACCTGTGAGAGCTCCACCACCGATGCGCAGTCCACCCTGCCAGACGCATGTTCTTGCTGCACCTTCTGCTAACATGCCTGAGCTACCGCATCAGCAGTGGGAAGGTTCTGTAGAGCTGCCGGGTTCCAGCACTATGCGGCTCTCTCCGCAGCCCATGCAGCATGCTCTGCATACCTTACAGCATGCTCCGCATACCATGCAGCATGCGCCGCATACCTTACAGCATGCTCTGCATACCATACCGCATGCTCCTCAACCCACCGCAGCCCCTCCCACTCACCAGCCCTCTGCTTCTGTTGTTGCCAGCTCGCAGACCGACCAGCAGCGGCATGATGTTGGATCCGCAGGTACGCATGCACCCGTACTGCCGGATTCAGCCGTTCAGCTTTCTGCTCTACCTTTGCCACTTACAACTCAGCTGTCGGATGATGGTGTATCGGATGACGAAGCTGCACATCTGGATGAACCTCACTCTGATTTTGAAGGGCCCAAGTCTACGCCTCCCTCCTTAGACTTTCGTAAAGTCCTTGCCTTGTTCAGGGAATTGTATCCTGAGCAATTTGTGTCTGCAACCCCTCGTTCTCCTCCCTCCGAGTTTGCTCTGGGCATGCAGTCTGCTGCGCCTGCCTTCACCAAGCTTGTTCTCGCCAGATCATCTAAGAGAGCTTTGAGGGTTATGGGAGAATGGTTGCATTCCAAGAAGCAACTGGGAAGGACTTCTTTCGTCTTCCCGCCTACCAAGCTTGCTTCTAAGTCGGGCGTCTGGTATGCCACGGGAGAGGAACCCGGCTTGGGAGTTCCTGCCTCTGCCCAGGGCGACTTCTCAAGTCTGGTTGACTCTCCCCGCAGGTTGGCTATGAGACGTTCGAAGATCTGCTGGTCCACTTCTGATTTGGATCATCTGTTGAAGGGAGTCTTTCGTGCCTTCGAGATATTTAACTTCCTCGATTGGTGTTTGGGAGCCTTAAGCAGGAAGACTTCCCCTTCAGACAAGGCCTCGGCCATGCTGATCATGTCTAGCATGGACAAAGCAATTTGGGATGGGTCCGGTGAACTTGCGGCTTCGTTTGTGTCAGGAGTCCTTAAGAAGAGAGAACATCTTTGCTCCTTCTTATCAGTTGGTATCACTCCTTGCCAGAAGTCAGAGTTGTTGTTTGCTCCTCTCTCCAAGTCTCTGTTTCCGGAGGAGCTGATTAAGGGGATGGCTGCCTCTCTTATCCAGAAGGATACTCATGATCTTATGGCATCTTCTGCACGTAAGGCTAAAACCTTACCTTCCGTGCCTAGACCCTTCCGCCCTGCAGCAGTTGACACACCTGCATCTAGGTTCATCCCGCCCTTTCGTGGCAGAGCCTCCAGCAGAGGAGGTACCTGTGCAGACAGTCACCGTGGCAAGTCCAAGAAGGGTTCCAAGTCCGCAAAAGGCAAGTTCTGACTGCCTTCCTCTCCAGACAGCAGTAGGAGCCAGACTCAAGACCTTCTGGCAAGCTTGGGAGAGCAGAGGTGCAGACGCTCAGTCTGTGAAGTGGCTAAGGGAGGGATACAGAATTCCGTTCTGCCGCAGTCCCCCTCTAACTACGTCTCCCATCAACCTCTCTCCCAACTACAAGGAGAAGGACAAGAGGCTAGCGTTGCAACAAGAGGTGTCGCTCTTGCTACAAAAGGAAGCGGTGGTCATAGTCCGGGATCATCAATCCCCGGGCTTTTACAACCGTCTCTTCCTGGTAGCCAAGAAGACAGGAGGTTGGAGACCGGTGCTGGACGTCAGTGCTCTCAATGCTTTTGTCACCAAGCAGACGTTCACGATGGAGACGACGAAGTCGGTCCTAGCAGCGGTCAGGCAGGAGGACTGGATGGTCTCGTTAGACCTGAAAGACGCGTACTTTCACGTCCCCATCCATCCAGACTCCCAACCTTTCCTAAGGTTCGTCTATGGAAAGGTTGTGTACTAGTTCCAAGCCCTGTGCTTTGGCCTAAGCACGGCACCTCTTGTGTTTACCAGACTGATGAGGAATATTGCGAAATTCCTTCACTTGGCAGACATCAGAGCCTCCCTCTATTTAGACGACTGGCTTTTAAGAGCTCCCACAAGTCGTCGCTGTCTGGAGAATCTCAGATGGACTATGGATCTGACCAAGGAACTGGGCCTCCTGGTCAATTTAGAGAAGTCCCAGCTCGTCCCATCCCAGACCATTGTCTATCTGGGTATGGAGATTCAGAGTCGAGCTTTTCGGGCTTTTCCGTCGGCCCCAAGGATCAATCAAGCCCTAGAATGCATCCAGAGCATGCTGAGAAGGAACCGATGTTCAGTCAGGCAGTGGATGAGTCTAACAGGGACACTTTCATCGCTGGCCCTGTTCATCGAGTTAGGGAGACTCCACCTCCGCCCCCTTCAGTATCATCTAGCTGCTCACTGGATAAAGGACATGACGCTAGAGACGGTCTCAGTTCCTGTTTCCGAAGAGATGAGGTCTACTCTCACGTGGTGGAAGAACAGCATTCTTCTCAAGGAAGGTCTACCATTGGCTGTTCAGACCCCCGACCACCGTCTCTTCTCGGACGCATCGGATACGGGCTGGGGTGCGACACTGGACGGACAGGAATGCTCGGGCACATGGAATCAGGAGCAAAGGACACTTCACATCAATTGCAAGGAGTTGTTGGCGGTTCATCTGGCCTTGATAAACTTCAAGTCCCTCCAGCTAAACAAGGTGGTGGAGGTGAACTCCGACAACACCACAGCCTTGGCTTACATCTCAAAGCAGGGAGGGACTCATTCGAGGAAGTTGTTCGAGATCGCAAGGGACCTCCTCATTTGGTCAAAAGATCGAAAGCTTTCGCTGGTAACGAGGTTCATTCAGGGCGATATGAATGTCATGGCAGATCGCCTCAGCCGGAAGGGTCAGGTCATCCCCACAGAGTGGACCCTTCACAAGAATGTTTGCAGCAGACTATGGGCCCTGTGGGGTCAGCCAACCATAGATCTATTCGCTACCTTGATGACCAAGAGGCTCCCGTTGTATTGTTCTCTGATTCCAGACCCAGCAGCAGTTCACGTGGATGCTTTTCTGCTGGATTGGTCCCATCTCGACCTGTATGCGTTCCCGCCGTTCAAGATTGTCAACAGGGTACTTCAGAAGTTCGCCTCTCACAAAGGGACACGGCTGACGTTGGTTGCTCCCCTCTGGCCCGCGAGAGAATGGTTCACCGAGGTACTGCAATGGCTAGTCGACGTTCCCAGGACTCTTCCTCTAAGAGTGGACCTTCTGCGTCAACCTCACGTAAAGAAGGTACACCCAAACCTCCACGCTCTTCGTCTGACTGCCTTCAGACTATCGAAAGACTCTCAAGAGCTAGAGGCTTTTCGAAGGAGGCAGCCAGAGCGATTGCCAGAGCAAGGAGGACATCCACTCTCAGAGTCTATCAGTCTAAATGGGAAGTCTTCCGAAGCTGGTGCAAGGCCAATGCAGTTTCCTCAACCAGTACCACTGTAACCCAGATTGCTGACTTCCTGTTACATCTAAGGAACGTAAGATCCCTATCAGCTCCTACGATCAAGGGTTACAGAAGTATGTTGGCAGCGGTATTCCGCCACAGAGGCTTGGATCTTTCCACCAACAAAGATCTACAGGACCTCCTTAGGTCTTTTGAGACCTCAAAGGAACGTCGGCTGTCCACTCCAGGCTGGAATCTAGACGTGGTTTTAAGGTTCCTAATGTCATCAAGATTTGAACCGCTCCAATCAGCCTCTTTTAAGGACCTCACATTAAAAACTCTTTTCCTCGTGTGCTTAGCAACAGCTAAAAGAGTAAGTGAGATCCACGCCTTCAGCAGGAACATAGGTTTCACATCTGAAACGGCTACATGTTCCTTGCAGCTCGGTTTTTTGGCTAAAAACGAACTTCCTTCCCGTCCTTGGCCTAAGTCGTTCGAGATCCCAAGCCTGTCCAACTTGGTGGGGAACGAACTAGAGAGAGTACTTTGCCCAGTTAGAGCTCTTAGGTACTATCTAAGAAGGTCAAAGCCATTACGAGGACAATCATAAGCTTTATGGTGTGCTATCAAGAAGCCTTCTCTACCGATGTCTAAGAACGCAGTTTCTTACTACATCAGGCTTCTGATTAGAGAAGCACATTCTCATCTGAAGGAAGAAAACCTTGCTTTGCTGAAGGTAAGGACACATGAAGTAAGAGCTGTTGCTACTTCAGTGGCCTTCAAACAGAACCGTTCTCTGCAGAGTGTTATGGATGCAACCTATTGGAGAAGCAAGTCAGTGTTCGCATCATTCTATCTCAAAGATGTCCAGTCTCTTTACGAGAACTGCTACACCCTGGGACCATTCGTAGCAGCGAGTGCAGTAGTAGGTGAGGGCTCAGCCACTACATTCCCATAATCCCATAACCTTTTTAACCTTTCTCTTGAATACTTTTTATTGTTGTTTTTTTGGTTGTACGGTCGGCTAAGAAGCCTTCCGCATCCTGGTTGATTTGGCGGGTGGTCAAATTCTTTCTTGAGAAGCGCCTAGGTTAGAGGTTGTGATGAGGTCCTTTAGTTTGGGTTGCAGCCCTTTATACTTCAGCACCTAAGAGTCGTTCAGCATCCTAAGAGGACCGCTAGGCTCAGTAAGGAAGACGTACTTAAAAAAGGCAGAGTAATAGTTCAAGTCGACTTCCTTACCAGGTACTTATTTATTTTATGTTTGTTATTTTGAATAACTGATAAAATGAAATACGGGATACTTAGCTTCTTTGTTAACATATATGCTGGTCTCCACCCACCACCCTGGGTGTGAATCAGCTACATGATCATCGGGTAAGATTAATATTGAAAAATGTTATTTTCATTAGTAAAATAAATTTTTGAATATACTTACCCGATGATCATGAATTAAAGAACCCGCCCTTCCTCCCCATAGAGAACCAGTGGACCGAGGAGAAAATTGAGTTCTTGTTGACAAGAAGTACTTGAGTACCTGCTCACAGATGGCGCTGTTGTGTACACCCCCACCTGGATAGCGATCGCTGGCGTATCCCGACCGTAGATTTCTGTCGGGCAACGGAGTTGACAGCTACATGATCATCGGGTAAGTATATTCAAAAATTTATTTTACTAATGAAAATAACATATTTCCTACATTCTTACCCAGTGTAAGTCCCCAAAATAAGAATTTTGTAATGGATAAAAGGGGGTTTAAACATATTAAAAAGTATACAAATCAATTCACTTTTTTATAGCATTTGATTGTTTAAATATCAATAGGAATTTTTGATACATGCGTAGTGTAGCTCAGTAGTGGTAGAGATATCAGCTGGTTGAAAACAGTGGAGGGTAGCAGGTGGCAGTATGAGCTGGATGCTTAGGATAATAATTTAGAACTTGAGAACTCTTCAACTTCAGAAGAACCAAGTCTCGTAACGTATCGCTTTCTTAGGTTAACCTAGGAGACTTGCTCTCCAGTCTGACAGTTGGAGCTATGTAACAGTACTGGGTATGTATAAAAATAACATTTTATTAAAACTTCTTCATTATTATTGGCCATTGCTGCTAACTTGTCAAGTAATTTTCTTGAATGAATTTGTAGCATATTCTGATGTATTTAAGGCCAAAATCTGGCTCCAACTTAATTAAGAATAACTAATTTTAGTACTCATTTAATTAAAACAAATATGTAATTGTAAAAGTCATACCTTTTGAATAGAATTTAACTGGCATTTGGGTTGCAAAGTTTTATATATAAAACTTAAGAAGTTTTAAGTTCTTCCTGGTTTTTTTCTATTTTCCTTATGAATACTGTAATGAACAATCTCTCTCTCTCTCTCTCTCTCTCTCTCTCTCTCTCTCTCTCTCTCTCTCTCTCTCTCTCTCTCTCTCTCTCTCTCTCTCTCTCATTATACTGATCATTTTAGCTTGATATTTACCTACTGATACTACAAAGCTGATGTAATTTCAGGCGTGGATAACAGAAAAGATGTCGCCAACGCTAGAACGCCACCAAAGTGAATATGTCGAGTGCATGCTGGATCAGATCAACCAGATGACGGAAAACCTCAAAAGATGCAAGAAACATGATTTTAGAGTAGCCATTCATAAGATGGAGGTACGGGTTTGATTGGAATGTATTGTGACATAAGTTTACAGATATGCAGAGTTAGATGACTGTACTTCTGTGTTGTGATGGTTTTGAATGGTGTTTTTGAAATATACGGTAGTTTAATTGTTTGTGTAGTTTGAAATTTTTTAGTATGTTTTTGATAATGAGTTACTGTATTTGAAAATATACAATATTGTGCTCTTTATGACCTCAAGGTTTCTTCTTGGTTATATTTATGAAACATAACTAAATCTAAGAAAAGTAAGTCTACCTATTGTTTGTAAGAATTTCTCGATCTATAACAATAGTATTAGTGGTGTATACAGTACTTTAGTTCAATTGTTTTACCATTTTTTGGAATATTGGTCGTCTGTCTTATTATCAGCAGACTCTCAGATTCATCATCATGACAAAATTGCCTGAAGTGCATATGTTTATTTTTAAATATTTAACTTAGCCGGTGAATATATAGCTGCAACTCTGTTGCTCGACAGACAAACTCTACGGAAAAAACTCGCCAGCGATCGCTACACAGGTTGCGGGTGTGCCCAACAGCGCCATCTGTCGACCAGATACCCAGCTCTTATGTAAACAAAGACTCAATTTTCTCTCTGTCGAGGTGTCGACAAGACGTACCTTACTCGCGGTTGCTAAACTGGAGTTTTTCAATGTTTAACTTAGCCGGTGATTATATAGCTGCAACTCTGTTGCTCGACAGACAACTCTACGGAAAAAACTCGCCAGCGATCGCTACACAGGTTGCGGGTGTGCCCAACAGCGCCATCTGTCGACCAGATACCCAGCTCTCAATGTAAACAAAGACTCAATTTTCTCTCTGTCGAGGTGTCGACAAGACGTACTTTACTCGCTGTTGCTAAACTGGAGTTTTTCACATCTAATTGGTGAAGTACTATATTCTTGTTTTGAGCTTTCGCTGTGCAGGGTTTCTCTTCACACAAATCCTTGAACTCTTTTTGATAACTGATTCTTTGTTGATGACTTTTTGATAGTTTTTTGGAATTTCCCTTGACCAATTCAAAATGGCTGACCCTTCACAAGTCCCCAAATTTAAGAAGTGCAATGCTAGGGACTGTTCTAGGCGTCTTCCGAAGGCTTCTATCGACCCTCACACTGTTTGTTCCAATTGTCGGGATAAAACCTGTCAATTGGAAGATTGGTGTGAGGAGTGCGTTGGCCTTTCGGAATTCGATTTTATCGAATTTCAAAAGTATACACGTAGGCTAGAGAGAGATAGAGTTAGGAGAAGTTCTTCTCGTTCTATTGATATATCCTCTCCTCATGCCCCACAACCTATTCCTTCCCCTGTAGTGGTTGCTCCTAACCCCCCTCCTGGCACTCAGGAACCATCGATGGCTGATATGATGCGTGCCATCCAGGCTCTGGGTGAGAGAGTTGAGTCCCTTGCTAGTGACCGTAATCAGCTCATGGCGGATGTGAAGGAGCTTAAGTGCCAAAGTGCAGTGGGAAGTGCTAAAGTGCCGAGTGATAGTGTTGTGGATAGTGTTGCGCTTGAGGGTTCGTCTGTTCGTGCCTGTCGTCCTCCTAGTCCGGGACCTCTTGCAAGCTCCCAAGTCCAGGGGAGAAGCAATGTCGTACGACGCATGGGTTCGAGAGGCTTTAATCAGCGAACAGACGTTCCCTCCGTGGTATCGGGCGTATCTACCCAAGATCGCTCCTACTTAACTAAGACGAGAGAGCCCATTTATACCTCGTCTTCTGAAGGTGTTTCTCGCAAGAAACTTTGGACCAAGGTCTCGCGACCGTTAAAACGTAAGTCGGTCCCTTCAGCACAAGTCCAACGGCCCGGTTGTAGCCACTGGGTCAGTTCGGACTCGCTGCCGTCATCCGATGACTGCTCACCGCCTAAGAGAGGCAAAGCGGTACCGCTTCAGACAGTAACATCGTCTGTCGCCGCACCTGCTCCCGTAGACCCTAAGTGGTCTCTACTGCAAGACATGCAGTCTAAACTTACGTCTCTGATGCAGGACTTTCGTGCGGAGAAGGTTGCTGACGCACCAGCTAGTGCAGTACCTAGCCTACAACCCTCCACACGATCGGTTGTGCGTCCTGTGGACGCTGAGGTAACCTTCTCACGCACACCAGTTGAGAGAGTTCCTCCACCCATGCGTTCCAGTGTGATCTGCCAGCCGCATGTTGACGTTAAGCGACGCACGGAGGTTGCCGTTGACGTTCTGGATGTTCAACAACCGTCAGAGTTGCTTTGTTTTGACGCGGTGCGTCAACCTCCGCAACCCAGTGTGGTTTCCACTGCGCACCCACATCAGTCCAGACAGTCTGGAGTAGACGCTGTGCGTCCCCGCGCTGCCATGGTTGTTGCCAGCTCACAGACTGGGCAGCAGTTCCATGACGTTGCGTCCGGCTCAGTCACGCATGCACCAGTGCGACCGGACTCAGCGAACCAGCCGTTACCCACTCCGTTGCCGTTTCCTCATCAGTTGTCGGATGAGGAACTTTCTGATGATGATGTTGCTGCACACATAGATGAACCACAATCAGAATTGGACGAGCCTAAGTCTACTCAACCCTCTTTGGACTTTAGAAAAGTTTTGGCCATTTTCAAAGAGCTGTTTCCGGACCAGTTTGTTTCTGTGGCTCCTCGTTCTCCGCCTTCAGAGTTTGTGTTAGGCATGCCGTCTACCACTCCTGCCTTTACTAGACTCGTCCTCGCACGCTCGTCCAAGAGAGCTTTGCGGGTGATAGGAGAATGGTTGCAGTCCAAGAAGAGTTTAGGGAAGACAGCCTTTGCTTTTCCCCCTGCTAGACTCTCTTCTAGATCGAGCGTCTGGTATGCCACGGGAGAAGTTCTCGGCTTGGGAGTTCCTGCCTCTGCCCAGGGCGACTTCTCAAGTCTTGTAGACTCTCCCCGCCGCCTTGCCATGAGACGCTCAAAGATATGTTGGTCTTCTTCGGACCTGGACCACCTTTTGAAAGGAATCTTTAGGGCCTTCGAAGTTTTTAACTTCTTAGACTGGTGTCTAGGAGCCCTAAGCAGGAAGATCTCTCCGACAGAGAAAGAGACTTCCTTGCTCATTATGTCCTGCATGGACAAGGCCATACGTGATGGGTCTAATGAGCTTGCTGCATCATTTGTGTCCGGAGTCCTTAAAAAGCGAGAAAATCTCTGCTCATTCCTTTCAGCTGGAGTTACACCGTGCCAGAGATCTGAGCTTCTCTTTGCTCCTCTTTCCAAGTGCCTTTTTCCAGAAGTCCTGATTAAGGAAATAGCCGCTTCGTTGGTGCAGAAGGACACTCACGATCTTGTTGCGTCCTCCGCTCGCAAAGCTCCCCCTTTGCCTACCTTGTCAGCTAGACCAAGGATGGACACTCCAGCGTCCCGTTTTATTCCGCCCTTTCGTGGCAGAGCCTCCAACAGAGGAGGTGCTCGTGCCGAAGGGAAACGAGGAAAGAAGAAAGGATCCAAATCCTATAAGGGCAGAGTCTGACTGCCCGCATCTTCAGACAGCAGTGGGAGCCAGACTCAAGAACTTCTGGTAGACCTGGGAGAAGAGAAGCGCAGATGCACAATCTGTGAAGTTGCTCAGAGAGGGGTACAAGATCCCTTTTGTACGGAAACCCCCTCTAGCAACGTCTCCCATCGATCTCTCTCCCAGGTACGGAGAGGAAGACAAGAGACGAGCCTTGAAACGGGAAGTGTCTCTTTTACTAGAGAAGGGAGCGGTGGTCAAAGTCTCGGACCTTCAATCTCCGGGATTCTACAATCGCCTCTTCTTGGTGTCAAAGAAGACAGGAGGGTGGAGGCCGGTGCTAGACGTCAGTGCTCTGAATGTCTTTGTCACAAAGCAGACGTTCTCCATGGAGACCACAAAGTCAGTCTTAGCAGCGGTCAGAAGGGAAGACTGGATGGTCTCATTAGACCTAAGGGACGCCTACTTCCACGTCCCCATCCACCCGGACTCCCAACCTTTTCTGAGATTCGTTTTCGAAAAGGTGGTCTACCAGTTTCAAGCCCTGTGCTTTGGCCTAAGCACAGCTCCTCTTGTGTTTACGAGACTGATGAGGAATGTAGCCAAATTCCTCCATTTATCGGACATCCGAGCCTCCCTCTATTTGGACGACTGGCTTCTCAGAGCCTCTTCCAGTCGTCGCTGTCTGAAGGATCTAAAGTGGACTCTAGATCTGACCAAGGAATTGGGTCTCCTTGTCAATATGGAAAAGTCACAACTGGTCCCATCCCAAACTATTGTGTATTTAGGGATGGAGATTCACAGTCTAGCTTTTCGGGCTTTTCCGTCGGCCCCCAGAATAAGCCAAGCCCAGTTATGCATCCAGAACATGCTAAAGAAGGAACACTGCTCAGTCAGGCAGTGGATGAGTCTGGTAGGGACGCTATCATCCCTGGAACAATTTGTGTCATTAGGAAGACTACACCTCCGTCCTCTTCAATACCATCTAGCTTTTCACTGGAAAAAGGACAAGATGCTAGAAGCGGTCTCGATCCCCATTTCCGAAAAGATGAAGTCTTGCCTGACTTGGTGGAAGGACAGTATCAACCTAAGAGAGGGTCTTCCCCTGGCTGTTCAGACTCCCAACCACGTTCTCTTCTCGGACGCATCGGACGTAGGCTGGGGCGCGACATTAGACGGTCGGGAATGTTCAGGACTGTGGAACTCGAGTCAAAGGATCATGCATATCAACTGCAAGGAGCTGCTGGCAGTACATCTGGCCTTGAAAAGCTTCAGGTCTCTCCTTCGAGGCAAAGTGGTGGAAGTGAACTCGGACAACACCACTGCCTTAGCGTACATCTCCAAGCAAGGAGGGACCCACTCACTGACGTTGTACGAGATCGCAAGGGACCTGCTCATCTGGTCAAAAGGTCAAAACATATCACTAGTAACGAGGTTCATCCAAGGCAACTTGAATGTCATGGCAGATTGTCTCAGTCGGAAAGGGCAAGTAATTCCAACAGAATGGACCCTCCACAAGGATGTATGCAAGAGACTTTGGGCCACTTGGGGCCAACCAACCATAGATCTCTTTGCAACCTCGCTGACCAAGAGGCTCCCAATATATTGCTCACCAGTCCCAGACCCAGCATCAATACATATAGATGCCTTTCTCCTAGATTGGTCACATCTAGATCTATACGCATTCCCACCGTTCAAGATTGTCAACAAGGTACTGTACTGCAGAAGTTCGCCTCTCACGAAGGGACAAGGTTGACGCTAGTTGCTCCCCTCTGGCCCGCGAGAGAATGGTTCACCGAGGTACTTCGATGGCTAGTAGACGTTCCCAGAAGTCTTCCTCTAAGGGTGGACCTTCTACGTCAGCCACACGTAAAGAAGGTACACCAAAGCCTCCACGCTCTTCGTCTGACTGCCTTCAGACTATCGAAAGACTCTCGAGAGCTAGAGGCTTTTCGAAGGAGGCAGCCAGTGCGATTGCTAGAGCAAGGAGAACATCCACCCTTAGAGTCTACCAATCGAAGTGGGAAGTCTTCCGAAACTGGTGCAAGTCAGTCTGTATCCTCGACCAGTACCTCTGTAGCTCAAATAGCTGACTTTCTCTTATACCTGAGAAAAGGACGATCCCTTTCAGCTCCCACTATCAAGGGCTACAGAAGCATGTTGGCATCGGTCTTCCGGCATAGAGGCTTAGATCTTTCCAACAATAAAGATCTTCAGGACCTCCTTAAGTCTTTTGAGACCACGAAGGAGCGTCGTTTGGTTACACCTGGTTGGAATTTAGACGTGGTACTAAGATTCCTCATGTCAGACAGGTTTGAGCCGCTACAATCAGCCTCCCTGAAAGATCTCACTTTAAAGACACTTTTCCTGGTATGCTTAGCCACAGCTAAAAGAGTCAGTGAGATTCATGCCTTCAGCAAGAACATCGGATTTTCGTCAGAAAAAGCTACATGTTCGCTACAACTTGGTTTTCTAGCCAAAAATGAGCTGCCTTCTCGACCTTGGCCGAAATCGTTCGATATTCCCAGCTTATCGAATATGGTAGGCAATGAACTAGAAAGAGTCTTATGCCCTGTGAGAGCTCTTAAGTTCTATTTAAAGCGAACTAAACCTTTACGAGGCCAATCTGAAGCTTTATGGTGTTCAGTTAAGAAACCATCTTTGCCTATGTCAAAGAATGCTTTATCCTACTTTATCAGACTGTTAATACGAGAAGCTCATTCACATCTGAGTGAGGAAGACCAAGCATTGCTTAAGGTGAGGACACACGAAGTTAGAGCTGTCGCAACTTCCGTGGCCTTTAAGCAAAATAGATCTCTGCGAAGTATAATGGACGCAACCTATTGGAGAAGCAAGTCAGTGTTTGCGTCTTTTTATCTAAAGGATGTCCAGTCTCTTTACGAGGACTGCTACACACTGGGACCATTCGTAGCAGCGAGTGCAGTAGTGGGTGAGGGCTCAACCACTACAATTCCCTAATTCCATACCCTTTTTAATCTTTCTCTTGAAATGTTTTTATTGTTGTTTTTTTGGGTTGTCCGGAAGGCTAAGAAGCCTTTCGCATCCTGGTTGATTTGGCGGGTGGTCAAAGTCATTTCTTGAGAGCGCCTAGATTAGGGGTTTGATGAGGTCCTGTTGTATGGGTTGCAACCCTTGATACTTCAGATCCTAGGGGTCGATCAGCATCCTAAGAGGATCGCGAGGCTCCGTAAGGAAGACGTACTTAAAAGGCAGAGTAATTGTTCAAGTCGACTTCCTTACCAGGTACCTATTTATTTTGTTTTTGTTATTTTGATAACTTCTAAAATGAAATAAAAAACTCTTAGCTCATAAAAGTGTAAACATATATTACTGGTCTCTACCCACCATCCTGGGTGTGAATCAGCTATATAATCACCGGCTAAGTTAAATATTGAAAAATGTTATTTTGATTATAAAATAAATTTTTGAATATACTTACCCGGTGATTATAAATTAAATGACCCTCCCTTCCTCCCCAATAGAGACGCAGTGGGACGAGGAGAAAATTGAGTCTTTGTTTACATTGAGAGCTGGGTATCTGGTCGACAGATGGCGCTGTTGGGCACACCCGCAACCTGTGTAGCGATCGCTGGCGAGTTTTTTCCGTAGAGTTGTCTGTCGAGCAACAGAGTTGCAGCTATATAATCACCGGGTAAGTATATTCAAAAATTTATTTTATAATCAAAATAACATTTTTCACATCTTATTGGTGAAGTACTATATTCTGGTTTTGAGCTTTCGCTGTGCAGGGTTTTTCTTCAAACAAATCCTTGAACTCTTTTTTGTAACGGATTCATTGTTGATGACTTAGATCGTTTTTAGAATTTTCCCTTGACCAATTCAAAATGGCTGACCCTTCACAAGTTCCCAAATTTAGGAAATGCAATGCTAGGGACTGTTCTAGACGTCTTCCGAAGGCTTCTATCGACCCTCACACTGTTTGTTCCAATTGTCGGGGTAAAACCTGTCAATTGGAAGATCGGTGTGAGGAGTGCGTGGGCCTTTCGGAATTCGATTTTATCGAATTTGAAAAGTACACACGCAGGCTAGAGAGAGATAGAGTTAGGAGAAGTTCTTCTCGGTCTATTGATGTATCCTCTCCTCATGCCCCACAACCTATTCCTTCCCCTGTAGTGGTTGTTCCTAACCCCCCTCCTAGCACTCAGGAACCATCGATGGCTGACATGATGCGTGCCATCCAGGCTCTGGGTGAGAGAGTTGAGTCCCTTGCAAGTGACCGCAATCAGCTCATGGCGGATGTTAAGGAGCTTAAGTGCCAAAGTGCAGTGGGAAGTGCTAAAGTGCCAAGTGATAGTGTTGTGAACAGTGTTGCGCTTGAGGGTTCGTCTGTTCGTGCCTGTCGTCCTCCTAGTCCGGGACCTCTTGCAAGCTCCCAAGTCCAGGGGAGAAGCAATGTCGTACGACGCATGGGTTCGAGAGGCTTTAATCAGCGAACAGACGTTCCCTCCGTGGTATCGGGCGTATCTCCCCAAGATCGCCCCTACCTACCTAAGACGAGAGAGCCCATTTATACCTCGTCGTCTGAAGGTGTTTCTCGCAAGAAACTTTGGACCAAGGTCTCACGACCGTTAAAACATAAATCGGTCCCTTCAGGACAAGTCCAACGTCCCGGTTGTAGCCACTGGGTCAGTTCGGACTCGTTGCCGTCATCCGATGACTGCTCACCGCCTAAGAGAGGCAAAGCGGTACCGCTTCAGACACTAACACCGTCTGTCGCCGCACCTGCTCCCGTAGACCCTAAATGGGCTTTACTGCAAGACATGCAGTCCAAGCTTACGTCTCTGATGCAGGACTTTCATGCGGAGAAGGTTGCTGCCGTACCAGCAGCGAGTGCAGTACCTAGCCTACAACCCTCCAAGCGATCGGTTGTGCGTCCTGTGGACGCTGAGGTAACCTTCTCACGTACACCAGTTGAGGGAGTTCCTCCACCGATGCGTTCCAGTGTGGGCTGCCAGCCGCATGTTGACGTTAAGCGACGCACGGAGGTTGGTTTTGACGTTCTGGACGTTCAACAACCATCAGAGTTGCCTTGTTTTGACGCGGTGCGTCAACCTCCGCAACCCAGTGTGGTTTCCTCTGCGCAACCCAGTCAGTCTAGACAGTCTCGGGTAGACGCTGTGCGTCCTCGCGCTACCATGGTTGTTGACAGCTCACAGACTGTGCAGCAGGTCCATGACGTTGCGTCCGGCTCAGTCACGCATGCACCAGTGCGACCGGACTCAGCGAACCAGCCGTTACCCACTCCGTTGCCGTTTCCTTATCAGTTTTCGGATGAGGAACTTTCTGATGATGATGTTGCTGCACATCAAGATGAACAACAATCAGAATTGGACGAGCCTAAGTCTACTCAACCCTCTTTGGACTTTAGAAAAGTTTTGGCTATTTTCAAAGAGCTGTTTCCTGACCAGTTTGTTTCTGTGGCTCCTCGTTCTCCGCCTTCAGAGTTTGTTTTAGGCATGCCTTCTACCGCACCTGCCTTTACTAGACTCGTCCTCGCACGCTCGTCCAAGAGAGCTTTGCGGGTGATAGGAGACTGGTTAGAGTCCAAGAAGAGTTTAGGGAAGACAGCATTTGCTTTTCCCCCTGCTAGACTCTTCTAGATCGAGCGTCTGGTATGCCACGGGAGAAGTTCTTGGCTTGGGAGTTCCTGCCTCTGCCCAGGGCGACTTCTCAAGTCTTGTAGACTCTCCCCGCCACCTTGCCATGAGACGCTCAAAGATTTGTTGGTCATCATCGGACCTGGACCACCTTATGAAAGGAATCTTTAGGGCTTTTGAAGTCTTTAACTTCTTAGACTGGTGCCTAGGAGCCCTAAGCAGGAAGATCTCTTCGACAGATAAAGAGACTTCTTTGCTCATTATGTCCTGCATGGACAAGGCCGTCCGTGATGGGTCCAATGAGCTTGCTGCATCATTTGTGTCCGGAGTCCTGAAAAAGCGAGAAAATCTCTGCTCATTCCTTTCTGCTGGAGTTACACCGTGCCAGAGATCTGAGCTTCTCTTTGCTCCTCTTTCCAAGTGCCTATTTCCAGAAGTCCTGATAAAGGAAATAGCCGCTTCATAAGTGCAGAAGGACACTCACGATCTTGTTGCGTCCTCAGCTCGCAAAGCTCCCCCTTTGCCTACCTTGTCAGCTAGACCAAGGATGGACACTCCAGCGTCTCGCTTTATTCCGCCCTTTCGTGGCAGAGCCTCCAGCAGAGGAGGTGCTCGTGCCGAAGGGAAGCGAGGGAAGAGGAAAGGATCCAAGTCCTCTAAGGGCAGAGTCTGACTGCCCGCAACTTCAGACAGCAGTGGGAGCCAGACTCAAGAACTTCTGGCAAGCCTGGGAGAAGAGAGGCGCAGATGCACAATCTGTGAAGTTGCTCAGAGAGGGGTACAAGATCCCTTTTGTACGAAAACCCCCTCTAGCAACGTCTCCCATCGATCTCTCTCCCAGGTACAGAGAGGTAGAAAAGAGACGAGCCCTGAAACTGGAAGTGTCTCTTTTGCTAGAGAAGGGAGCGGTGGTCAAAGTCTCGGACCTTCAATCACCGGGATTCTACAACCGCCTCTTCTTGGTTTCAAAGAAGACAGGAGGGTGGAGGCCGGTGCTAGACGTCAGTGCTCTGAATGTCTTTGTCACAAAGACGAAGTTCTCCATGGAGACCACAAAGTCAGTCTTAGCAGCAGTCAGAAGGGAAGACTGGATGGTCTCCCTAGACCTAAGGGACGCCTACTTCCACGTCCCCATCCACCCGGACTCCCAACCTTTTCTGAGATTCGTTTTCGAAAAGGTGGTCTACCAGTTTCGGGCCCTGTGCTTTGGCCTAAGCACAGCTCCTCTCGTGTTTACGAGGCTGATGAGGAATGTAGCCAAATTCCTCCATTTATCGGACATCCGAGCCTCCCTTTATTTGGACGACTGGCTTCTCAGAGCCTCTTCCAGTCGTCGCTGTCTGAAGGATCTCAAGTGGACTCTAGATCTGACCAAGGAATTGGGACTCCTAGTCAATTTGGAAAAGTTGCAACTGGTCCCATCCCAAACTATTGTGTATTTAGGGATGGAGATTCACAGTCTAGCTTTTCGGGCTTTTCCGTCGGCCCCCAGAATAAGTCAAGCCCTGTTAATCATCCAGAACATGCTGAAGAAGGAACGCTGCTCAGTCAGGCTGTGGATGAGTCTGGTAGGGACGCTATCATCCCTGGAACAATTTGTGTCATTAGGAAGACTACATCTCCGTCCGCTTCAATACCATCTAGCTTTTCACTGGAAAAAGGACAAGACGCTAGAAGCGGTCTCGATCCCGATTTCCGAAAAGATGAAGTCTTGTCTGATTTGGTGGAAGGACAATATCAACTTAAGAGAGGGTCTTCCCCTGGCTGTTCAGACTCCGAACCACGTTCTCTTCTCGGACGCATCGGACGTGGGCTGGGGCGCGACATTAGACGGTCGGGAATGCTCAGGACTGTGGAACTCGAGTCAGAGGAACATGCATATCAACTGCAAGGAGCTGTTGGCAGTACATCTGGCCTTGAAAAGCTTCAAGTCTCTCCTTCGAGGCAAAGTGGTGGAAGTGAACTCAGACAACACCACTGCCTTGGCGTACATCTCCAAGCAAGGAGGGACCCACTCACTGACGTTGTACGAGATCGCAAGGGACCTGCTCATCTGGTCAAAAGGTCAAGACATCTCACTAGTAACGAGGTTCATCCAAGGCAACTTGAATGTCATAGCAGATTGTCTCAGTCGGAAAGGGCAAGTAATTCCAACAGAATGGACCCTCCACAAGGATGTATGCAAGAGACTTTGGGCCACTTGGGGCCAACCAACCATAGATCTCTTTGCAACCTCGCTGACCAAGAGGCTTCCAATCTATTGCTCACCAGTCCCGGACCCAGCAGCAATACATATAGATGCCTTTCTCCTAGATTGGTCACATCTAGATCTCTACGCATTCCCACCGTTCAAGATTGTCAACAAGGTACTGCAGAAGTTCGCCTCTCACGAAGGGACAAGGTTGACGCTAGTTGGTCCCCTCTGGCCCGCGAGAGAATGGTTCACCGAGGTACTTCGATGGCTGGTAGACGTTCCCAGAAGTCTTCCTCTAAGGGTGGACCTTCTACGTCAGCCGCACGTAAAGAAGGTACACCAAAGCCTCCTCGCTCTTTGTCTGACTGCCTTCAGACTATCGAAAGACTCTCGAGAGCTAGAGGCTTTTCGAAGGAGGCAGCCAGTGCGATTGCTAGAGCAAGGAGAGCATCCACCATTAGAGTCTACCAATCGAAGTGGGAAGTCTTCCGAGACTGGTGCAAGTCAGTCTCTGTATCCTCGACCAGTACCTCTGTAGCTCAAATAGCTGACTTTCTCTTATACCTGAGAAAAGGACGATCCCTTTCAGCTCCCACTATCAAGGGCTACAGAAGCATGTTGGCATCGGTCTTCCGGCATAGAGGCTTAGATCTTTCCAACAATAAAGATCTTCAAGACCTCCTTAAGTCTTTTGAGACCACTAAGGAGCGTCGTTTGGTTACACCTGGTTGGAATTTAGACGTGGTACTAAGATTCCTCATGTCAGACAGGTTTGAGCCGCTACAATCAGCCTCCCTGAAAGATCTCACTTTAAAGACACTTTTCCTGGTATGCTTAGCCTCAGCTAAAAGAGTCAGTGAGATTCATGCCTTCAGCAAGAACATCGGATTTTCGTCAGAAAAAGCCACATGTTCGCTACAACTTGGTTTTCTAGCCAAAAATGAGCTGCCTTCTCGACCTTGGCCTAAATCGTTCGATATTCCCAGCTTATCGGAGATTGTAGGCAATGAACTAGAAAGAGTCTTATGCCCTGTGAGAGCTCTTAAGTTCTATTTAAAGCGCACTAGACCTTTACGAGGCCAATCTGAAGCTTTATGGTGTTCAGTTAAGAAACCATCTTTGCCTATGTCAAAGAATGCTTTATCCTACTTTATCAGACTGTTAATACGAGAAGCTCATTCACATCTGAGTGAGGAAGACCAAGCTTTGCTTAAGGTGAAGACGCACGAAGTTAGAGCTGTTGCAACTTCTGTGGCCTTTAAGCAAAATAGATCTCTGCGAAGTATAATGGACGCAACCTATTGGAGAAGCAAGTCAGTGTTCGCGTCTTTTTATCTAAAGGATGTCCAGTCTCTTTACGAGGACTGCTACACACTGGGACCATTCGTAGCAGCGAGTGCAGTAGTGGGTGAGGGCTCAACCACTACAATTCCCTAATTCCATACCCTTTTAATCTTTCTCTTGAAATGTTTTTAATGTTGTTTTTATGGGTTGTCCGGAAGGCTAAGAAGCCTTTCGCATCCTGGTTGATTTGGCGGGTGGTCAAAGTCATTTCTTGAGAGCGCCTAGATTAGGGGTTTGATGAGGTCCTGTTGTATGGGTTGCAACCCTTGATACTTCAGCTCCTAGGGGTAGATCAGCATCCTAAGAGGATCGCGAGGCTCCGTAAGGAAGACGTACTTAAAAGGCAGAGTAATTGTTCAAGTCGACTTCCTTACCAGGTACCTATTTATTTTGTTTTTGTTATTTTGATAACTTCTAAAATGAAATAAAAAACTCTTAGCTCATAAAATGTAAACATATATTACTGGTCTCTACCCACCATCCTGGGTGTGAATCAGCTATATATTCACCGGCTAAGTTAAATATTTAAAAATGATATTTTAATTATAAAATAAATTTTTGAATATACTTACCCGGTGAATATATAAATTAAATGACCCTCCCTTCCTCCCCAATAGAGACGCAGTGGGACGAGGAGAAAATTGAGTCTTTGTTTACATAAGAGCTGGGTATCTGGTCGACAGATGGCGCTGTTGGGCACACCCGCAACCTGTGTAGCGATCGCTGGCGAGTTTTTTCCGTAGAGTTTGTCTGTCGAGCAACAGAGTTGCAGCTATATATTCACCGGGTAAGTATATTCAAAAATTTATTTTATAATTAAAATATCATTTCTCCTGGTAGCCATGATTTTGACTTTCGTTTTAAGATATTCCGTAGGGGTATGTCCAAAGGCCCTGTTTTAATGTAGCATCTTATTTCTCCTTTTGTATTTAAATTAGTGTACTGTTCTAGTCGCTTTGCAGATAATCAGCTTCCATACAGTATTCTGCTGCGGTGCCATGTTATCTCTGCTGAGTGCCAGAAATCTTTTTTTTCAATATTAAACTTAGCCGGTGATCATATAGCTGTCAGCTCTGCTGCCCGACAGAAAAACCTAAGGACAAAATACGCCAGCGATCGCTATACAGGTGGGGGTGTACATCAACTGCGCCATCTGTCGAGCAGGTACTCAAGTACTCCATGTCAACACAGAACCAATTTTCTCTCTGTCGTGCCACTGGCAAGACCTACTAAATACGCTGTTACTAACTAGATTTGTTTTCACAACTATTTGGTGAAGTACACTATTCTAGTTTTGAGCTTTCGCTATGCAGGGGTTTTATCTTCATCTCAAAACTTGAACTCGTTTTGGATAGATTTAATTATGGTGACAAAGAGAGTATGGACTCTCTTTCACTTTTAAATGGCCGACCCTTCCCTTAGACGGAAGTGTGTTTAGGTTTTTAGTAATTTTGCTTAACACGATATAGATCTATATATTTTATATCTCTCCGCCTTTATTAGGCCTCTTCGATTAACTTTCCATTTATTTTAAACATATAAAAATAAATTTTTGTTTTGTTTATATGCGACCTTTCCTGATAGTAGGCGGTCCTAACTTGGAACCGAAGTTAATCAACGTTGAGCCCGTTATATCGTATTTAACCTTTAAAGAATTTAAAACTTTTTAAATTTAATGTTTTATGAAAGAATTTCTTTGATAGTCTTCGTACTGTTTTCAAAGATGAACTAACGTTTAGTTTTTTAGACTACGCAGTTGTTGACGTTCAGGACGTTCAACATGCGCTCTATCGTTACGATAGAGAGAGAGTGTATCACGGTTTCACTTTGCAGTAAGAGTAAATCGATTCTGACGTTTCGTTCATTCTTTCTTAGCTTAAATGGTTTAAATTCTAAATTAAAGGAACTTTTTATTTGGAAAACCTTTCAGTTTTTTCCTTTAGCCAAATAACCTGTTTTTTTGACGATATATAATTGGGCTCTTCTCTCAGGTGCGAAATCAAGAGAGAAAGAGAGAGAGAGATAGAGACGGAGGGAGAGAGAGGAGAAAAAAACGTTCCGTTCAGCGGGTAACGTTGTTCTCGTGTTACTCTCCTCCCTAGTCGCTGTACGGGGAAGAAGGTAAAACGTTTCTAGGGTTTTATTCTTGTCCCCAGGCTATGTGCGGTGAGAGATTGTAAACGTAGTTTATTTGAACTAGTGTTTAGTCTCTTTCCCAGCCACTGAATTCTTTATCTTTATATATGTTTTCTGTTTTTGCTAGTATTAATGAGCTGCATTATACGACTGTTTTCGCAATTACTACCTTTTAATGAAGGGTAGAATTGCGTGTTTCAGGTAGAAATCAGTAAAAGTTTCGATTTCAGTGAAATAAGTGCAAAACAGAAAATCGAAGTGATAAAGTGATATGCGCAAAGTGTTACAGTGTTGCGTCCGAGGGTTCGTCTGTTCGTGCCTGTCGTTCACCTAGTCCGGGACCTCTTGCAAGCTCCCAAGCCCAAGGGAGAAGTAATGTCGAACGACTTATGGGTTCGTCAGGCCTTGATCAACGAACAGACTTTTCCCTCCGTGGTTTCGGGCATATCTACCCAAGATCGCCCCACCCACACAAAGACGAGAGAGCCCATTTACTTCTCGTCTGCGGAAGAGGTTTCTCGTAAGAAACCATGGACCAAGGTCTCGCAGCTTATTAAGCGCAAGTCGGTCCCTTCCGCGCAAGTCCAACGGCCCAGTTGTAGCCACTGGGTCAGTTCGGACTCGCTGCAGTCTTCCGATGACTGCACACCTCCTAAGAGAGGCAAAGTGGTACCGCAACAGGCAGTAACACCGTCTGTTGCCGCACCTGCTGCTGTAGACCCTAAGTGGTCTTTGCTACAGTCTATGCAGACACAGTTAGCATCTTTTATGCAGGAGTATCGTGCGGAGAAGGTTGACGCTGCACCCGTTAGCCTACAACCAACCACGGTTGTGCGTACAGTAGACGCTGACGCTACCTGCTCCCGCACTCCGCCTGTGAGAGTTCCACCACCCATGCGCAGTGTACCCTGCCAGCCGCACGTTGACGTTCACAGACGCACGCTACCCTCCGTTGACGTTCACGAGTTACCACAACAACAGGAGGGTGGAGTTAAGTTGCTTTGTTTTGACGCTGTGCGTCAACCTCCGCATTCTAGAGTTGTTTTGACTGCTCAGTATAGACAGTCAAAGCAGTCTCGAGTGAACACTGTATGTCCTCACGCACCTGTTGTGGTTGACAGTTCAGTTGTTGACAGTTCACAGACTGTCAAGCAGTTACATGACGTTGCCTCCTGGTCTGCTACTAATGCACCAGTGCTGTATGTCCTCACGCACCTGTTGTGGTTGACAGTTCAGTTGTTGACAGTTCACAGACTGTCAAGCAGTTACATGACGTTGCCTTCTGGTCTGCTACTTATGCACCAGTGAGAGACTCGCTGAGATAACCTAGCTTTTATCGGACAAGGTTCCTGTAGATGAGAAAGTGCTGTTCTCCCTCCTACTGATATTCCTTTGAGGACTCTGTCATTTGGAGAGGAGCCTTAAGCTGCTTAGCCTCCTATGGACTTTAATTAAATCATGATGTTTTTTTTAAGGATCTTCGTCCGGATCTTGTAACTGCTGCTCCTCGTTCGCCTAAACGTCAGAACTTACACTAGGCCTAGCTACTTCGAAGCCGTTGTTGTTAAGCTAGTGCTCTCTCGCTCTCCTAGAGAGCGTTACGTTGGCTAGGCGACTGGTTTTTGCACCAGGAGGAGTTTTAGGGATACAGCCTTTGATTTCCCTTCTTTTAAACTGGCTTATAGAGCGAGAGTCTGATAGGACACGAGAGAAGTTCTCGGCTTGGGAGTTCATGCCTCTGCCCAGATAGACTTCTCAATTCTGGTAGACTCGCCCTGGTGCCTAGCCAGGAGACGCTCCAAGTTGTTTACAGGTCAACTTCTCAACTTTTGTCGAGCCTTTGAAGTTTTGCTGTACTATTATGTCACACATAACAAGGCTTCCAGGGATGGTAAATGGTTCCGCCTCAGTCGCTAACCCCGTCTGTTGCCACACCTGCTCCCGTAGACCCTAATGGGCTTTGCTGCAAGACATGCAGTCCAAGCTTCTGTCCTTGATAGAGGACTTAAATGCGGAGAAGAACCTTCTGGCCAACAACCTTCCAACCGGTTGGTTGTGCGCCCTGTTGACGCTGAGGTATCCTACTCGCGTCTGCCAGTTGAGGTGGTTCCTCCACCGATGCGACCCAGTGTGGGTTGCCAGTCGCACGTTGACGTTAAGCGACGCTCGGAGGTGGTTGTTGACGTTCAGTGTGTCACTAGGAAGACGTTCAACAACCAGCAGAGGTGACTTGTTGTGACGCAGTGCGTCAACCTCAGCAACCCGGTAGGGTGTTGACTGCACAACCCAGACAGTCTAGATACTCTAGACAGTTTCGGGTTGACGCTGTACTTCCTCGCGCACCCATGGTTGTTGACAGTTCACAGACTGTGCAGCAGTGCCATGATATTGCGTCCGGCTCCGTCACGCATCCACCAGTGCGACCGGATTCAGCGAGTCAGACGTTGCCCACTCCGTTGCCGTTTCCTCATCAGTTTCGGATGAGGAACCCTCTGATGAGAACGTTGCTGAACAAGACGATCAACCCCCAGCCCTGCTATCTATCCAGAAGATGCTGAAGAAGGAACGCTGCCCAGTCAGGCTGTGGATGAGTCTGGTAGGGACACTGTCATCCGTGGATCAATTTGTGTCACTAGGAAGACTACACCTCCGTCCTCTTCTATACCATCTAGCTTTTCACTGGAAAAAGGACAAGACGCTAGAAGCGGTCTCAATCCCGGTTTCCGGAAAGATAAAGTCTTGTCTGACTTGGTGAAAGGACTATATCAACCTTAGAGAGGGTCTTCCCCTGACTGTTCAGACTCCCAACCACGTTCTCTTCTCGGACGCATCGGACGTAGGCTGGGGTGCGACATTAGACGGTAGGGAATGCTCGGGATTATGGAACTCGAGTCAAAGGACAATGCATTTCAACTGCAAGGAGCTACTGGCAGTACGTCTGACCTGGAAAGCTTCAGGTCTCTCCTTCGAGGCAAAGTGGTGGAGGTGAACTCGGACAACACCACGGCTTTGGCGTACATCTCCAAGCAAGGAGGGACCTACTCTCTGACATTGTACGAGATCGCAAGGGACCTCCTCACCTGGTCAAAAGGTCTAGACATTTCACTAGTAACGAGGTTCATCCAAGGCAACTTGAATGTCATGGCAGATTGTCTCAGTCGGAAGGGACAAATAATTCCAACAGAATGGACCCTCCACAAGGATGTATGCAAGAGACTTTGGGCCACCTGGGGCCAGCCAACCATAGATCTCTTCGCAACCTCGATGACCAAGAGGCTCCCAATATTTTGCTCACCAATCCCGGACCCAGCAGCAGTTCATATAGATGCCTTTCTACTAGATTGGTCACATCTAGATCTATATGCATTCCCTCCGTTCAAGATTGTCAACAAGGTACTGCAGAAGTTCACCTCTCACGAAGGGACAAGGTTGACGCTAGTTGCTTCCCTCTGGCCCACGAGAGAATGGCTCACCGAGGTACTTCGATGGCTAGTAGACGTTCCCAGAACACTTCCCCTAAGGGTGGACCTACTACGTCAGCCACACTAAAGAAGGTACACCAAGGCCTCCACGCTCTTCGTCTGACTGCCTTCAGACTATCGAAAGACTCTCGAGAGCTAGAGGCTTTTCGAAGGAGGCAACCAGAGCGATTGCTAGAGCAAGGAGAACATCCACCCTTAGAGTCTACCAATCGAAGTGGGATATCTTCCGAAACTGGTGCAAGTCAGTATCCGTATCCTCGACCAGTACCTCTGTAACTCAAATAGCTGACTTTCTCTTATATCTGAGGAAAGAACGATCTCTTTCAGCTCCCACTATCAAGGGTTACAGAAGCATGTTGGCATCAGTCTTCCGTCACAGAGGCTTAGATCTTTCCAACAATAAAGATCTACAGGACCTCCTTAAGTCTTTTGAGACCTCGAAGGAGCGTCGTTTGGTTACACCTGGTTGGAATTTAGACGTGGTACTAAGATTCCTTATGTCAGACAGGTTCGAACCGCTACAATCAGCCTCCCTGAAAGATCTCACCTTTAAGACTCTTTTCCCGATATGCTTAGCCACAGCTAAAAGAGTCAGTGAGATTCATGCCTTCAGCAAGAACATCGGATTCTCATCCGAAACGGCTACATGTTCTACAACTTGGTTTTCTAGCCAAACACGAGCTGCCTTCTCGGCCTTGACCAATATCGTTCGATATTCCAAACTTATTGTATGGTTGGAAATGAACTAGAAAGAGTCTTATGTCCTGTAAGAGCTCTTAAGTTCTATTTAAAAACCTTTACGAGGCCCGTCTGAAGCTTTATGGTGTTCAGTTAAGAATCCATCTTTGCCTATGTCAAAGAATGCTTTATCCTATTTTTTCAGACTGTTAATACGAGAAGCTCATTCCCATCTGAATGAGGAAGACCAGGCTTTGCTGAAGGTAAGGACACACGAAGTTAGAGCTGTCGCAACTTCCGTGGCCTTTAAATAATAGATCTCTGCAAAGTATAATCGACGCAACCTATTGGAAAAGCAAATCAGTGTTCGCGTCTTTTTATCTTAAGAATGTCCAGTCTCTTTACGAGAACTGCTACACTCTGGGACCATTCGTAGCAACGAGTGCAGTAGTGGGTGAGGGCTCAACCACTACAATTCCCTAATTCCATAACCTTTTTAATCTTTCTCTTGAAATGTTTTATTATTGTTTTTGGGTTGTCCGGAAGGCTAAGAAGCCTTTCGCATCCTACTTGATTTGGCGGGTGGTCAAAGTCATTTCTTGAGAAGCGCCTAGATTAGAGGTTTTGATGAGGTCCTGTTGTATGGGTTGCAACCCTTGATACTTCAGATCCTAGGGGTCGCTCAGCATCCTATGAGGATCGCGAGGCTCCGTAAGGAAGACGTACTTAAAAAGGCAGAGTAATTGTTCAAGTCGACTTCCTTACCAGGTACTTATTGATTTTATGTTTGTTATTTTGAATAACTGCTAAAATGGAATACAAAATACTTAGCTCATAATAATGTCAACATGTAATGCTGGTCTCTACCCACCCCCCTGGGTGTGAATCAGCTATATGATCACCGGCTAAGTTTAATATTGAAAAATGTTATTTTTATTAATAAAATAAATTTTTGAATATACTTACCCGGTGATCATATATTAAAGGACCCTCCCTTCCTCCCCAATAGAGACCCAGTGGGCCGAGGAGAAAATTGGTTCTGTGTTGACATGGAGTACTTGAGTACCTGCTCGACAGATGGCGCAGTTGATGTACACCCCCACCTGTATAGCGATCGCTGGCGTATTTTGTCCTTAGGTTTTTCTGTCGGGCAGCAGAGCTGACAGCTATATGATCACCGGGTAAGTATATTCAAAAATTTATTTTATTAATAAAAATAACATTTTTACTTTGGATATAAAGCTCTGAAATAGTCTTCTTGGTTGATAGAAATAATAATTGTTAGAGTGTTATGGGGTCCTTTGACTGGCCAGGCAGTATTACATTGGATCCTTCTCTCTGATTATGGTTCATTTTACCTTTGCTTAGACATACACCGAATAGTCTGACCTATTCTTTACACATTCTCCTCTGGCCTCATCCACCTGATAACACTGAGATTACTAAACAATTCTTCTTCACCCAAGGGGTTGACTACTGCACTGTAATTGTTCTGTGGCCACTTTCCTCTTGGTGAGGGTAGAAAAGAGACTTTAGCTATGATATGCAGCTCTTCTAGGAGAAGGACACCCCAAAATCAAACCATTGTAGGACCATAGCCTTTGTACCATGGTCTTCTACTGCTTTGGGTTAGAGTTCCCTTGCTCGAGGGTACACTCAGGTACACTATTCTATCTTATTTCTCTTCCTCTTGTTTTGTTCAAGTTTTTATAGTTTATATAGGAAATATTTATTTTAATATTGTTACTGTTCTTAAAATGTTTCATTTTCCTTGTTTCCTTTCCTCACTGGGCTGTTTTCCATGTTGGAGCCCCTTGGGTTTATAGCATCCTGCTTTTCCAACTAGGGTTGTAGCTTAGCAAGTAATAATAATAATAATAATATGTTGTTGTTGTTGTTTGTATTTACAGTACTGTACTGTAAGTCATTATTAATCCTTGCCTGGATTTTTATATATTTTGATAAGTCTTACCAAACATTCATTGAGCTATACATTTTGCAAGTGCAGCAGGTTTACTCAGTCAAAAATAAGATAACTAGTACAGAAGTAGGTTTCTATGACAAGCCCTCCTATACATTGAGAACTACTACTTCACTTAATGACTGCTAGAGGCTGCTATCTTGATTCCCTTATTTTCAGCATATCATTAATTTGATATCCATTTCATTTGATGGCTAGACATTTAAGATTAGTAAATATTGTAAGGGTGAGTAACCCAATGAACCTCTATTGCAAGGGTAAGCGAGTCCCAGGTCGCCATAATTTAGCCTGCACATGCTGGATTAAGGTGATCTTAATTTACAAAGGAGAAGGAAACCACAGGATGTGTTTACATCTGAGAGTGATTTTGAAGTTTTTTGTTTAGTTTAAATGATGTTGGCCGCAGAGTAAAACGTACTCGTGAGATTAGCCTAATGCAAGTCTATAGTGAACACTGGATTTTTTCAATATTAAACTTAGCCGGTGATCATATAGCTGTCAGCTCTGCTGCCCGACAGAAAAACCTAAGGACAAAATACGCCAGCGATCGCTATACAGGTGGGGGTGTACATCAACAGCGCCATCTGTCGAGCAGGTACTCAAGTACTCCATGTCAACACAGAATCAATTTTCTCTCTGTCGTGCCACTGCCAAGACCTACTAAAATACGCTGTTACTAACTGGATTTGTTTTCACAACTATTTGGTGAAGTACACTATTCTAGGTTTGAGCTTTCGCTATGCAGGGGTTTTATCTTCATCTCAAAACTTGAACTCGTTTTGGATAGATTTAATTATGGTGACTAAGAGAGTATGGACTCTCTTTCACTTTTAAATGGCCGACCCTTCCCTTAGACGGAAGTGTGTTTAGGTTTTTAGTAATTTTGCTTAACACGTTATAGATCTATATATTTTATATCTCTCCGCCTTTATTAGGCCTCTTCGATTAACTTTCCATTTATTATAAACATATAAAAAGAAATTTTTATGTTTTGTTTATTTGCGACCTTTCCTGATAGTAGGCGGTCTTAACTTGGAACCGAAGTTAATCAACGTTGAGCCCGTTATATCGTATTTAGCCTTTTAAAGAATTTAAAACTTTTTAAATTTAATGTTTTATGAAAGAATTTCTTTGATAGTCTTCGTACTGTTTTCAAAGATGAACTAACGTTTAGTTTTTTTAGACTACGCAGTTGTTGACGTTCAGGACGTTCAACATGCGCTCTATCGTTACGATAGAGAGAGAGTGTATCACGGTTTCACTTTGCAGTAAGAGTAAATCGATTCTGACGTTTCGTTCATTCTTTCTTAACTTAAATAGTTTAAATTCTAAATTAAAGGAACTTTTTATTTGGAAAACCTTTCAGTTTTTTCCTTTAGCCATATAACATGTTTTTTTGACGATATATAATTGGGCTCTTCTCTCAGCTGCGAAATCAACAGAGAAAGAGAGAGAGAGATAGAGACGGAGGGAGAGAGAGGAGAAAAAACGTTCCGTTCAAGCGGGTAACGTTGTTCTCGTGTCACTCTCCTCCCTAGTCGCTGTACGGGGAAGAAGGTAAAACGTTTCTTGGGTTTTATTCTTGTCCCCAGGCTATGTGCGGTGAGAGATTGTAAACGTAGTTTAATTGAACTAGTGTTTAGTCTCTTTCCCAGCCACTGAATTCTTTATCTTTATATGTTTTCTGTTTTTGCTAGTATTAATGAGCTGCATTATACGACTGTTTTCGCAATTACTACCTTTTAATGAAGGGTAGAATTGCGTGTTTCAGGTAGAAATCAGTAAAAGTTTCGATTTCAGTGAAATAAGTGCAAAACAGAAAATCGAAGTGATAAAGTGATATGCGCAAAGTGTTACAGTGTTGCGTCCGAGGGTTCGTCTGTTCGTGCCTGTCGTTCACCTAGTCCGGGACCTCTTGCAAGCTCCCAAGCCCAGGGGAGAAGTAATGTCGAACGACTTATGGGTTCGTCAGGCCTTGATCAACGAACAGACGTTTCCCTCCGTGGTTTCGGGCGTATCTACCCAAGATCGCCCCACCCACACAAAGACGAGAGAGCCCATTTACTTCTCGTCTGCGGAAGAGCTTTCTCGTAAGAAACCACGGACCAAGGTCTCGCAGCTTATTAAGCGCAAGTCGGTCCCTTCCGCGCAAGTCCAACGGCCCAGTTGTAGCCACTGGGTCAGTTCGGACTCGCTGCAGTCTTCCGATGACTGCTCACCTCCTAAGAGAGGCAAAGCGGTACCGCAACAGGCAGTAACACCGTCTGTTGCCGCACCTGCTACTGTAGACCCTAAGTGGTCTTTGCTACAGTCTATGCAGACACAGTTAGCATCTTTTATGCAGGAGTATCGTGCGGAGAAGGTTGACGCTGCACCCGTTAGCCTACAACCAACCAAGGTTGTGCGTACAGTAGACGCTGACGCTACCTGCTCCCGCACTCCGCCTGTGAGAGCTCCACCACCCATGCGCAGTGTACCCTGCCAGCCGCACGTTGACGTTCACAGACGCACGCTACCCTCCGTTGACGTTCACGAGTTACCACAACAACAGGAGGGTGGAGTTAAGTTGCTTTGTTTTGACGCTATGCGTCAACCTCCGCATTCTAGAGTTGTTTTGACTGCTCAGTATAGACAGTCAAAGCAGTCTCGAGTGAACACTGTATGTCCTCACGCTCCTGTTGTGGTTGACAGTTCAGTTGTTGACAGTTCACAGTCTATCAAGCAGTTACATGACGTTGCCTTCTGGTCTGCTACTAATGCACCAGTGCTGTATGTCCTCACGCACCTGTTGTGGTTGACAGTTCAGTTGTTGACAGTTCACAGACTGTCAAGCAGTTACATGACGTTGCCTTCTGGTCTGCTACTAATGCACCAGTGAGAGACTCACTGAGATAACCTAGCTTTTATCGGACAAGGTTCCTGTAGATGAGAAAGTGCTGTTCTCCCTCCTACTGATATTCCTTTGAGGACTCTGTCATTTGGAGAGGAGCCTTAAGCTGCTTAGCCTCCTATGGACTTTAATTAAATCATGATGATTTTTTTTTAAGGATCTTCGTCCAGATCTTGTAACTGCTGCTCCTCGTTCGCCTAAACGTCAGAACTTACACTAGGCCTAGCTACTTCGAAGCTGTTGTTGTTAAGCTAGTGCTCTCTCGCTCTCCTAGAGAGCGTTACGTTGGCTAGGCGACTGGTTTTTGCACCAGGAGGAGTTTTAGGGATACAGCCTTTGATTTCCCTTTTCAACTGGCTTATAGAGCGAGAGTCTGATAGGACACGAGAAAAGTTCTCGGCTTGGAAGTTCATGCCTCTGCCCAAATAGACTTCTCAATTCTGGTAGACTCGCCCTGGCGCCTAGCCAGGAGACGCTCCAAGTTGTTTACAGGTCAACTTCTCAGCTTTTGTCGAGCCTTTGAAGTTTTGCTGTACTATTATGTCACACATAACAAGGCTTCCAGGGATGGTAAATGGTTCCGCCTCAGTCGCTAACCCCGTCTGTTGCCACACCTGCTCCCGTAGACCCTTAATGGGCTTTGCTGCAAGACATGCAGTCCAAGCTTCTGTCCTTGATAGAGGACTTAAATGCGGAGAAGAACCTTCTGGCCAACAACCTTCCAACCGGTTGGTTGTGCGCCCTGTTGCGCTGAGGTATCCTACTCGCGTCTGCCAGTTGAGGTGGTTCCTCCACCGATGCGACCCAGTGTGGGTTGCCAGTCGCACGTTGACGTTAAGCGACGCTCGGAGGTGGTTGTTGACGTTCAGTGTGTCACTAGGAAGACGTTCAACAACCAGCAGAGGTGACTTGTTGTGACGCAGTGCGTCAACCTCAGCAACCCGGTAGGGTGTTGACTGCACAACCCAGCAATCTAGACAGTTTCGGGTTGACGCTGTACTTCCTCGCGCACCCATGGTTGTTGACAGTTCACAGACTGTGCAGCAGTGCCATGATATTGCGTCCGGCTCCGTCACGCATCCACCAGTGCGACCGGATTCAGCGAGTCAGACGTTGCCCACTCCGTTGCCGTTTCCTCATCAGTTTCGGATGAGGAACCCTCTGATGAGGACGTTGCTGAACAAGACGATCAGCCCCCAGCCCTACTATCCATCCAGAAGATGCTGAAGAAGGAACGCTGCCCAGTCAGGCTGTGGATGAGTCTGGTAGGGACACTGTCATCCGTGGATCAATTTGTGTCACTAGGAAGTCTACACCTCCGTCCTCTTCTATACCATCTAGCTTTTCACTGGAAAAAGGACAAGACGCTAGAAGCGGTCTCGATCCCGGTTTCCGGAAAGTTAAAGTCTTGTCTGACTTGGTGAAAGGACTATATTAACCTTAGAGAGGGTCTTCCCCTGACTGTTCAGACTACCAACCACGTTCTCTTCTCGGACGCATCGGACGTAGGCTGGGGTGCGACATTAGACGGTAGGGAATGCTCGGGATTATGGAACTCGAGTCAAAGGACAATGCATTTCAACTGCAAGGAGCTACTGGCAGTACGTCTGACCTGGAAAAGCTTCAGGTCTCTCCTTCAAGGCAAAGTGGTGGAGGTGAACTCGGACAACACCACGGCTTTGGCGTACATCTCCAAGCAAGGAGGGACCTACTCTCTGACATTGTACGAGATCGCAAGGGACCTCCTCACCTGGTCAAAAGGTCTAGACATTTCAATAGTAACGAGGTTCATCCAAGGCAACTTGAATGTCATGGCAGATTGTCTCAGTCGGAAGGGACAAATAATTCCAACAGAATGGACCCTCCACAAGGATGTATGCAAGAGACTTTGGGCCACCTGGGGCCAGCCAACCATAGATCTCTTCGCAACCTCGATGACCAAGAGGCTCCCAATATTTTTCTCACCAATCCCGGACCCAGCAGCAGTTCATATAGATGCCTTTCTACTAGATTGGTCACATCTAGATCTATATGCATTCCTTCCGTTCAAGATTGTCAACAAGGTACTGCAGAAGTTCGCCTCTCACGAAGGGACAAGGTTGACGCTAGTTGCTTCCCTCTGGCCCGCGAGAGAATGGCTCACCGAGGTACTTCAATGGCTAGTAGACGTTCCCAGAACTCTTCCCCTAAGGGTGGACCTTCTACATCAGCCACGCGTAAAGAAGGTACACCAAGGCCTCCACGCTCTTCGTCTGACTGCCTTCAGACTATCGAAAGACTCTCGAGAGCTAGAGACTTTTCGAAGGAGGCAGCCAGAGCGATTGCTAGAGCAAGGAGAACATCCACCCTTAGAGTCTACCAATCGAAGTGGGAAATCTTCCGAAACTGGTGCAAGTCAGTATCCGTATCCTCGACCAGTACCTCTGTAACTCAAATAGCTGACTTTCTCTTATATCTGAGGAAAGAACGATCTCTTTCAGCTCCCACTATCAAGGGTTACAGAAGCATGTTGGCATCAGTCTTCCGTCACAGAGGCTTAGATCTTTCCAACAATAAAGATCTACAGGACCTCCTTAAGTCTTTTGAGACCACGAAGGAGCGTCGTTTGGTTACACCTGGTTGGAATTTAGACGTGGTACTAAGATTCCTTATGTCAGACAGGTTCGAACCGCAACAATCAGCCTCCCTGAAAGATCTCACCTTAAAGACTCTTTTCCTGATATGCTTAGCCACAGCTAAAAGAGTCAGTGAGATTCATGCCTTCAGCAAGAACATCGGATTCTCATCCGAAACGGCTACATGTTCTACAACTTGGTTTTCTAGCCAAACACGAGCTGCCTTCTCGGCCTTGACCAATATCGTTCGATTTTCCAAACTTATCGCATGGTTGGAAATGAACTAGAAAGAGTCTTATGTCCTGTAAGAGCTCTTGAGTTCTATTTAAAAACCTTTACGAGGCCCGTCTGAAGCTTTATGGTGTTCAGTTAAGAATCCATCTTTGCCTATGTCAAAGAATGCTTTATCCTATTTTATCAGACTGTTATTACGAGAGGCTCATTCCCATCTGAATGAGGAAGACCAAGCTTTGCTGAAGGTAAGGACACACGAAGTTAGAGCTGTCGCAACTTCAGTGGCCTTTAAACAAAATAGATCTCTGCAAAGTATAATCGACGCAACCTATTGGAAAAGCAAATCAGTGTTCGCGTCTTTTTATCTTAAGAATGTCCAGTCTCTTTACGAGAACTGCTACACTCTGGGACCATTCGTAGCAACGAGTGCAGTAGTGGGTGAGGGCTCAACCACTACAATTCCCTAATTCCATAACCTTTTTAATCTTTCTCTTGAAATGTTTTATTTTTGTTTTTGGGTTGTCCGGAAGGCTAAGAAGCCTTTCGCATCCTACTTGATTTGGCGGGTGGTCAAAGTCATTTCTTGAGAAGCGCCTAGATTAGAGGTTTTGATGAGGTCCTTTAGTATGGGTTGCAACCCTTCATACTTCAGCTCCTAGGAGTCGCTCAGCATCCTATGAGGATCGCGAGGCTCAGTAAGGAAGACGTACTTAAAAAGGCAGAGTAATTGTTCAAGTCGACTTCCTTACCAGGTACTTATTGATTTTATGTTTGTTATTTTGAATAACTGCTAAAATGGAATACAAAATACTTAGCTCTTAATGTAACACATAATGATGGTCTCTACCCACCCCCCTGGGTGTGAATCAGCTATATGATCACCGGCTAAGTTTAATATTGAAAAATGTTATTTTCATTAGTAAAATAAATTTTTGAATATACTTACCCGGTGATCATAAATTAAAGGACCCTCCCTTCCTCCCCAATAGAGACCCAGTGGGCAGAGGAGAAAATTGGTTCTGTGTTGACATGGAGTACTTGAGTACCTGCTCGACAGATGGCGCTGTTGATGTACACCCCCACCTGTATAGCGATCGCTGGCGTATTTTGTCCTTAGGTTTTTCTGTCGGGCAGCAGAGCTGACAGCTATATGATCACCGGGTAAGTATATTCAAAAATTTATTTTACTAATGAAAATAACATTTTTTGTCATTACATCAGAATTGAAAGTATAGGGGCCAGTATCTGCTTCTCAAGAAGCAAGTTATGTTTCTCATGTTGAGGTAAATCATACTTTAGTATGTTTCATCTCCTCACAAACTTTTTAACCATTTAAGAATAATTTTGAAGCAGGTATGTCTTGCTTTGCCAATTGTTTTTTGGAGACTCATGTTTGCACTAAAAGCTTTAGAAGTGTGCACTTATTCTCCCTAAGATTTCATTAGGTTGCCTCCAATACAAATAGGCCTTGGTCAGAGGATGAGATTAGATTGCAACTTGAACTCTCGCAACCCTGTGCACTTAGTTTGTGAGCGCCTTGCTTCAGCACCTTGCACCATTTGGGGTTGCTACAACAGAGTACGTCGCACTTCTTCAATGAATTCAGATATCTTTTGTACTAGATTTCTTTTGCTAAGCATTACAAGGCAGAGGAACTCGATACTACCGTCTGCAAGTCCCTCACTTCTGTATTGCATTGTTAATGCCTCTAAATTGGTCAATGAAAGTTGAGAATACAATCTCATTACGATTGGGCCAATAGCTCTTTTGATTTTCTCACATTAAACTCATTGGAATTTCATGCTTTGTTCTTCATTCCATTGAATCTTGGACCTCTGATTCTAGCACTAATTGTGCCGGTAATTCTTGTGAATATTGTGTCCCTGTGTCCATGGACCCAAATTCTGCACTGTAGTAACAGCAAAGATCTGCAACAAACTAACCTAGTTGCCCTACAACATTCACCGCCGTTCATTCTGTTGAGTCATAGTCTCTCTATCCCTTATAAACAACACTCAGACACATGCCTAAACCCCTTTACTTCCTCTGTTTACTTCTGGAAAAATTGACTAGATATGAAAAAAATTTATCCGAATGTTTTATTCCCTGAAAAATTTTTCCCTCCCAAAGGTAATGAATGCAGACCAGTTGGGTGTAAATCAGGTTTGTTACTTTGTACTTGAAGGAAATTAAAGTTGCATATGACTCATGTTGTTCATTAGGTCCCCTTGTTGTGGCAAGAGGCCTTTTTGATATTAGAAAGATTCTCCTTTTTTTTTTTTTTCGTAGTTTAGTTTTATTAGGTGGTGAAATTAGAGGTTAAGATAATATAGGATGGGTTGGTCAGTAGCTTCACTTCTTTAGAGACTTTCCCATTAGCCCTTCTTTTGTTCTGGTGTGTGGTAGTCTGTGGTCAGATAATAACCTAAGTCAGGTATGGGCAACTGTTCATCAACTGGGTGCCACATTTAATTATATCTAAGTGAGAGGGGGCCGCATGATAAAACATATGTGCAAAAAATATTTCTTGCCCAATATATACTGATTTTTCTTGCAATTCTTCCATGTTTTTTCATCTTGGTAGGAAATTTCACATAAAACTGACATCTTTCATTATTACCTAAGGATGATTCAGGGCCGCACAGCAACACATCGAGGGCCACGTGGCCTGCTGGCAGTAAGTTGCCCATGCCCGATCTAAGTAAATGAGAATCTTTGGCTTTGTACATCTTCTCACTGTTTAATGGAATTGCAAAAGTTACATGTCATCTATCAACCTGAGATTGCCTTGGTACACATCGTCTGATGATTGGACCCAGTTTAAGAGTCTGATGAAATATATTTTTTTATCTCTTATTGCAAAGTGGATTTCGATTTCAAACCCTATGGCCAGCTACTACCTGCCTTTAGGACAATATGGGAATCAACACGAGGAATGTTGTGTTAGACATTGAAATACACAGAATTTTAAAATCAAGTTGTTCCGTAACCGAAATAAAAACCACGCTATTTACATAGGGTATTGCTTTCGGCATAGCTGAAATGGCGAGCCATTAGATTTTAAACGAGGGTTAACTACCCCTGCGCTAGTTAGCAGGGGGAGGGGAGGGGTAGCTAGCTACCCCTCCCCCCCTCACACACTGGTGAACTGATTCACTTCGCTTATGGCTCGGACGATGAACGGATGTCTCTGTTCCCGTCCTCGCATGGCAGCCATTTATTGTTTTGTCTTTACTTAATTACTTACTTTCTTTACTCATGTATATATGTAAACATATTTTTATGTTTATGTATATATTTGAGTATAGAAATCAGTAAGTTTCCTTTTCAGTGTTTGTGCTGTGTGTGTGTGTGTGTGTGTGTACGATATCTCCGTGTGGCCGCCAGCAGTCAGGCCACTACGGTGTATTTTCATGGGCCGCGATCTCTTCCTTGGTCCTTCGGTCGCCTCCTTCCACGGGTGCCGTGGGGAGTCTTCATCGCTGGACTTATTATTCTGTTCTCCTCTTTTCCTACGGGGAAGGTGGGGTTCAGCGTAGGATCGCGAGAGTGTAGTTTGACTACGGTCTCTCTCTCTCTCTCTGGAAGTCGTTCACCTTTTACTACGTTTCTACGATAGCTCCTCCTTTCGGGTGGAGTTGCTACGCAGTACTTTTTATCTCAATTATTTTTTTATTATTAAAGCTAATTGTATTTGTTAACTTTTCAGCTTTTTAGAACGTTTCCCTTCGGGGTGTTTCGTTCTTACTTTTAGTGAACATTCCTTTATGAATTGCATTTTTATAACTTATAATTCAGTTTTGGTTACAGTTCTCGCCCTTCCCCCTTCCCGTGAGTGTAGATGGGGTTGGGGCTCTTGCCTGTTATGTAATTCTTGTGTTCTTTTCCCTCGGGTTTCCTCTTCGGAGTCTTCCCGGGGGAATGAATGTTAACTAATTACTTTTTATTTTCACAGTTAACGATCTGTTTTCCATTTGCCTAATGTGACAACGAAGCAGAGCTGTCTTGATGGGACTCGGGGAGTCGGCTGTTGCGGCCTCCTCTATAGGACTTCGTCAGGGGCGTGTCTCCTCCTGGTAGTTCTCCCGAGGCACCCGACAGCTCTTCAGTTCATGTTAGAACTCTCAGGAGGTTCGCCTCCTTGGGTGGGTACCTTCCCTTCCGAGGGAGGTTACCTGCCCAGGTTTGAGTTTCTTTCCCTTTCGGGGGAAACTTCTCTTACCTTTAATAATTATAATATGTTCCTGGTCCTCCGGCGGTTTTGCTCTTGGTACTGAGCGACCGCTTTTGTAACCTTGCTCAAGGGGCTGAGCGGTTACTTCTCTGACCATAGTTTTGTGCGACTATGCTCTTGGTGCTGAGCGGTCTCACCTGCAGCTACGCTCAAGGGGCTGAGCAGCTGCAGGAGCGCCTCTTCGGAGGTTGGCTCCTAGGTCACTGGCTGACCCTTCGGCCCTTGGGCCCCATCTTCAGTCTCTTCTACGAAGTTTTCCTCTCGTTCGCGGGAGAGGACACTCATAGAGACTCCTCTTCGGAGGACTCCTTCTGCTGTTGTTGCTGAAGGCTCAGTCCCCTTTGGGGGACAGCTGAGCCCTACGGTCTCTCCTGCGAGTGTTTCTTCCCCGAGGGGAAAATTCACCACAGAGATTCCTCTTCGGAGGTCTCCTTCTGCTGTTGTTGCTGAGGGCTCAGTCCCCTTCGGGGGCAGCTGATGCCACGGTCTCTCCTGCGAGTGCTTCTCCCCCTTGAGGGAGTTCACTACAGAGACTCCTCTTCGGAGGTCTGATGATGGTGCTCCTGCCTGTGGTCGTCTTCATCTTCACCCTCCCCGCAGAGGATCCTCCTGCCAGACCTTCTCCTGGACGCAGATGTGCAGTGGGCGCCAACGTACCTCGTTTCCTACGAGCACCGGTCCCTTCGGGGCTAAGGGCTTACTCCACATTGTGGGCAAGTCCCTTAAGTGCCAGGTTTTACCTGCGCGCCCACGTTTTCTTGCGCGCTCGCGCGCAGTAGCGCTCTTGCGCTCTCCTGCTGTGTTCCAGACTTCTCTCCTGCGATCTCCTGTAGCTAAGTCTCGCCGTAGATCTCCTGATCGCCAGCGCTCACCTGCGCCTCAGATTCCTTCTGTGCACCAGCCCTCTTCAGCTCGCCAGCGCTCTTCTGGACGCCCTTTCCTGCTACGTGCCTTGGGCGCCAATGGTCTCCTGTACGCCCACAATCACCTGCGCGCCAGCACACATCTGCGCTCCCTTTTCTATGTGCGCAATGCGCGCCAATGTTCGCCCTCGCGCACACGATCTTTGGATCTAGGCACAGGCAAGGCGATTGTTCCTTCTTTTTACACCCCCGTTCGCCTTCTCGCCAGCGCACATCTGCTCGCCTTTTTCCTGATGTGCGCAAGGCGCACCAGCCTTCTCCACGAGCTTACAGATGTGGGTGGAGGCGAAAGTCTTGATTCCTTCACCTCCTCGCCGACGATCTTCTGTGCTCTATATTTGACAGAGTCTCTGAGCGCCCGCACGCCCACGAGAAGTTTTCTGTACTTGCCCACAAGCGTTCGCTATTTTGCGCAACCTCACCATCTGGTTTTGCCCCTCGCTGATATCTTCCGGCCGCGCAACCGCGCTCCATTGATCTCCTACGCGCCGGTGATCTCCTAGTGATCACGCGCGATTCTTCGCCTGCCCGCTAGCGTTTTTCAACGCGCCCACGCTTCAGATCGCCGTACGCGGCCACACGTTGGCTCTTCTGTACGCGATCGGTCGCTACGCACCATCGCTCGCCAGCGCGCCAGCGCTCACTTACGCATTTTTCGGTCTTCCGACCGCGCCCTCGCGTCCTCACGAGCATGCGCGCACATGTTCGCCCGCGTGCGAACCAACGATTATACCATCGCGCGAGCGCCAAGGGCGATTTCGACCGCGATTCCCGTCGGGTTTTCGCAACACGGGCAACCTGGCGAGTGTTTCTGGAGCGCATACTTTCAGATCATCATAGTCACGATCTTCACCACGTAAGCGCAGAGCATGGCATGTATAAACCATGAAGAATCTTCAGAAGAGTCTGGGTAACATTCTTCTCCCTCTTCAGGCAGGCCCCATCATCCCTCTCCTCAGGATCGCCCTATTCCTTTCCCTCCAACGGTGGCTGCTGACACTGCCTCTGTCAGTCGTCAACAGCGGGAATACTTCGAGATCATGGGGTAGCCTGATTTAGCTTTTCCTCTCCGCCGGGCTGGTGACATTTTCATCTTTGGGAATCTTGAACTAGGAGGAAGCCGCGAAGGGTGCCAGGCAGGCCACCTCGTGGCTGATAGTCGAGCTTGAGTCTCTGGCCATCCGGTCGCGACCCGAGGTTTTATACAAGGTAGCTCCGGGAAGGTTATGGAACTTTCCTCCTCTCGGACACATGCGCCTTTCGTTTCCCAACACCAATTGTCGAACATGGGGACAAAATCGATGTTGAAGCATTGAGATGCAGTGACCGAGAGGCTTTCTCTCGTTGGTCCCTACCATGGATTTCGGCAACCCAGACTCTCTCTTCCATCCTTGGAAGGGGCTTGTTTCAGCCCAAGGACAAGGAACGAGCAACTGAGAGGTGGGGAGAATCGTATCACGATTCGCTCCTCCAAGGCGCTTATTTCCAGTCCCTACAAGCCTCCAGCGCCTCAACTTCTACAGCCTCGTTCAGGCTAGGACATCGGAACCGGCACGGGCAGCTAGACAAGGTGTCTATGCAGCCTCCCCCTCCTGTCGGGGACGAAGGGCGAGGAGCCCTCCTGGGAGGGCAATAATCTTAGAGGGGGCGGCCTAGGCCGCAAACGCTCGGATTTGCAACCCCTACCTGCATCCCCCAGTGGGGGGGATGCCTGGATTTGCGCCTTCAAGTGGCAGCAACTCGGGGCCGATTCCTGAACGATCTCCATGATCAGCCAGGGGTTTCGTGTCCCGTTTCGTAGCATCTCTTCCTCCCCTGTCAGCGAATCCGGTGTTGCTGAGCCAATATCCCATGGGATCGGCAAAGGGGCTAGCCCCTCGGGCAGAGGGCGAGACCATGCTCTAGAAGGATGCTCTCCAAGGTTGTCGGCGGCTCCTTCCAAGGTTCCTCAAACGACTCTTTCTTGAAGAAGCGCCTGAAGGCTGGCGACCCGCCATCGTCCTCTTAGCCCTGAACAAGTTTGTCGTACAAACTTCGGTCAGTATGATACAACAGTTTCGATCAGACTTGTAGGGAAACCACAAGACTTCACGTGCATACTGGATCCGAGAGACAGGTACTTCCAGATCCCAGTCCATCCATCTTTACAGGAAGTACTTGGAATTCAGCCTAGGCAACAGATATACCAGTTCAAGGTGCGGTGCTTCGATCTTTCCTCAGCTCCGCAGGCATTCACCAGGAAGTTCATCCCGAACCCTCATGTCCACACAGGAGCGGCATCCGCCTCCTTCGCTTTCTGGATGACTGGTTACCCGGGCGGTTTCGGTATCGACCCTTCTTCGACGCCGAGACAAGCCTCTGGGACTTTGCCAAGATCTAAGGATCATGGTAATCTCGAGAAATTTCTCTGTTTCCATCGCAACAACTGGTATATCTAGGCTTAATTTTAGTCTCCAATCTCCGTTAAGCCTTCCCTTCAGATGACAGGATAGCAAGGCGGAGGAGAGTAGGAGAACCTTTCCTCAGGCAAGGAGAGTCTCCAGCCCTTTTCTGGTTAAGCCTCCTAGGTCACCTTCCTCCTTGACCCCCCTAGTCCCTAACACTCGCCTCGGAATGAGTCTCCTGCTTTGGCGACTCAAGTCCCGGTGGAACTGAGACCTCGATTCCCCAGATATTCTGGTCCTATGGGACCTGCCGAACGAGGGATCCTGCAGTGGTGGTTGACCTACGAAGCTTTGGCTAGAGAGTGGATCTTCTCGTCCCTCCTCCGTATTTGATGCTGTCCTCGGACGCGTCAAAAAAGGGGGGGGGGCACGTTCTGAACCAAAGGATCTCAAGCCTATGGCCAGAGCTAGAAGGATACCTCCACATCAATTGGCTAGGGATGAAGGCCATATTCTGGCCATCAACAGTCCCAACAGGCCCCGGCGAGTCACTCCGTGAGCGACAACACCACGGTAGTTGCTTTTGATCAAGCGGGGAGGTACTTTTTCATAACAGTCTCCCATCCTACAGTAGAGATACAGAGATGCGCCGAAGTCCGCTCAATACCTCTATCGGCTCGCTTCATTCCGGACAAGGAATGTGCTCTCCGACAGTCGGAACAGGGCATCGCAGGTAGAGAGTACCGAGTGGTCTTTGGAACCCCCAGTAGCCAGCAAGCTCGTACCTTGTAGTCCTGTTCGTGACGATTGAATTCTGTGGGGAAAGGGGGCTCAACAAGACCAGACTTTCGGTCAACCTGTCGGTGACTCTGATAGCTCCGCTACGGCATCAGGCAGAGTGGTTTTCGAACCTTCTGCATCCCTTAATGGAACTCCCGAGAGAGTTTTCCCCACGATAAGAGCTATAGCAACCACACCACTACATCTACCACAAGCCGTAGCTCCACTTCGGCTCCATGCCTGGAGTCCATCCAGCATCTCCTCACTGAGAGAGGCGTTCCGCGACAGGTCGCGGAGCGGAGGTCTTGACACCTGCGAAGTCATCCGCAGGGGTCCACCAGGCAAGGTGTAGAGTCTTCTGTGGTTGGTGTCATGGGAGAGGTATCTCTCCCCTCGATGCCACTATTCCAGCGTTAGCGGAGTTATTGTCCATCTGCGGGAGGAATTGCGCCTTTTGCTCTCGGCGGTAAAGCCTATCGCTCAGCCTCAAGCCTGGCCTTCAGGCTCTAAGGTTAGACAATTCCTCCTCGCTGTATCTTTCTTCGCTCATACGAAGCTACGAACTTACCTGCACCCCGTCGGAAGTGAGACCTCCTCCATGGTACATGGCTCGGGTTCTTAGGGATCTTAAGGCTTTTCCCTGTGAACCAGTACGCTAGTCATCTGACAGGCACCTGACGCTTCAGCCAAGCGTATCAGCGTACTTAATGGTCTCTCGTACGACTTCGCCCATTCAAGAGGATAGGGAGAGGTAATGTTCGGGTTTGTCCCTGAGTCTGTTTCTAGACTCAAGATCTTGGAGTCCCAAACCTTCGGTTCGACTCCTTCAGGATTTCGAGTCTCCTTTCTGTAACAGATGACCCAAGCCTTCTCCTACTATGCCCAGCAAGGAGTCGGAGGTGTTATCTTAAAGAACAGCTGCAGTTCGTCCTCACATGCAGCCCTGTTTGGGAGCACAGGAAGGACGAAGAGGAGGGTCACCAGAAATACCTTTGCAGCCTGGATTCTAGGACCATCCATCTCGCCCTGAATCCAGACCCTCCTCCGTCATGTAGCCTTAGAGTACATGATGTCAGAGGCATCGCAACGTCTCTAAGAAGACTACTCTGTGACGCAGGTGCTACAAACTGGAGTCTGGAAGCGTCGGACGACCTTCACAGCTCACTACCTGCAGGACGTGACCCACAGGAGCCTCGATACGTTTTTCTATCGGCCTGTGGTGGCTACACAACAGCTGGTCTAACCTCAGGCTCCTTAATGGACAGGTAGCAGAAGGTTGGGGGCATTGTTACCTGGTGTCAGACTGCATGATTGAAAGAGGTATGTCTGGCCCTTACTTCTTTCTTCATCCTCCCCTCTCTTGGGGAAAGCAGCATCCTAGGTTCTCTGCATAGCTGACCTCAAACCTCTGCAGGTAAACCATGCTTCCTTGTGTTCCTAGTATTAAAATGATACTGTCACGTCCCCCATACCCTGACGAGGTGGTATTGAGAAAGTCCTAGTCCAAAATTCCATCTAAAGGTCTTCAGGTCGACTGCCTAGGACAAGTCACGCTTCTTCCCTTCACACACAAACTTATGTAGGCAACACACTCCTTGCGGAGCAAGGAACTTGCGAGGTGCAGGGACTCTTTTTCTCGAAGTGCTGCTCACTCGGATTCTGAGTCCCCGGGTAAAGCCAAAGCCAGTATGGCTGGGGACTTTCCACCCTTCCTAAGAGGTAAGTCACCCTATGTAAATAGCGTGGTTTGTATTTCGGTTACGGAACAAATGACAAATTCGGAGATAACTTGTATTTTTCCTAACCATACAAACCTTAGCTATTTACACATATTTGCCCGCCAGCCCTGTCCCCCAAGTCAAGTCCTACCTCTAAGCGAAGTGAATCAGTTCACCAGTGTGTGAGGGGGTAGGGGTAGCTAGCTACCCCTCCCCTACCCCTGCTAACTAGCGCATGGGTAGTTAACCCTCGTTTAAAATCTAATGGCTCGCCATTTCAGCTACGCCGAAAGCAATACCCTATGTAAATAGCTAAGGTTTGTATGGTTAGGAAAAATACAAATTATCTCCGAATTTGTCATATTAATTATTTTGATGCTTGTCCAACATTCATTGGATCTCACCTTCCTTCCCACATCTAATTGAGAATGATTAAATCATAATTGAAGCTATTGAGTGAAATGCTTGTTCTGAAATTTTAAGTATAGGAGTGCTGGTCCTAATCTGGCACAATTCCTCTTAATTATTTTAGTTTGTTAACCAATCTGTGCTTGCATAATATATAACACAATGAATGTTGGATAAGTAAATTCTATCTTATAAATTTTGTTATTACTTGACCATGTGTATTTTGAACTGTTTGAGTATTTGTTCACTCTGAAGTTTCATAGGTAACAAGGAAAACCTCTTTTGCAGATTGATCGTATACGTTACATGATAAGCAGTTATCTTCGAATTCGCATTGAAAAGATAGAGAAATTCGCACATTACTTGCTAGAGAAAGAGAAAACAACCGATGAAGAGTCTTCGCTTCTTTCTGCCAGCGAACTGCAGTATGCTAAAGAGTAAGTCTATAATTGGTATGAGAAGTTTTTGAACTATGATTACCGGTATTTCAGTTAATATCGCTCTATATTCATAGTGCTTGTGAATATCACCTAACTCGTATAGATATCTATTGTTCATTCTTCCTCCCTTGACTACAGTGAGCCCTCGCTACTTCGCGGTTCGACCATCTCGGATTCACGACTTCGCGAACTTTTTTCATTAAATACGGCATCCGATTTCATCAGCAAACCACTATTTTTGGGGGAAACATCATTTTATTCTAGAAAATTGCTACTCTTTAAATAGTTAATTGCACATTAAGAATGGGTGTACTTTTGTTTTTAAATTTCGGCTGTGTTTTAAAAATCGAGTATTGTTGACTTCTTTTTGTTTTACTTTTGGCTGTGATCAGATCAGCTGACGTCTAGCTGCCGGTCTCAAGCATATGCGCGTACGAAGTATTGTTTATACCATTTCTTAACTTATTTAAACCATCTATACAGTTGATATTACATAAGCACCAATGTGTTATAACCTATCATATCTTTTTGTTTATTACATTTAAAACAATCTCTCTCTCTCTCTCTCTCTCTCTCTCTCTCTCTCTCTCTCTCTCTCTCTCTCTCTGTGAGCTACTTTTCACTACCTCTCATTCCTTATCTCTATCTCACTAACAAATGAAATCTTTGTTGCTTCACAAAGTTTCATTCATATTGAAAATCAATCATGATTCAATTTTCCTTACTTTCTCCAATCTCGCACTATGTCACATCGAACGTTATAGCGGTAACTTAATTGTTCGATAACTTTAAAAATCGGCCTAGTACTTGCTTCTTCTCTTACTTTTTTTTTTTTTTTAGATGGTTTCATAATTGAGGCGGGTACAAGTTGACTTATAACTGAAGTTAGGAAAAGTATTTTGGATATGGAATGGAGAATCATCTTTAGTAACAGTTTAGAATTACAGTATCGTAAATTATCATTCGGTCATTAGCGGCAGTTTGTTATTGTTGATTAAACGCCAAAAAAAAAAAAGAAATAAAATTGTTTTCCTGCTTTGCTACGTATGTAGGATTTTATATAGATACGGTAAATAATATTTGTAATAACATATTTACTAAAAGCTATTAATATCATTATTTATCACTTTCATCATGCGCGTTTAATGCCTTCGTTTGTTTATTACGATCGAAGATGGAGCGTACAGTAAACGAATGGAAGGTTTCCGTTTCAGGCGGCGTCATAAAGAAAAACATTATATAAATGGCATTCATTTCATTTATTTGGAAGTCCTAAGAAAAATTAAGTAAAACATTGGTAATAACAAAATCAACATATAATCAATACTTGGTAAGATTGCTGTCGATGCAAAAACTAACCTATACATAGTTGTGTAAATACGTCTGTTTCTTCATTATGATCAGAGATAAACGTAAGCAAAACATTGGTTGTCATTTTTTATCGTGCTTTTTGGCGTGTTTAGGAAACGCATGATATAAAATCGCCTTTAATATTTGTGCCTGTTTTAGTTTAGGGTATTGTAGTACATGCATTAAGTGTTCTGTACATTAAAGGGTAGTTTGTTAACAGTACTACGTAAAGGGAAGGTTTTAAAAGTCTGAATATATTTGTTAATTAAATGCGTTATTATGGTGTCCCTACTTCGCGGATTTTCAGCTATCGCGGCCGGGTTTGGAACTTATCTACCGCGATAAACGAGGGTTTACTGTATTGAAATATTGAAAAAATGGTGGTTTTTTTAAACATAGAATATGTTGGTTCTTTCCTCAGTCAGGAACAATATATATTCCTTGGTACAGTACTGTATATAGCATTACTTTTGCAGATATGCAGCAAATTTAGAGTCTCACTTCCAAAGTGTGGTTTTGCAGCACGTTCCTGAAAACTTACGAAACTTTGACCCGGGAAAAATGGCAGTAAAGCCAAATTTAGACTCCTTCGTGTTTTTGAAAGTTAAAGAAGAAACTCCAGCCGTAGTCATCGAAGATGACAGTGGAGAGGGAAGGTATGTGTTTATTTTTGCTCTTTTTATGTTTAATGAGAATGTTATTAAAGTAGATCTTCATAATATTGACCCCATAGTAAAGGCTAGCCTAGATTATTAGGCTTACAAATTGTAAACCAAAGTGATTATTAATGCAGGTTACTGAAATTCATCCGGGCACTTTTGCATGCCTATTACAAACCTCTCGAAGGATGGGTGAACTCCATTTATATCAATCTCCTATGAGGTGTATCCTTTAATATACAAAATGCCCATACCAGTTTAGGAGTGATCAGTCTGCCTGGATCAAGCTCAATGACAGTTTAATATGAGACTTCCTTTGTCCTACTTGGTTAGTAAAACTGAAACAATATTGGGGAAAAAGTATGATGTCCAATTCTGCCTACTTTCCGATTCCAAGAATGGTTGAAAATGTATTCAAGGCTATTCACCATACTGTACTTGCATTTACCAACATATGTAAACTCTAAGCATACAGTAGTAACATTCATCTAGAAAAATACAGTACAGTTTTCCTATATTCCATTTTATTGAATGTATCTCAAAGGATCTTTTCTATAAATTCAATTTTACTTCTCAATTTTTTTGCAGAGATGAGGAAGTTGATTTAGAAAAGGACAGCCAGCATTTAATGCGATACAAACCAGTCAGCCATTTATTACATTCGGGTGCGATTCACCTTATCTGATTTATATAGCTTCTTTTTTTACACATTTTAATGGTAAGATATATTTTTATTAACCAATTTAGATTTTTAAAAACAATGAAATTGAATAAAATCTTATACGCAAACTTTGTTTATCCACCTTTGTTAGTCTGGTAGTAAGTGCTAGAAAATTGCTTTACTTCAATAAAAAAGGAACTTAATAGTTGCAAATCATCCCCCCAAAAATTCTTGTATTACAGTATATCAAATTAAGTTTGTTCCTACACAGATAGAAACTCTTATCCTTAAATAAGAATATGATTTCAGCCAAGCTGGAACTCCGCTGTTAATATTTTTAATGAGGTGGGGTAGTAGAGAAACCCCGCGAGCTTCACTCTTAGTCACTCCATCTTCAATCGCCAAGATGTACAGACCTGTGCTCGGTGTTCCAATCTTGGTTCTTTAATTTTCTTTTTGTAAGCGACTTAATGAAAAAGCCACTTGTAGGCATGTGGTCTTGCCAGGAATTTCCAGTGAGCCGTGTGGAACCTTCATGGGCATGTTGCCCGTGGATCTCCATTCATTGCGCCCTTCTTGCAGAAGTAATGACTGCTTACAGTTATCCCCTGTAAGGAGTGGTCATCCTCCCTTTGACAGGAGGAGAAAGAAGACCATGTAGGATTCTTTGCCTTCAGGGTCCTCCTTGAAGTCTAAGAAATCCACTGGACCTCATATTTTTCCCTGGTACTCTGGCTTCCTCTGAAGGAGAAAGTGAGGAAAGACAACCATATTAATTTAACCTTAGGGAAAGCCCAGAGCGAGTCACCTTTACCTAAGTATCCCTTCTCCTCACAGTGAATCCGAAATAATAACATATACAGATGATGGTGTAGACAAGAACCATGCTATGAGGAAGTTATAGCCTTCCTTAGGTCAGAAAGGAAAGCCTTCTGCAACCCCTGGCTCTTTCTAAGGCAAAGTCGCCTCGTCCTTAATAAGTCTCCCGCTGCACTATCGGAAATAACACTTGACGTGACCCCATCCATCCTGCCTAGCCCCCTCCGGGAGGCACAGTTGATCGCCAATCCTTGCCTTCAGAGCCACCATCCTCTTTGGAATTGACGTCTTTGGGTAAAGGAAGGAAGCACCTACAGCTTCTTCGCCTATCAGTCTAGTCCCAATGACATTGTGACGGGCCGAGAGAGGGTTGTGAAGTCAAAGGCAGGATGCAATCAACTGAGTTGTTTATTAAGGAATACTCTCCTTTATATACAAAACCTCAAGGCAACAGGACATAACATGTTCGAGAGACAGACAATGTTACAGAGCAAAACCGGAGACATGATCATTCAGGTTCTTTTTAGTGCGAGGGAAGAGCGCAGATACAAGCATAATATATACAAAATAATTATGTACAATTGTGTGACATACGGTTGGTACATGGCTCCCCCCCTAAAAATGACATACTGTACATGTTAATTAGGGCGCCCTGATCTAGAGAGGCGAACTGTAGGCGGGTCATCTGGCAGAAGATAAGCAGGTTTTAGACAATCAATGGTGACCCAGTCTTCTTTGCCCCGAATGTTTAGTAGGAATGCTTTCGGACTATGTTGGATCACAAGGAAAGGGCCCGTGTAAGGGGGCGTTAGTGGTGGCTTGCTAGTGTCGTTGCGCAGGAAGACGTGCGTTGCAGAGTGCAAGTCCGTTGGTATGTGATGCTTCGCTGGGGGCTTGTAAGTCTGGCGGCACGGAGTAAATTTTCCCACGACGTGACGTATGCGCTGGAGATCGTCGGAGGAGGTTGTAGAAGGAAAAAATTCGGCAGGGACGACCAACGGGTTGCCATACACCATTTCACCTGCCGAGACGTCGAGGGCGTCTTTAGGAGTGGTCCTTAGTCCCAGGAGGACCCAGGGAAGCTGAGTAAACCAGTTGCAATCCTTGCAGCGGGACATCAAAGCTGCTTTGTGGGTGCGATGAAAACGTTCAACCATTCCATTGGCAGCGGGGTTGTAGGCCGTTGTCTGATGTAGGGTGATGCCCAGGAGATTCGCTAATGACGTCCACAATTGAGAGGTGAAAGTGGTTCCCCTGTCAGAAGTAATATGCTCAGGGATACCGAATCTTGAAATCCATCCAGAGAGTAAGGCAGATGTACATGAGGCGGACGTTGCAGTTTCCATGGGAATGGCTTCAGGCCAACGAGTGGAGCGGTCGATGACGGTAAACAGGTAACGATGTCCTTGTGATGTGGGTAGGGGGCCTACAACGTCGACGTGAATGTGTGCGAAACGACGCTGAGGTTGAGGAAAGGTGCCCACTCCTGAATCAGTGTGTCGATGTACTTTGGAAGTTTGGCAAGAAGTACAGGCGCGGACCCAATCCTTAGCATCCTTAGAAATGCCGTGCCAAATGAACTTTGCCTTCAGCAGCTGTGCAGTAGAACGGCACGAGGGATGTGAAAGGCCGTGAATGAAATCAAACACCTGTCGGCGCATGGGAGCAGGAATCCAAGGTCGCGATCTACCAGTACTGACGTCACAGAGGAGGGTGGTGTTGGAGTCTTCGAGGGGAAAGTCTTCCCAACGGAGGGACGTGCAGGATGTCCTACAAGCTTGATACTCTGGATCCTGTCGTTGGGCTTCAGCCAGGGCATTGTAATCCAATCCCAGTTGAACGGCAGCCAACGTGTTTCTTGACAGGGCATCGGCAACGGGATTCATTTTCCCAGGGAAGTATTGGAGGGTGCAATTGTATTCAGCCACGGCGGAGAGATGTCGGCATTGACGGGCGGACCAGGCGTCAGACTGTCGAGTGAAGGCGTGCACCAGAGGTATGTGGTCTGTGCGAATGATGAAGGGCGTACCTTCTAAGAAATGGTGAAAGTGACGGACAGCCAAGTGCACCGCCAGCAATTCTCGATCGAAGGTAGAATAACCCGATTCTGCCTTGGACAGTTTTCTGCTGAAGAAGGCCAATGGGCGGGGCGAGCCTTTGACCACCTGCTCGAGTACTGCACCAATAGCGACGTCGCTGGCATCGGTGGAGAGAAGGAGAGGGGCGTGTGGGATAGGAAAAGTGAGAGCCGCAGCAGTTGATAGGGCCTTCTTTGCATTGCAGAAGGCTGCTTCTTGAAGGGGACCCCACTTCAGGTCCTTTGGCTTGCCCTTGAGGGAGGCGTAGAGGGGAGCAAGAGTGGCGGCAATGGCTGGCAGAAAACGGTGATAATAGTTGATCATGCCCAAGAATTCCTGCAGATCTTTGACGGTCGAGGGCGCGGGGAAGTTCTGAACGGCTGCTACCTTCTCAGGGAGGGGATGGACTCCTTCAGGAGTAATACTGTGCCCTAAGAACGACACTTCGTTGGCGCCAAAGGTACACTTGTCGTACCGGACTACAAGGCCGTTTTGTTGCAGGCGGTCGAGCACGATGCGCAGATGACGGAGGTGTTCCTCTTTTGAGGAGGAGAACACAAGTATGTCGTCCACATAACATACACAGAAAGGGAGGTCCCCTAAGATGCCATCCATGAGACGTTGAAACGTTGCCCCAGCATTACGAAGGCCAAAACAGGAGTAATTGAATGTGTATGTACCAAACGGAGTGGTGATGGCAGTCTTGGGGATGTCTTCTGGGTTCATAGGCACCTGATAATATCCCTTCAGGAGGTCGAGCGTAGAGAAAACCTTCGCTTTGTGCAGGTAGGAGGTCACGTCGTCAATATTTGGGAGGGGGTAGTGATCCGGTTCTGTTTGCATGTTCAGGCGCCTGTAATCCCCGCACGGACGGAGGGAGCCGTCTTTCTTCAGAACGATGTGTAAGGGTGACGACCATGGGCTGGAGGCCTTTTGGCAAAGGCCCATTTCCTCCATTTCGGCGAACGTCTGTTTGGCGACTGCCAATCGTTCCGGTGCCAGACGTCTGAATTTTGGGTAGACTGGGGGTCCCGTCGTCTTGATATGGTGATAAATACTGTGCTTGGCAGGAACCGTGGGCGTTTGGCGAAGTTCTGGACGGAAAACTTCCGGGTACAACGTGAGGAGGTGGGCGTAGGCATCCGTGGGTGCGCTGATGTGGAGAGCGAGGTTAGAGGGGGCGGGTTGAAGAGGTGTCGACAAGTACGAGTCTGCGTTGACCAATCGTCGGTGGGCGACATCGACCAGAAGGTGGAAATGAGAGAGGAAATTCGCACCGAGGATTGGCATTGTGACATCAGCAACGAGAAACTTCCAATTGAATTTACCGTTTCCGAACGATAATGTGAGGTTCTCTTAACCGTAGGTGGGTATCGCAGATCCGTTGGCAGCTACCAAGCGGACGTCGGCAGATGTAGACAGACTACGTCGTGCCTTGAAGAGTTTCCTTGGCAAAAGAGAACGACAAGCACCCGTGTCTACCAAAAATCGCACGCCCGTTCCTGCATCCTGTAAAAAGAAAAGATTAGAAACATGGGAGGCCACCGCCACAAGCGATGGCCTACTTACACGTTTTTTGGCCACTGACAATCCTTGGCAAATTTCTTCGCGGTTGCCCCGAATCTGAAGTGGTAGTAGCAAAACTGCGGCGGATGGTAGGTAGTAAGTGGCTGTAGAAGTCGTTCATTGGGGCGCGAGCGATTGGTGGGTGGTGGGCGGCTTTGTCGCCGCTTCGGCACGTCACGGGGTAGGCGTGTATGTCCTACGGCATTCATGTCAGCTTCGGTTGACGTTGAATAGGAATCCTCGTCGTCGGGGATGGAGGCGTTGATGTAGGTCTTGAAGTGGCTGTCCATAAGGGCGTCGGCTTTGGTCATCAAGTCCTTTATGGGTAAACTATCGACATCGGGTATGGCAGCGCGTACAGGTTCGGTTAAACGGCGTATCCAAAGGGCACGAAGTAGGTTCACCTCACGAGGAGAGCCGTCTGCAGCAGGTTGAAGGCGAGCGATACTGGTCATTTCCCTGAGGGCAAGCGAAGCCTTTTGGTCCCCCAATGGTTGTTGCGAGAGCTGAAAAAGCTTTGCTATACGGGCGGCTGGCGACGGCGAGTACTGCTGCAGAAGGTATGTTTTGAGGGCGTCATACGCTATTGGGGTGTCTCCTTGTTCACAAAGCCAGTCGGATATTTCTGGGAAGGTGTCCTCGGGTATCGCCGCGAGAACATAATCCGCTTTGGTGGTTGAGCGAGTCATGCCCCTGATACGAAACTGGACTTTTGCGCGCTGAAACCAAGCAAACGCCTCTCCGCTGGCAAACGATGAAAGTTTGAATGGAGCGGCTGCAGCACCAACTGCCGTAGAGTCCACCATAGTACCAACGATGAAGGGGCGAGGGGGTGGGGGTGGAAGACGGTGGGAGCGAGTCGACTTCCGGGGTCACCAATGTGACGGGCCGAGAGAGGGTTGTGAACTCAAAGGCAGGATGCAATCAACTGAGTTGTTTATTAAGGAACACTCTCCTTTATATACAAAACCTCAAGGCAACAGGACATAACATATTCGAGAGACAGACAATGTTACAGAGCAAAACCGGAGACATGATCATTCAGGTTCTTTTTAGTGCGAGGGAAGAGCGCAGATACAAGCATAATATATACAAAATAATTATGTACAATTGTGTGACATACGGTTGGTACAACATCGTCATGGCCAATGTTTCGTCTAGTTTGACTCTTCTTAAGAAGACAGAAAAAAGGAAGATAACTTTCAATGCAGGGTCCCAACTTCTCAGAAGCAGTACAAGTTTGTCATTCAGTCTCCAAAGTGTCCAATCTCTCCAGCTAACAAGAGCCATATAGTTACACCTTCAGAAGATAGATCTTTTCTATACATGCTGTTCACTTCATACGTGCTGCTCATACATTGTTTATTTACTGTAACCTTCACTGCTGCCGTGTTCACCTTAGCCAAGCAATATCTCGTATTAGTCTCCTGGCTAGTACAGTGGTAAAACATACTCTTAGCATTTGCATGGCAGCAGATTTATCCCCGCCCGGTACTATGAGTTTAAGCTGTTTACTGGGGAGGATACTGCTTGTGGTTGGGCACCAAAGTTTAGGGTTGGGCTTGCCTGGCTGACGTTTTGGTGAGCATCTATCCCAATGATACTGGAACTGTAACCAGACACCTTTACCTTTAATAGCCCTATGGCAATAATTCAGAAAGCATGTAGGACAGTATTTAATATTTTCTTAAAGGCATTTATGCTTGATAAAAGTGACAGAAGCAACTTGGTTGCTTGAAGAAACTAGAAAAGTTGTCAAATTTAGTACTGTTTGTTATTCATATAATCTTTTTGATATTTTTTAGGTGTACATACATACATATACCAAGGCACTTCCCCTAATTTTGGGGGGGTAGTCAACATCAAATAAATGAAACAGAAAAGGGGACCTCTCCTCTCTACGTTCCTCCCAGCCTGACAAGGGACTCAACCGAGTTCGGCTGGTACTGCTAGGGCTGCCACAGCCCACCCTCCCCCGTTATCCACCACATATGAAGCTTCATAACGCTGAATCCCCTACTGTTGTTTTTAAGTGTAAATTGATAAAATATTCATGGTGGTAGTAATGTTCATTTCATTGATCCTTTTTCTTTTATCTAAAGTCTTCTTAGCCCTTAGATAGACACCAAAATCACTCTTATAGCCCACCTAAAGGTGATATTTTAATTTTCAGCAAATATGTTACTGAATCTTGAAAAGTTTATCATTTTACCTTTATTATGACCTTTACAGTCATTGGGGATGAAGCCATTGAATTCAATGGATTCTAAAACCTGTAAATAGACGCCTCTGACTTCAAAATTACTTTTAGCCATTGAATTCACCATTCTCAAAAAACCTCACATTTTGACACCGAACCAATTTTAGAAATACACCCAAGTTCCAAACCCAGAGTGGCAGTGGGCAGTCCTTCCTTTAAGATGTGTGCACTCCTGCTACTCCAAGGGAATGAGCTTATGATATCCAATGATTTTAAACCATCCAGTTTGGCTACAGGGACTTCCTCCCACCTAAGAAATGTTTTATTAAAAGACAAGGTTTTGTATCAACGTAGAAACAAGTCACAGATTTTTTGAGGTAATTTCTACTCTAATTATACAAACCCGAATTCTTCAAGTTATAGTTCCCGCCAAATCCATAAATGAAAGTCAAAGTGGCTACTCTGTGAGCTGACTGGAAGGCCGGGGCTTACCTACTACCCGCCAGCAACTACCAATACTGCGTTGAAAATTTTTACAGCCTAGTTCCAGCTTCACCAAAGTCATTCTCCTACTAAAGTACAGTACTTTGGTTTGTATAATGAAGAAAAATACTAATTACTTTGGAATTTTGTGATTTTCATTTCATAAATTTACTGTGTATGAGGCTAGCATTATTGCTAAATTAGGTCAAATCCATGATCAAGTAGGTGACAATAGAAATGTCAGGAACACAGGCGGAGACTGTGATGACCCTATCCGATGTTGCCTTTGCTGTTGGTTAGTATTTAATATCTCTTAAACCCGTCATTTTTTATTAATGAGTGGGAGTATCTTTGTTTCCCTTCTTCTTCACCAAAGGGATTAACTACTGCACTGTAATTGTTCAGTGGCTACTCTCCTCTTGTTAAGGGTAGAAGAGACTCATTAGCTATGGTAAGCAACTCTTCTAGGAGAAGGATACTCCAAAATCAAACCATTGTTCTCTAGTCTTGGGTAGTGCCATAGCCTCTGTACCATGGTCTTCCATTATCTTGGGTTAGAGTTCTCTTGCTTGAGGGTACACTCGGGCACACTATTCTATCTAATTTCTCTTCCTCTTATTTTGTTTAAGTTTTTATAGTTTATATAGGAGATACTTATTTTAATGTTATTCTTAAAATATTTATTTTTTCCTTCTTTCCTTTCCTCACTGGGCTATTTTCCCTGTTGGGGCCCCTGGGTTTATAGCATTCTGCATTTCTAACTAGGGTTCTAGCTTAGAAATTAATAATAATATTAATATTGCCCACACAAATGTGGATCCTTGTACATAATCAAGGGATTGAACACTTTTTTTTAAATTCTATAAGAATTTTTTCAGATTTTCATTCAAAGCGTTCGCTTCAGTCCAATAGTTTCCACAGCGTAAAATGCCTCTATAATCTTTTTCTATCTTCTATGTTTCATTAGGTTTCCACCATCTTGCTGTCCAATATCTATATCAAATACTTCCAATAGAGGTTTTGGCTATCTTGAGTCTCGTTGACATAGATATTTCCACTTTAGTCAAAGTAACTGCTCGCATTGATGATACAGGGGATCATTGTTAGGAAGGATATGTATTCAAAGTTTTTTGTGACTGTTGTGGGTGACCTCAGCTACCCTGAAAATTGTTTGGACCTTTTCAGGAGAACTCTGCTCAAGGGCTGAGAAATCCAGTCCTTGGGTTAGGAATCTCACCTTCAGGCCAGAAGCCTGTCATGAGAGGTTAAGGTAGGATGATTCCATGTTCACATACAGTTGTTCCAATCCTTACAGGTGGGTTAGCCTACGCCAGTGCCACTTTCTATTTTGATGCTATCCCGTATAGGTAGTTTATGGAGAGACCATTTAGGAAATCAACTTACCGGTACTTATCTAATGGTGGAGTATAATTTTTGTAAGCAACATAAGATACTTTCTTAACCCTTTTACCCCCAATGGATGTACTGGTACATTTCACAAAACTCATCCCTTTACCCCCAGGGACGTACTAGTACGTCCTTGCAAAAAACTGCTATTTACATTATTTTTGCCTATTTTTGATAACTTTATGAGAAACTTCAGTCATTTTCCAAAAGAATGAGACCAACCTGACCTCTCTATGACGAAAATTAAGGCTGTTAGAGCCATTTAAAAAATATATATATACTGCAAAATGTGCTTGAAAAAAAAAAATGCCTGGGGGTTGAGTGTTGGAATGTTTCAAATAGCTTGGGGGTAAAAGCGTTAATATTCTCGAACAGGTAAAACCTTTTTATCACAACCCCTGTCCCCTTTTATTGCGCCAACTTCAATGTGACACATTGCCTTTTTATAATAGCTACTGGAAGCTTCCAGAAGAAAATTAGCAATTTTTCACATCAGAATATCATACATTATGGTTTGGATATCTAGTCAAGGCAGATATTTCAAACCTTCTCCTTGGGGAAATGTTAAAGCTGTCACCCTATCATAGATACTTCAACATCCAAAAGGGAGTAGTATTCAGCAAAATAATTAGGACCTTTTAGAGGAAAACATTCTAGATAGTTATCCTCCGCAGGTTTATGCAATTAAAAACTCAATTCTACATTTTATTAATATTTTCTTCCTAAAGTTTTTTAGATTGTAACACTATTGGTTGTCTGCCTATGAGAGTTAAGAAATTTAGAAGCAGGCCTGGCCGGTATTTCAAAGCGTTTTGAATATGGCCATACTGAATTTAAAAGTGATAAAAAGCAGTTAACCATTCAAAAGAGCACAATCTTTTCAGACAGTATCGGACTGATAGGTTTTGTTTTCAATGTAAAGCCGGGTATTCCCAAAATTAAGAAATTTGCTTTCAATGCAGTTTTGAATAAGATATCCGTGAGAGAACAAATATCATGTATAAGCATAGGAAGTCCTAAGCAAGGGCTAATGGGGCCTGTTCATAGCCATGAAACAACATATGCCTATGGTGAAAAATATCAAAAAAAAATATTATCCCTCTAACTTATCTCAACACTATCCAAAGTGTAAGAGTTGGTAATCCCTTTGTTTAAATAATGCTTATCCAGAGTATATTGCTATTCCTTGAAAGAAATTGGAAAAGTTTGCCAAAAACAAAGTTAAAATGTTCTTCCTGACTTGTTGCAGTAGCTGCCCCAACATGTAGAGAAGTCATTAGCACATGGCTTAACTCTCCCCAGCCACCTCACAGGTAAACAATTAAATCCTTAAGTCAAAGTGTTCCACTAGACTATCTTATTTCCTATTTTTACTTTAACAATTTTTATTGAAATATTTTTTTGTACTTGAATCCGGTTGGGACTTGCATCTAACCCTTTTACCCCCAAAGGACGTACTGGTACGTTTCACAAAAGCCATCCCTTTACCCCCATGGACGTACCGGTACATCCTTACAAAAAAATGCTATAAAAATTTTTTTTTCATATTTTTGATAAGTTTTTGAGAAAATTCAGGCATTTTCCAAGAGAATGAGACCAACCTGACCTCTCTATGACAAAAATTAAGGCTTTTAGAACAATTTAAAAACAAATATACTGCAAAATGTGTTGGGAAAAAAAATAGTCCCCTGCGGGTTAAGGGTTGGAAATTTCCAAATAGCCTGGGGGTAAAAGGGTTAACCACATTAATTTCTGGAAAATGTAAGGTGATAAGCTGTTATAAGGTAAGATTCATCACTCAATTTTTGTTTAGCCAGGGAGATGAGCGCCATCTTGGTTTGTTGCTCAGAGCCAGCTCAAGCGTAACTCCGATACTAGCCTTGGTTCAAGTTATTGCTTAAGGAAACTAAGGTTTTTTTTTTTAAATATTCAAGATTTATCGACAGACTGAATAATGTTAAGATTGTATATTTTATGAAGTGAAATAACAGCAAAGACTGTAGGATTTACTTTGAAAGTACTCTCATTGGACTTGAGTTTTATATTCTGTTAATGCATACAATAGTGAAGTCTTTTGGTTTGCCAATGTTAACTTTCAATCGTTTTGCCTTACTGTAAAACTTGGTGCAATATTACATTAGTGATTAATATTAGGTAGGTTTTATATTACTGTATTTGTCAAAAGGCAAATTTTACTATGAAGAATAATAAAGTAGCCTTATCAGTTAATTCACCAGCCACCCGATGAGATACTACCACGAGAGAGTTATGGGGTCTTTTGACTGGCCAGACAGTAGTACATTGGATCCTTCTCTCTGGTTACGATTCATTTTCCCTTTGCCTAACACATAAACCGAATAGTCTGGCCTATTCTTTACACATCCTCTTCTGTCCTCATACACCTGACAACACAGATTACCAAACAATTCTTTTTACAGCACTGTAATTGTTCAGTGGCCATTTTTCTCTTTGTTAGGGTAGAAGAGACTCTTTAGCTATGGTAAGCAGCTCTTTTAGGACACTCCAAAATCAAACCATTGTTTTCTAATCTTGAATACTGCCATAGCCTCTGTACCATGGTCTTCCACTGTCTTGGTATAGAGTTCTCTTGCTTGAGGGTACACTCGGGCACACTATTCTATCTTATTTCTCTTCCTATTATTTTGCTAAAGTTTTTATAGTTTATATAGGTGATATTTATTTTAATCTTGTTCTTAAAATATTTTGTTTCTTGGTTTCCTTTCCTCACTGAGCTATTTTCCCTGTTGGAGCCCCTGGGCTTATAGCATCCTGCTTTTCCAATTAGGGTTGTAGCTTAGCAAGTAATAATAATAATAATAACATGCACTCCTGCTACAACCTTCCACTTCCTCACACCCTCCTTCCTGACTTATAGTAGATCCCATTTACTGTATCTGAATTGTTCCACCTGTTTTATAACCGACCCTCTACTTTCTTGTTCGGCTATCCTGTCACTACCTTCCTGGATGCTCACCATAACCTCAGTCTTGTCCAGATTCACACTCTCTCTCTCTCTCTCTCTCTCTCTCTCTCTCTCTCTCTCTCTCTCTCTCTCTCTCTCTCTCTCTGTATGCCTTCCTCATTTTCAGCAGTAATCACCAAATTATTATTATTATTATTACTTACTAAGCTACAACCCTAGTTGGAAAAGCAGAATGCTATAAGCCCAGGAGCTCCAACAGGGAAAATAGCAAGACTAGCATAATTAAAAGCTGGCTTAATGCAGACCCGTGGTGAAGATGTGATTGGGGAAACAGTGTGTGATTGCATGAGTGTGAAAATGACATGGAATCGAACTAGCTAAAATTTTGATACTGATTGTAGTGTCAATTTGATGTTTGGATTTCCTTAAGTGTTGTCAGGAATTGGACCAAATGAATCTAGTACAGTGATCATGTGTTTGCCTAGCATTTGCATGGCAACAGATCGATCCTGGGACCATGAGTTTTAAGCTGTTTACTGGGAAGGTCACGGCTGTGGTTGGCCACCACAGTGGGGGTTTAGGCTTGCTTGGCTGACATTCTGGTGAGTATCTAAAGTTTCCCAATGAATGTGGTGTTTAATTGTATATACGTGATGCATTGAGTAAAGTTATGTACCAAATTAGATTATCTTGCGATCATTATACAATTCTGACAATTCTTTTGCTGCAAATCGCTATTTTGTATGTTTCCCCACCCAAAAACCTGTTCATCCATTGGATTCTCAATAAACGGATTTTGACGTAGGAAAAATCTATTTTTGGGTGAAGTAGCCTTGTCGTTGTGATGGAAGGTCCTTCTGGCAGCTTCCTACTGTATAATATTTCTGCGAGTGATATTACAAGAGAATTACCGTCAGGTGTCACGGTGTTCTAACCCCCGGAACGACTATCCTAAGATATCGTGTATAATCAGGGAAGTATCCGTAGATAACCTTAGATATCTGCACCCCTAAGGGCTCGGCCAGACCAAGCACGGCTAGCAGCAAGAGGTTATGGCGGCAAATTGAAACCTTAGGTATCTTATGCAGGTGGCCAGATACGAGGCGCGGGCTTTCCGCGCCTCGTATCTGGCCACCTGCATAAGATACCCAAGGTTTCCATTGACGAGGCGCGGGCTTCCCGCGCCTCGTATCTGGCCACCTGCATAAGATACCTAAGGTTTCCATTTGCCGCCATAACCTCTTGCCGCTAACCTCGCCGCTAGCTGCGCTTGGTCTGGCCGAGCCCTGACAGACTTGACCCAGTCTAGGAATCTAAGGAGAAGGATAGGTGAGGAGCCGTTACATATCCTCTCCCTTCATGGTGCTGTTCGTTGTTAAGGTTAGGAAAACTAATGAACGGGTAGTTTGCCTGATTATCCATAGTCATAAATTGATAAAAATGAGGTAAGAAATGGTTATGTATTTGGCTATAAAATAAAGTCTAAATTTGCCATTGATATTTATCTTGAAATGAGAGGAAAACTCAAATAATCATTGTCCGAAGTTTATATAACACAAGAAAACGAGTAGGAAAAGTATATGGCTAGAAATCCAAGTATATTACTTTTTTTTTTTTTTTTTTTTTTTTTTTGCTAAATGTATAATTCTTGTGGTCAGGATAAGCATAATATTTCGTAAATATATTATATTTAACCATGAAATACTCAATTGTCTCTAGTTTCAATTTATTCCTTGAGTGAAATCCAAGGATTCTGTAATGTTTGTTTACGTCTTGGATCCAAACGACCGAACGAACAATCCAATCTTTGTCTGATTGTTAAAGTGTTCTGTGTAGTGTAGTCTCCCTCCATCAGGAATTCAGCTAGACGCCAAAAATATAAGTATCCAACCGTGTTTCATTGTGGTATATAATTATTAAAAGCTATACTGTACTCTCTCTCTCTCTCTCTCTCTCTCTCTCTCTCTCTCTCTCTCTCTCTCTCTCTCTCTCTCTCTCTCTCTCTCTCCGGCACTAAAGAAAGGGAGAACTCTAGAAATAAGAGGTGGTAAACTTCGGTAAGTAATATTGATATTATTATTATTATCTACTACTACTACTACTACTACTACTACTACTGGCTAAGTTACAATCCTAGTTGGAAAAAATGATGCTATAAGCCCAAGGTCTCCAACAGAGAAAAAAAAGCACAGTGAGGAAAGGGAAACTAGGAAATAGATGAACTACTAGAGAAGTCATAACACAAAGTAAAATATTTTAAAATCGTTAACAACATTAAATCAGATCTACCATATATATAAACTATAAGGGACTTCGTAGTTCACGTTTATTCGAATAAACACAGAGCAATGTGTTTTAAATATCAATAAGTAATCCTTAGGGGAACAGTTGGATTTCTCTACAATTGTGTGTATATCATTAAGGCCTATCAATAAAAATATATTTGGCCCTCTGTTACACATGAAAGAACAACTTGAGATGTTTTTGACTGACTGTGTTTTGTTGCCTGTGACTGCCAGAGAACATGTGGAAATACTTGCAATGGTTGTTTGAGGGTAAATTTACGTATGCCGTGCCTATTACTTACTTCGATGGCTGCTTTTCCGGTCCCATACAGCAGGGGAACTCTACAGGACCTCCACTGTCGTTTTACCTTGTTCGTTCACAGTATTTATCTTTTCAAGTCACATATTGTTCATTTACTGTTAAATCGTCACTATCAAAAGACTCATGAAATAAGAAAGTTTTCAGTTTCCTCTTGAAAGCCTTAATGTCTTCAATCATTCGAATGTTTCGTGGGAGCTTATTATATAGTCTCGGGGCCGCATATTTAAATGCTCTGGAGCCAAAATAGACATAAATCTAGGTTCCAACAGTTTGAAGCCATTTAAGTGATTTTGCCAGTGAATGTGTGTGTGCGTGTGCAAGCTTGCTATAATTTTAAGTGGTAGTACTGGTTTCTCTGTTTGGGAGTTTGAGCAGATGTTAAGAGAATAGGTGGGTGTGGTTTATGTCGAGCACGTGTATTCAACTCTGTATATGACAAATGCGAACGGTTTGGCAGTAAGAACTGTGACAGTGTCGACTGGAGTTTTGCGAATAATGAATGCAGTAAGTCTGATATTGATTGGGATTTATTAGTAAAACAGATTGTGGTCGTATAATGCTACGGTGCATAGGAGTACATTGCTGTCTCCTTGTAAGTTTTCATTAAATTTTGAAAAGGTAATAAGACCGAGGTTGGGTGTGTGAGAATGATGATGACGCACAGAAGGTGATTGGAAAGTTTAAAAGCTACAATGTTGAAGGAGTGTAGAGATGATGTCGAAAACGGAGAATCAATGTTAAAAAAAAAAAAAAAGTGATAAATTCTAAGGTCCGTATGATCCTATCATGCTTTGGATGCTGGTTCCAGTTAGTTAAGTTTTATGTAGGTGGTAATATAGAAGAAATTAGGGCACACCACAACCAGTTTAAAGGTCGTTCATAATTGCTAGAGGTAAGGAACAGGACAATGCCTAACAGACATTAGATCAGCGTCCATGACCCCCTCTCCATATCAAGCTAGGACCAGGGAGGGCCAGGCAATGGCCTCATCTCTAGCTCACATTAATGGTAAAATTACAAACTACTGGAAACGCCAACTTGTAGCCTACGTGGCTTAAACCCCAGTCCAACATATTGCAAGGCAGGGACGTTTCCAATAAGCTACCACAAATGTGGAACGAAGTGGCAGGATATATTCATGAGATTGTGATGAATAAATTATTGAAATTTAATATGTATGGAGTATGAACTTATGTGGGAGGGTAGAAAGAGAAGATAACCAGTTGGTGGATACGATGGAATAACTGCTGAGATGATATTGGCCGAAAATGGACTCCCAGAATACTTATAAGATTATTTTGTAGAATGTGGCGTGAAGAGGCAAAACTGAGCATGGAAGAAAGATAACCTTTAATGAAATAAATTTAAGGGTAAAACCGGAAAAATTTATAGGCATAGGTGGGAATCAAAATAGGTTTGACAAGTATGAAAGGTGAACATTATCACAGATAGTGAAAGGTGGTTGGGTGTGGATAATACTTTTAGTGTATGTGGTTTTACGTTAAGTTAGCTAGCGCAAGAATGGGAAATAGTAAGAATGAATAATGATTCTCTTGCAAAGGCAGAATTCCTTACGAAAATTAGATTTTGTGACATGATAATAACGATGTGGATGAGAGAATACTTAATGAATTAGTTGATAAGAGTATAGATGCAAATCGTAATAACACAATGAACGGTATTATTATTATTATTATTATTATTATTATTATTATTATTATTATTATTACTTGCTAAGCTACAACCCTAGTTAGAAAAGCAGGATGCTATAAGCCCAGGGTCTCCAACAGGGAAAATAGCCCATTTAGGAAAGGAAACGAGGAAAAATTAAATATTCTAAGGGCAGCAAGGAAAAGGTAGATGAAAGAGTATATGGATGTCCAGTTACTCAAAGAAAAGGTTATATTATATTTTTTATTCATGCTATTTACTATGTCACTATACTAGATAGCTACGAATGTCTCTATTACTTTCTAGTTTAATCCCTGAATATGTTCAATGTTCTACTACTTTTATTTCCTTCTGCAATTTGGCATATCATTCATGTTATATTATAGTAATATTGTTCTCTTATTTTATTTCTAACCAAGATGGGTTTGATATATATTGCGATATAAATAGATTGCAATATTTCCAACAAAGTAATGTAGGGTAAGTTCTGGAAGAACTGTACTTTTGGATGTACCGTACAAAAGCTCTCAAGACCGCATATATTATTTTAAACTAGTTACCGTTTAAAGAGTTAAAAAGAAAACGGAGTTACACAGCTTTAGAGAACGGGAACCAACAGCTCATGAATGAAGAGAGTTTTTCGGTTGTTCTACGGGCCAACCAAGGGAAAGGCCCGTGCCAACAACAAGTGTTGGCTTTAATACCCCAACAACAACAACGGTTGTTCTCATTCCTGATGTAATATTTTGTCTCTAAGTTATGGTTTGTGGTGCTTATGAATATGCTAGGAGTGTGAAGGTTAGGTATTGTACACATAAATATGACTATATGTGATGATATGACGAGGTTTTGGTGATTTAGTAAAGTTTGACTTATATTTCAATGAGTGTCTGTGGATGTTCCGTACTATTGCTTGGTTTTTAAGTGTACGGAATCTCCACATGTAAACAAAAATATTTATGCTGTTTGTGTTGAACTCTTCTTTCATATATCAAGTAAGCAGGTTTCAAGCATGATTTTGTATGGTAGGCTGATCCTACATTATGTATTTCTATTGTACCAGAACATTAAGGTGTAAATAAAGTTTCATATATTACATGATAGCCAATATTAGCTCTGTCATCCTGGAAACTTTAAAAAGTACTTATTTTTGTTTGTTTTAAGCCTTTTAAGCTTTTTAAGGAAAGGCAGATAATGTAACACCACATTTTTCTCAACTTTTTGCGTAATAAAGCAAGATGATTAAATCGCTTTCTTTATTTCAACATAGTTATACATTTATGTTGCAAATCATTTAAAATCAACATTGGGGTCTATTTTAATTGAAACTGGTGGCAAATTACAAATTTCTTCATTTTTTTTTATTTTTAACAAATGTTTTGTCCACTGGTATGGACTATCCTTACACTTCGAGATTTTTTTTTTCGTTTTTAGCTTCGTTTCACCAACTTATATTGTGATTAAAAAACTGTGCTTCAGAGAAAATATGGTATAATGATTTTACTTTATAGTGATAACTTCAAATTTCAGTTAATTCACTAAAGAAAAAAAATTAATTTTTGAAAAATAAAACTACAATTCGTCCAGAACCCACCCTACAATCATTTTAATATATTTTTCCAATTGTAAGATTTAATTGAATGTTGTCATAAAGTATAAAAATTGTATTATTAAGCTTAAGTATTATTTTGAATTATATTTCTCTCATATGGTAATCCAGATAGTTTGAGCTATTCTATTGCGATGTAAATAAATTGCAATATTGCCAAAAAAGTAATGTACAACTATTTTAATATATTTTTCCAACAGTAAGATGTAATTATATATTATTATAAAGTATGAAAATATTATTATTTAAATTAAATAATATTTTTAATTATATATCTGTCATATGGTCAAATAGTTTATAATGAACGTTTTTCCTTAAACGTTCGCTTTGGCAACATTGTTTACAACAGGGTTGCCATTCGTACGATAATTATAGTACGTGTACGATTATTTTGGGTCCGGTACGATGTATGATACATACCTAAGGTATAAACAATGTAGGTGTGTGTGGGTTTAATTAAACAATTATACTAAAATCTTTTGAAATAAGTCAATCATAAACTCCTTAATAATTATATTGAAACTGTGTACGATAATTTTGGTTGAAAAACGACAATTTTAAGGCTCATGTACGATAATCCAGTCGAAATAATCTGGCAACTCTGTTGACAAGAACTTTAGTCACAGTTCAATGTGAGTCGGTGATAAGACTTCGACATGTTTTTTTGTTAGTATTCGACGTTGGATTAAATTGCAAAGGTAAATTATCCTACGGTACTTCTCATTCTTAATTAATTTATGAATTAAATGGGGGAATAAAGTTTGAGTAGCTGTTAATAGTCTATGGTAGCCTAAGCAGTGACGTGGCTAGTCGAAACTTAAAAAAAACACACACACTTTTAACCCATTTAATTATGTCTACCATAACCATATATATTCATGCAATTATCTAGTGTTTAACTAATTTCTGACCACTATACTTCAATTTTATGGTTCATTTATTTGGATAGAAACTCCTAGTCAATTTTTGTTAATGAGGCGTATTTGCACTGACTCGCAGCGGTGCCCTTTTAACTCGGAAAAGTTTCCTGCTGTCCGATTGGTTAGAATAATCTTGTCCAACCAATCAGCGAGCAGGAAACTTTTACATATCGTATATTTACCCACAATTATGGGAAATCCTATTGGGTAACTACAGCTTTAGGGCCGGGAAATAAAAGAAATCAATTGCTTTGCACCAATAATGGTCATTAATTCTATATATGATGAATGCTTGTTTGGATAATGTTAAGAACTTTAATACATGTCTAACGTTTAAGAAAAAAAAACTGTAGGTTTGTAGATCGGTGGACACAAGTCTGCTCCAAGCGAAGGTCAAAGTAATTTTACTAAAGACAACCAACCAATGTGTTCTAAGCAAAGGTAACCCCTATCCTACCTTCCCTGTGTTGGCGTATCATTGCGAGTAGATATGTGTCCCCCCCTCCCTTTGAACGGATTCATGTCTCCCCTTGGACCGGATTCGTGTGTCTCTTTTGAACGGATTCGTGACCCCGCTTTGTGCGTCCGCCATGCTACAAACTACCCCCGAACAGTTTTGGTCACCACCTACTGGGAAACCAGTGTTTTGGGTGAGGAAACAAGACATAGAATGCAAAAAAAATGTTTCAATACAGGTTGGGTTCATGCCCTACCTGTGACCCCCAAACTACCTTTGCTAGGATTATATCGCGGGTGGGTCCGCCATACTACGAACGACCCAGAATATTCATGGTTAGCAGTCGGAAACCGGTTTATGGATAGGGAAACTAGAAAAAGTGTATGACGAGGAAAAATCTAGAATGCAGGAAAAATGTCATAAAATAATGACACCCATCTAACTTGGGGGTTCCTCCTCTCTACTTACAAAGAGGGAGCAAAGACCTTCCCATCCTTAGTATAACCAATGACGACGTCACGTAGCATGAATATAACATGTAATTTACCCTTACCCTGAATATTTTTGTAATTAGAGGGTTGTATGTATGATGATGGCCATCCCATAACTCCCCAATTGCTAACAATACGGTAGGCTAAGGGGGAGGCAGAGGGGCATTGTCCCCCTTTTCAGCGAGTAGACAAGGTTATGTCTTATAGGTTAGGTTCGGTGGTGGTCCATGCATGCAGGTCCTGCCCGTCATTATACGAAGGTTCCTAAGTATTATTATTATTGATTATTATTATTATTATTAAATGCTAAGCTTCAACCCTAGTTGGAAAAGCAGGATGCTATAAGCCCGGGGGCCCCAGCAGGGAAAATAGCCCAGTGAGGAAAGGAAATAAGGGAAAATAAAATATTTTAAGAATAGTAACTATATTGAAATAAATATTTCCTATTTAAACTATAAAAACTTCAACAAAATAAGAGGAAGAGAAACTAGATAGAAAAGTGTGCCCGAGTGTACCGTCAAGCAAGAGAACTCTAACCCAAGACAGTGTAAGACCATGGTACAGAGGCTAAGGCACTACTCAAGAATAGAGAACAATGGTTTGATTTTGGAGTGTCCTTCTCCTAGAAGAGCTGCTTACCATAGCTAAAGAGTCTCTTCTACCCTTACCAAAAGGAAAGTAGCCACTGAACAATTACAGTGTAGTAGTTAACCCCTTGGGTGAAGAAGAATTGTTTGGCAATCTCAGTGTTGTCAGGTGTATGAGGAGAGAGGAGAATCTGTAAAGAATAGGCCAGACTATTCGGTATCTGTGTAGGCAAAGGGAAAGAACCGTAACCAGAGAGAAGGATCCTATGTTGTACTGTCTGGCCAGTCAAAGGACCCCCATAAATCTCTAGCGGTAGTATTTCAACGGGCGGTTGGTGCCCAGGCCAACCTACTACCTATGCTAACAATACAACAGTCCAAGGGGGGCACAGAGGGGCATTAGTGCCCCCCCCCCTTTTTTTTAGGTAAGTAGAGAAGGTCAGGGCTTGTAGGTTAGGTTAGGTGGTGGTCCATGCATGCAGGAGGTCCTGTCCATCATTATACAAAGGTTTCTAAATAGATTTATTATGGTGATTACACACGACAGCTGCTTAGTAAATTGCATGTCTTATGATCATTATAAATTATCTAGAGAGATTTAACTCCCCAGCACCACTTACTCTTTACATGTCAGCCATCCACTAACTGAAGAGCATATCTTTAAAAAAAGAGGTGGGGCTGACCTATAAAACCATCCAGGAACCTCGCCACAAAAAAAATTTGTAATAAGTCACTGTTGCATTCCCAGACATGAACAAACGACTTGAAACCCTGCAATGCAGTCCATCTTTTTATCGCTTTACTCATAATTTGACATAAATACTACCATTTAATTCCAAATGAGCCATGCTGAAATGACCAGCACATAACTATTTCTCATTGTTGTTGAAAAATTAAATTAATACTGTCACCATTCCCAAGAACAAGTAAACATTGAAACCTTGCATCTTTTAATATAATCCAACCTTTGAAGAAATTTTTTTAATCATCCTCCTTTTCCTCAGCCTACACTGACCAAGGACACTGTCTTTAGCCATCATACGTCATACTTTACTTTAAAGGCTGCTTATCTGGTCCTGTACAGCAGGGGAACCCTACTCTCTACAGGGCCTCCACGGTCGTTTTATGATGTTCATTGGGGAGCATTTAATATTTCACATTGCGTATTGTTTGCTTACTGTTTGATCATCACTATCAAAACATTTGCATGAATAAGAAAGTCTTCAGTTTCCTCCTGAAAGCCTTAATATCTTCAATTATTCAGATGTCTCGTGGGAGCCTATTGTATAGTCTTGGGGCTGCATATTTAAAGGCTCTAGAGTCTACAGTAGACATGTATCTAGGTTCTAATAATCTTGGTATCTGTGACCATTAAGCTTCAACAAATTTTATTTACTTGCAACCTTACTGTGACACTTGTATTTCTCGTAGGGTTTACGATAGGTTATAGGCTGAATATGCTATGATTTGACTATGAACATTTGCTATCATGAAAGAAGTTATTCTCAATAAGACTTTATTATTGACTAGGGCTGTTATACGGTTCAACACAACAAATGCCATATAAATTGCATACAGAAATAAAATATCTAGATTATGATCTCTGGTATAACTGAACAAGAATTTGCCGGATCTAGTTATGCATGTAGGATATATCTAAAATAAATTAACTTTTTAATTAATTAAGTTTAACTATTACCGTCACAATAGTAATGATATTGATAAAAGTTCACATCTCTGTACAGTACTACTGTATATTAAATGAATGTGCAGTAACTACTTTACCACTGTGCAATAGGAATAGTCAAGACGTGATGCAGAGCTCGGCTTTGTAGTCAGGATATTAACATGGAATTCAATACCATTGTCCCCCAAGAATGAGAGAAATACCAATGGCACATAGAAATTTCTACATGTTGCTCTAATGGCGAGTAGCCTAAAAAGTTAGTAAGTTCTAACATAGGGTATTATTACCTTTGGAATCTGGGTAGTAGTATTACGTATTTGTCCCAAATTCATTAACAGAATATTTTCCTGGTTGCCTTTGGTCTTTTAAACTTTTCTTAACTGTTACTGTATTGCAAAGGCGAACCAATGATATTCATCTGTTCTTATACGTATACAAACCCTTGTCTTTTATTAGGAGTATACTTTCAGCATAGCTTGGATTCTATGTTAGAATTGATAATGGGGTGTCTGTTATTACTAGCACGTGGCAGGGATACCTCGCCTAATAACTAGCACACTGAACAGCCACTTTTTCATTCGCTGGATGATATAAAAGTGCATTACAATGCAGCCATGGGTAGGCACTCGAGGGACACTTTTGCGTGCTGCATGGTGCCATGCTCTCCCGTTTGCTTTCAAGAGGCTAAGGCACTTTGTGCTCTTTAGTCTTGGAAAGCATGAGGTGCTGAGGCAGTTCAGTTATCGAAGGACACTAGCTAACATGCATTCATCCTGTTATCCTCTTGGATCGCCCTGTTACGTTTGCGGATTGGCTAGCATATGTCTACGGAGATTCGTTGAAGGATGTAGAGGGAATCATTGATCCTACAACACCAGACGTTAGTATGTTACCTGTGTAGAGAGAGATCCTTAAGACTTGCGTTACGATTACTTAGGTCATTACACTCATTCATTTGTTGGGTACGAGACTTCTTTCGTTGTTTGAGAGGTTAGTTCTTCACAGGTGGTTTCTCAGCGATCACTCCAGTAGTTCCTGAAACATTATTTAGACAAGAACGAGTGTTCCCCTTTCCTTCTGGTTTGTTGTAGCAGGAGTACAGAACAATCTACATTGGTAGCAGCATGACGAGGCCAACGTGGAAACTCTGTCCTTCGGGGAATTTGCCGTCCACAGATGAATCAGGGGATGGATGGGGTGCCCAATTGATTATCCTTCCATCTCGATATGATCCTAGGAAGAAAGGCTCCTGCTTTAAATCATACCTGTATAGCAGTCTATATGACTACTTTGTATTCTATTGGTGGAAGATCATTTAATATCAAGAAATAATGCAGAATGCAGAAAACGGAAATTCTAATGGAAATATACTTGTTAGGTTTTTTGTAAGCTACAGAAATCGTAAGAAGTTAAATTTCTCAGAGAGGTAAAGTTAAAAAAATTTGTTGGAATTAATTACCGAGTTGTTATAAATGTGGAATTTGTGTTGCTTTTTGAGCTCTTGACCAGTGATTATAAATAAACTGCAATTTTCAATAAAAGAGGGCATGATACTTTAATCATGGGGACAATGGGTTGCTGCAAAGTTATAAGTTTCTGGAACGAAAGCAGTACTGCACCCAAGCATAATTGAACCCATAAGTAAATATAAGATTTTAGTTATGATGAAAATTATCCTCATTTTGCTCTTTTACATAACTTTTTTTGTTAAAGTTTAAGTTGCTTAGATATGTTTTTTTATTCCAGATAATGTTAATGGAATTTTGGTGTTATTCACTGCTATATTGGTTGCTCGCACTACTGGTGATCTTCCCGCCCGATGAAGTCGTTTCTGCGGGACTGACGGTGGAGGGACTTTTAGGATCATGGCTCGGAAGCCAAACATTCGGTTTCATTCATTATCACATACGAAGAACTGCCGCAACTCTAGTCATTCATACCTTCCTAATACCAGGTTTGTTACTGTTACTGTTTTACATTCTTTATTACGTGCAGGCAGTACTTTTAATGTTATGAATTTACAATATTTAAACTAAAAGTGGGGGCAGTAGTAACGGGGGATTTTGAGGAGGGAGAAGTCTAATTGGAAAGAAACCTCTGGTAGTGGTATCACTCGCCCCAGTTTTAATACCGATACCCTATAGGGGTGAGGAAGCTGGGTATATTCCTGGCATTCCATGCAACTTTTTTCTCTGGTATATTTAGCAGTATTTATACCTTTGAAATGGTGCTTTAAGGAGCATTTCACGGAGTGACACAGGTTCCTCGCCCAGAAATAGATTTTTCCTTCGTCAAAATCCCTTTTATAGAAGATTGTCACAACAGAGTAGTGTCAGTTTTAAAGCTTGTCTTCTTAGTACTGAAGTTGTAGTGTGTGATCTGTTTTGAGTAAATTAAGACATTCTATTCTAGTTTAATGATAACTGTTAGTTATGCTAATAAATGTGATGAATTTGTTCCCTTTCAAATTAAAAGGAAAATTATAATTTGAAAGTACTGTACAATAATATTAAATATCACTAGCTGCAAAGAAATATTTAAGAAACATGTAATGTAAGTCTCAATATTTTAAATCAGTTGTTGTACACTGACGAGAGCTAGTTTTTAAGGTCTTTCTTCACAGTGCATTAAAGTATTTCAGTAGGTTTTTTAGCTATAGTTTGACAGGTTTCTTGAGAATTTTGTCAAGTATAAGCTGATACTAGCTAGTGTTTGCTTTTTAAGAGATATACAGTATTAACCCTTTAACCCCCAGGCTATTTGGAAATTTCCAACCCTTAACCCCCAGGGGGTTATTTTTTTCCCAGCACATTTTGCAGTATATATTTTTTTTTAATTGCTCTAACAGCCTTAATTTTTGTCATAGAGAGGTCAGGTTGGTCTCATTCTCTCGGAAAATGCCTGAATTTTTTCAAAATATTTTCAAACATGAAAAAAAAATAATTTTTATAGCATTTTTTGCATGGGGGTAAAGGGATGGCTTTTGTGAAACGTACCAGTACGTCCTTTGGGGGTAAAAGGGTTAAGAAATGCTGGGTAGTATTGGCTTTTTTTTTTTTTTTTTTTTTTTTTTTTTTTTTTTTATAGAGCAAGAGAGTTGCATTGTAGAATAAGTCAAAATGTTCATATGCCCTTTCATTCTATACAGTATCAGTTTTTGCCCTTTCAGATTGCATTTTTTAACTTGAAAGAAATTTGTCCATTGCATTTCTTTAATTGTGATTCTTGAGTGATCTTTGTGAATTGGGTTAAACCCATATAATTGTTACTGTGGTTGGGTTAGACTTATTAACCAAGAAAAATTTTGAAAGCAAATCTAAATTACCAAGAACCTGGTAACTGTATTTTTTTTTTTCAGGTTACTTTGTGATGGTAGTCAAAACTCATCCGTGGGTGTTTCTATATTTGGAAAATCGGATTCATCCTCACGCAACCCTTATTCTTTTATTGATGTCCCTCACGCCGGTTCTTGGAGCTGGATTACTCGTGCTTTACTGGCGGCAACACGAGTGGCGATATCATCCACTCTCTTACGCTCTCAGACTGTACGCCCCTGAGCATTCCTCTTCTTCAAATGCTTGGGTTACTGTGGCCTCAAATATCAATAATGAATTTAGGAGGTCAGTGTTGTTAATAGCAAGCAGGTTTACCTTTAATATGTGCTGTTCATCTGTGTACTCGGATGATACTCCAAATATTTATCCTGGTTCTTTTATGTTCTCTTTTATTATTATTATCATTATTATTATTATTATTATTATTATTATTATTATTACTATCCAAGCTACAACCCTAGTTGAAAAAGCAAGATGCTATACGCCCAAGGGCTTCAATAGGGAAAAATAGCCCAGTGAGGAAAGGAAATAAGGGAACAAATAAATAGTGAGAATAAATTAACAATATATCATTCTATAAACAGTAACAGCGTCAAAACAGATATCTACCATACTGAGTCACATTTTGATTCTTTCTATGATTTAAAATGGGGAATGTCCAAAGAGGTGGAGGAACCTTTGAATTGGTATCTCGGTGGTTAACGACAGGTGGTTAGCACCAGTGAGTAGCCTGTCCCACTCTCCTGTCCAAGACTCTTTACTTTAGTCTTCAGCAGCAACAAAGCTAGTACGGTAATTCTTTTTCTTTACAGTTTTGAATGATTATATGCTGGGTCCTTTTTTTCATTGAGACGAAGCAGGACGTACGTGAATGCCAGGGAAATGGTGGACTATGTAACCTTTTTATGCCTAAATCAGTGGTCTATCCTCAATTTCTCTCTGTGCTGTCTGTAAGGGGTATGATTGTTTATAGGCGTCCTCATGTTTTGATGGTAGATCGTAGCCTCCTGATGACTGGAAGTTAGAGTATTTGCTTTGAGAAGGAAAAGGAAGTTTAAGGACTCTCTGATGTCATCCTTGCCATTGCCCAAGGTAATGGCAAAGGATTTTTAGAGAATTGCAGGCCGCTAAATCTGCATATACACCCCTGACTTGGTCTTTAGGGAGTTCATGTCAGGAGCCACGAGAATTCAGATCTTGCTATGCAGACCACCACCAATAAGTTGACCTAAGAAAGGCATAGTCTTCTTTAGGTCTTTCAGGTAGTCCCCTCTATTGCTGTTTTGAAAAAGCTGGTAGCTAAGGCTAGTTCATCCTTTGTGCACCAGTGAGGGCAGTGACTGTAAGGCACAAGTATGTATGTCTCCAGTGCCTGTCCCTATGCCAATAACCGTAGTGCCAGAAAAAGCAAGTATTTGTGAGGCCTAAAAATAAGCCGCCAGTGCTCACACCCTTGCCAGTGACCCAGTGCCAGTGAGACTGGTGTATGTGAGGCCCAGAAAGATGCCCTCAGTACTCGCCCCTTCGCAAATGAGAACAATGTCTTGTTAGACATTAGAATTTGTCCCTTGTGCTTGTCACTCTGGGTCCCATGGCTCCTGTAATAACGCCTGTGCTAATGATAGTGCTTAATTCTTCCCAGTTGTCAGTGATGTCTTGTGGGTCATGTTTGTTTAACCCCTGTGGTTCCTCTCCTATGGGGATAAGCATCATCATTGATGGTTGCTCAGACCTTTATTCCTCTGCATGGATTGTCTTTGAGGAAGTTTGGTAAGAATCATGGAAGCGGGGTAAGAGTCAAATAAGTTCAGAAAGGCTGATTGCATGAAGTCCATGGAACTTCTGGTAATCTCTGCTCTTTTGGGAGAGGTTGACGTCACCCTGCTGGCATTGGGTCGAGGGCATGTCCTTGCATGATAGCCAGGCCGATAAATGCATGACTTAGTTGTGGTTTGACCACTCTTCACTCCAGTCACTTGTTGGAGGAGCTTAATTGCTCTTTCATCTTTCCTGGCTGGATGGGGGAGTGTTATCCCTTTTCTTTCAGGAATAATTTGAACACCAAATTGGTGAGATTGCATCTCTCAAGGTTGTTGTTGCATTCTACTGTCAGGCAAGTGTTGGTGGGGGACAAGATACTGGCCTATGCTCATAAGTTTGGAGTCGGGGCCATTTATAAACCAGTCTACAGAGAATCAAGTATAGAATACCTTTTCTTTCTGCTTTTATCGGTTCCAGAAATCATTCTTTGTCCATTCTGCAAACGAAGGAAAGTAGTGCATTCGTTCTGCACAACCACGAACTGCTGCTGGAAGGTAACAACTTCCAATGAATCTTCCCTCATTTGGGGTCACTCTTTCTAGACTGACTCCCATTCCAGCGATTGCTCTGGGATTGTTGAAAGCATCACTGGTAAGCAGCCAGCAATTTCTCTCCCATCTGGTTTCAGTTGAACAGCAAATATGGGAAGAGCTGGTTGGTGGCTAATTGATGATTTCCTCTCCAAGGAGTTCCACTCAAACACCACCTCTTGGAATCCTGTTATTCTCTCTCAAATCCAAGGAGGATGGGGCACTTCTGGAGATCAGGAACTCCTCATAAAAGTAGTGTACAGAAGTTAAACCCCTGCTTTTCATTCTACTGTAAGTCTAAGCAATGCTTTTGCTATCTGCTGAACAGATTTTAGTAGGTCACCCTGTAGCATTTAAAAACAACTCCCACCTTTGTGACTTACATTCACAAGCAAAGGGGTTCTGTTTCACATAATCTTTGTAAATGAGCAAACTGTTCCACGCCTGGGTAGCTGACGTGATAGAGTTGTACGTAAGATCCATTTCAACCAGAGGAATGTTCTAATGGAAACATTCAATTGACAGGGCGTGGAGTAGGATCGGTGCTTTACATGTAATGTATATCCTTCTACACTGTTCCCACTTAATGTTTTTTTGTTAAACTTCTTTTAACTTTTAGTTCATAGTGCAACTACTTGGCCGTGCCCTAGTTGAACTTAAGCCGAGATACATAGCCTAATTTCATAAATCCAATCCTTCCAGTTTGGTTCCATGGGATATCTTCCAATCAATGAGCGAGTCCTATTTTAAATGACTGAAAATTTGTATATGCTATGGGAAAAAAAAATAGTAGTAGTTTGTATTTTTCCTAGTTATACAAACGTGAGTTCATTAGATTATATTTCTCTCTTCAAGCACCCTTCTCGCTCATAGTCCTTAGGACAAGAGTGGCTATTATGTGACGGAAGGGTGGGCGGGCCTTCCTCCTTGCACCACCTGTCTGTTAATGATTCGGTGGCATTTGAACAGCCAATGAAGACATCCATATTTCAATACTCTGGTTTATAGCTTTGAGATTTATATTATACTAAGATTTATTATTTTGAAGGTCTTGGTACCATGTCCCCACTGTCGAAGATTATTTAATCATTATTAATGTGCACTTTTTCAACTCGTATGGTTTAGTTTGACAATATCCAGCCTCCTTATACCAGATGCTTACAAATGGTGACAAATTTTAAGAGTTTCTGTATGCAGTAAAAATAAGTTTCAGTGGTAGAGTGGGTGTCAACATAAGTATCTATTTACGAAGGCACTTCCCCCAATTTTGGGGGTAGCTGACATCAAACAAAGGGACAAAAGGGACCCTTTCCTCTTGCCACTCCTCCCAGCCTGATGAGGGATTCAGCTGATTTTGTCCGGTACATCGACCCCACATGAAAGTAGGAAAAGATGCAGACAAAGAAGACTGCTAGGGTGCCACATCTCACCCTCCTCCATATAGTCTTCTGAAAGTATTAACGTACAGTACATAAAGAACATGCTACATTTCTGGTTTAGAAGTTCAGAAGTTCCTTGCCTTCTTGTTGATCTATGTACAGGTATGCTATTATTAGCTTGATGTAAATTTTTGTACCTCACACTGAACATTATTAATCATTGACAAGGATAATTAGATAATTAAGAAATTATTAAATACTTTGAAATTCTTCCACATTTTTAGTGGTTCTTAAAAGAAACTTAGGAAGGTCTAACGATTTTGAGTCCATTTAATGGAGATGGTAAGCTTTATACTTTTTTTATTTGTTCTATCGTACTGTTGTGCCTTGATACTAGTCATGCTTCATTCCATAAATTGCATGATAGGTCATGGTATTTTCTCTCTCTCTCTCTCTCTTTTTCTTTTTTTTCTCTCTTTTCCTTTTTCTCTTCCTCTTCCTCTCTCATTATTTTAAGTTGTACACCTAAAACAAGTTAATGTTATTTTAGTGTTTCCATCATTCTTGCTCTATTCTTTATCATCTATAATTCTCTTTGACAGGATCGACAAGTTCAGTACCAAAGCCAACAGTGTTTGCCGTGTCGTTGCCACAGATAGTTGGTTGGTAAAAATCACAGCTTACAGAATACGTATCATCCATCAGAGAGATGCAGTGTTGTCATTGGAAAGCAGCATAGCCAACACATTACCCTATAACTCCTCTCTGGACATGCAACAGTTATACATAAAAGTGTTATCTATTAAAGAGGGAATACCAACATTTTATATCAAGTAAGTATTTTGTGACTTGGCTTGAATTACTATAATTTTAATGAATTCTAAGGGCATGTTTTATGTGGATGAATTTTATTGTTGCTGTAACCTTGTGCAGTGGTATTTTACCTTTTATCTATGCAGTAGTACATACATACATATACCAAAGCACTTCCCCCAGTTTTGGGGGTTAGCCAACATCAAACAAAAGAAACCAAAAACAAAAAGGGGGGGCCCTCTCCTCTACGTTCCTCCCAGCCTGACAAGGGACTTAACCGAGTTCGGCTGGTACGGCTAGGGTGCCACAGCCCACCCTCCCCCGTTATCCACCACAGATGAAGCTTCATAACGCTGAATCCCCTACTGCTGCTACCTCTGCGGTCATCTAAGGCACCGGAGGAAGCAGCAGGGCCTACCGAAACTGCGTCACAATCCCTCGCCATTCATTCCTATTTCTAGCACGTAGTAGTCTTGTTTATGGTTCTGTTATTTAAACATTGATGTAATATTGATTACCATCTTTAGTTATTGTTTACATGGGAATAAAGTACATTAAGCAGTACAGTAATAGATTTTAACTTTTGTTTCACAGAACCTGTCGGGTCAGACTTGAGGCAAATATTTTAAAAGTACAATTTCAATTTAGTTCTAAAATATGCCAAAACCTGTGTACCTGTATTTTGAAGTATCCATTTTAGCTCATCAGTATTTGTTTAATTAATTATTTGTGCTAAAGTTAAGTAGTTGAATCGATTCATGAAAAGTAAAAGCAAAAAATTAGAATAGTAAAAGCTTTGTCTGAAGGTGACAATGAGATACCGGTACCTAGAATCTGAATTTTGTAGTACTTAAGTGCTGTGAGAATGTCCTCATTGAAGGCTTGCATTTCACATAGGGCATTTCTTCAAATATTACTAATTTCTCACAAGATTTGATATCATCCTTAATTATTGGGCGTTTTATTTCATGTTATTCACATGTTAGTATATTTTGTGGTTAAGCGGCTTTATTCCTTTTGTTTTGGTTGTGGTCAAGCAAATAAAACCATGTCTACCCTATATGTTTTCTCTTGTATGCTTGCATTTTTAATTTTTAGTTTTACAGGATGTGCTGTTGTGCTAATGTGTAATTCGTGGTCCTTTGCTTTTCATTTCTTCATCTTTTTTCATCTGTTTACTAAGTTTTCTAAAGCCTTATCTAGAATGGTTTGAAAGAAAGGTAATTTTTAACCTAGAAATGGTTATTTTTGTTTCATTTCTAATATAGCTTGCAGCCAGCATGATTCCTTCAATAGGGACTTATTACATAAAGGTTCCATCCCCAAATAGTTATTTAGATACTCCTTTTTATGTCAATTGGGATATTATTTTACTTATCACTAAGTACTGTACTGCCCTTGCTGTACTTAGATCCCCTTATCATTTTACAATCGAGGCATTTTCATGATATTTCTGTATGTATTTGTTGTATTGCCTTAAGGTTTGTGTTTTTATTATTTCATAACTAATTTCTCCTTAAACCATCAAATTTAACTGATACTTTATTGTAATTAGGAGCTAACATAACACAAGAAGAAGTCTCCAATTTAGGCTAATCTTTTCTGACAACTGGAAAGTAGTATTCAAAATTTAGAATTTTTTAACAGATAGTGTTTATCATGGATACAAGAGAACAGAAAAGATTTAAGTAAAACATTTGATTTGTAGCCTTTTAAATATAGAGCTTTGAGATATTTCATAAACAGTAACTGTAGATAGCATCTGTTGCTTTCTTGAAAGCCAATTTAGGTAGATACCTACAAGAGATCTACATTGGAGCTTCTCTTTTAAGTATAAATATAAGACCTGTATTATATTTTTGTTTTTGGAGGTATTCTAATCCTTTCATATTTCCTTAGAACGTAATTTCTTCCTACTTTGCGATTTTGATCCCAACTGCAGTATTTTATATTTAAGGCTTACATCCCTGGAGTACAAAGAGTTGGAACGAAAAATTGTAAATCCCGTAGTTAATGCACGGCAGGTTGTGGTACAACAAAGCCTATCTGATCGTTTCCTCGTAGCCTTTACCGAGACTGTTGATATGAACCCACCGGTAACTGTAGCTGGGGTAAGTTATTTTATGTACAGCATAGAATATTTATACAGTTGGCCCTCATTATATGTGTGTATTGTGTTTAAGCCTCCTGCAGATAAGAAACTCGATGAATAATGGGCAGCTTTAAAATCTATGGATATTGAATGTATTTTTCTTTATTGTACCTGTAAATAGACCCATAAGGATTTTAATTACACTTTAAATGTATGCAAGTAGTAAACTATAGCAATGCAATGTACTGTAATAATAATGCAGTATGGTACAGTATATTAGTTTTATAGTAGTACTATGAAGTTCCCCACACCGATATCTCTTTCCCTCTTAATTATCATATTTTTAGGGTTATTATGACTATCCTGTAGAAGGCTAGAAAAGGGACTCCAATGTGTCGTAAATTACCAAAGAAATATTGTCTCCCCTGTTTAAGGGCCAGTGTTTCAAAGTACAAAGCATGGACTCTATGAATATAAGAGGGACTCAAGAGTAAGGGGCTATAACTTTTCACAGCACCTACAATGTGGAAATCATTTGGCAGCCTATTACATATCACTGAGAAAGTATAATGTACTGGAGACAATGCTACTTGCGCACTAACTTGCACAAAACGACCAACTTACTTGTGGTCATCGAGAAGGTAACGCTTATATTGCTCAGCTTCCTTAAGTGAGAAATTTTTGTCTACTGTTAAGTAACAAGAATAGGTATGATTATTTACCCCAATTCTTAGTGCCTTAATGTAAAGGGGGAGAGTAATTTACGGTTCAAGATTGCCTTTGATATTTTGTTTGTTTGTAATCAACTACATATGGCATAGGTCGCTATTCACTCCCTGGCTTTCTTTGGCAGCGTGGAGGTGCTTAATATTTCATATCTTATCACATACTGTGTTAATATTACTATACATAAGTAGTTTGATATAATACGCACACATTCTCTCTCTCTCTCTCTCTCTCTCTCTCTCTCTCTCTCTCTCTCTCTCTCTCTCTCTCTCTCTCTCTCTCTCTCTCTCTCTCTCTCATAATAATTTCATTATTTTCCATACAGTATTTAAGTACTTCACTTTAAAGCTCATTAATGTAGGTGAAATTATGATCTATGTCATAAATCAACTTACAGCGTGTCTATTATTTAAGCATAAGAGTGATCAAAAGGTTTTAAATAGATATTAATTTTCAGTTTTAAAAGAAATAATGGTACAGGGATTTCTCCTTTTGGCTTTGGCTATGGTAGAACAATTATAACCTTCAAGTTCTCTAAATATGTTGGTATTTGCAGTGAACATTCATTTTTATATTTCATATTTCCTTCGGTTAGTTTAATACAAGTTGTATAATGTTGGTTTGTGTGGTAATTTAGATTTACAAATGTTTTCTCCATCCCATACCCACCTCCAAAAGAGTTCAGTAGTCACCATGATGACCACCAGGTAAGATTCTTTATAATCGTAGGTACAGTAGCAGGTTGGCCAAGGCATCGGCCAACCATTGAAATACTACTACTAGAGAGTTATTGGGTTCTTTGACTGGCCAGACAGTACTACATTGGATCTCTCTCTCTCTGGTTACGGCTCATTTTTCCATTGCCTATGCATACACCGAATAGTATGGCCTATTCTTTCCACATTCTCCTCTGTCCTCATACACCTGACAATGCTGAGAGTGCCTTTTCTTTGCTCAAGGGGTTAACCCTTGTCCTGTAATTGTTCAGTGGCTACTTTCCTCTTTGTTAAGGGTAGAAGAGACTCTTTAGCTATGTTAAGTAGCTCTTCTACAAGGACATTCCAAAATCAAACGATTGTTCTCTAGTCTTAGGTAGTGCCATAGCCTCTGTACCATGGTTTTGAACTGTCTTGTAGTAGAGTTCTCTGGCTTCAGGGTACACTCTGAAATACTATTCTATCTTGCTTCTCTTCCTCTGTTTTTTTTTAAGTACTGTATTTATAGTTTTATACGAGAGATCTATTTTAATGTTGGTACTATTCTTGAAGTATTTTATTTTAATTGCTCGTGTATTTTGTTCCTCGTTTCCTTTCCTCGCTGGGCTATTTTCTCCTGTTGGAGCTCTTGGGCTTTTGGCATCCTGCTTTTCCAACTAGGGTTGTAGCTTAGGTAGTGATAATAATAATAATACATTCGATTTGAATGAAATATCTTATCAGTACTTACCGGGTAATTATCTATTTGACTCCCTCTTCCCTTTTAGTGATGTAAAGATATTAAGGAATTTACAGATCCATAATACACTGAATATATGAAGTACAATACTGGTTAGAACTAGGAGCGGAGAGAGAGGAAATCTTTCCTGTTTCTTAATTAAATGTCCCAAAGCCGGTGGCTTTGATGATTTTACCAGGCACTAGAGTTGGAAGACCCAGGCCTACATGACTGAGGACTATGAAGCATGAAGTTGGTGATGATGAATGGAGAAGTATTGATTTAAAAGCTCAAGATAGAGACGGCTGACGAAATCTAACCAAGGCCGTTTGCGTCAATAGGCGTGGGAGATGATGAGTAGTATTGAAATAATAAAAGTTCCATTGTACAGTTTTGGTCATATGTCTGTTATATTTTACAGAAACTCTTGTTAACACCATCTATAGACATTGCAATAGTACATGAATGTAAATTCACTATATGCACAAAGGCAAGAAATCAGAGTCTATCAGCTGATGCAGTCCATATACAGTATGGAGAAACTTAGCCTATGCAATATAGACTGATTCTGGTGAATAGATATACAGTACTGTAGTGTATTTTACTTCTCAACTTGTTAATTGTACAGTATGTCGAGTGCAGTAGGTTAAGTTTCCTTTTTATCAATGATTCCAAACAAGAAAATACTAGACAAGGAGTATCAGTAGGCAAAATATACCCTAGTAAGACAATTTGATTAGTACATACATACATATACCATGGCACTTCCCCCAATTTTGGGGTTAGCCGACATCAACAAAGAAACAAAAACAAAAAGGGGACCTCTACTCTCTACGTTCCTCCCAGCCTAACAAGGGACTCAACCGAGTTCAGCTGGTACTGCTAGGGTGTCACAGCCCACCCTCCCACATTATCCACCACAGATGAAGCTTCATAATGCCGACTCCCCTACTGCTGCTACCTCCGCGGTCATCTAAGGCATCGGAGGCAGCAGCAGGGCCTACCGGAACTGCGTCACAATCGCTCGCCATTCATTCCTATTTCTAGCACGCTCTCTTGCCTCTCTCACATCTATCCTCCTATCACCCAGAGCTTCCTTCACTCCATCCATCCACCCAAACCTTGGCCTTCCTCTAGTACTTCTCCCATCAACTCTTGCATTCATCACCTTCTTTAGCAGACATCCATTTTCCATTCTCTCAACATGGCCAAACCACCTCAACACATTCATATCCACTCTAGCTGCTAACTCATTTCTTACACCCGTTCTCACTCTCACCACTTCGTTCCTAACCCTATCTACTCGAGATACACCAGCCATACTCCTTAGACATTTCATCTCAAACACATTCAATTTCTGTCTCTCCATCACTTTCATTCCCCACAACTCCGATCCATACATCACAGTTGGTACAATCACTTTCTCATATAGAACACACTTTACATTCATGCCGAACCCTCTATTTTTTACTACTCCCTTAACTGCCCCCAACACTTTGCAACCTTCATTGACTCTCTGACGTACATCTGCTTCCACTCCACCATTTGCTGCAACAACAGACCCCAAGTACTTAAACTGATCCACCTCCTCAAGTAACTCTCCATTCAACATGACATTCAACCTTGCACCACCTTCCCTTCTCGTACATCTCATAACCTTACTCTTACCCACATTAACTCTCAACTTCCTTCTCTCACACACTCTTCCAAATTCTGTCACTAATCGTCCAAGCTTCTCTTCTGTGTCTGCAACCAGTACAGTATCATCCGCAAACAACAACTGATTTACCTCCCATTCATGGTCATTCTCGTCTACCAGTTTTAATCCTCGTCCAACCCCTTGAGCATTCACCTCTCTTACCACTCCATCAACATACAAGTTAAACAACCACGGCGACATCACACATCCCTGTCTCAGCCCCACTCTCACCGGAAACCAATCACTCACTTCATTTCCTATCCTAACACATGCTTTACTACCTTTGTAGAAACTTTTCACTGCTTGCAACAACCTTCCACCAACTCCATATAACCTCATCACATTCTACATTGCTTCCCTATCAACTCTATCATACGCTTTCTCCAGATCCATAAACGCAACATACACCTCCTTACCTTTTGCTAAATATTTCTCGCATATCTGCCTAACTGTAAAAATCTAATTCATTTAACCCCTACCTCTTCTAAAACCACCCTGTATTTCCAAGATTGCATTCTCTGTTTTATCCTTGATCCTATTAATCAATACTCTACCATACACTTTTCCAACTACGCTTAACAAACTAATACCTCTTGAATTACAACACTCATGCACATCTCCCTTACCCTTATATAGTGGTACAATACATGCACAAACCCAATCTACTGATACCATTGACAACACAAAACACATATTAAACAATCTCACCAACCATTCAAGTACAGTCACACCCCCCTCCTTCAACATCTCAGCTCTCACACCATCCATACCAGATGCTTTTCCTACTCTCATTTCATCTAGTGCTCTCCTCACTTCATCTATTGTAATCTCTCTCTCATTCTCATCTCCCATCACTGGTACCTCAACACCTGGAACAGCAATTATATCTGCCTCCCTATTATCCTCAACATTCAGCAAACTTTCAAAATATTCCGCCCATCTTTTCCTTGCCTCCTCTCCTTTTAACAACCTTCCATTTCCATCTTTCACTGTCTCTTCCATTCTTGAGCCAGCCTTCCTTACTCTCTTCACTTCTTTCCAAAACTACTACTTATTCTCTTCATATGAATGACCTAATCCCTGACCCCACCTCAGGTCAGCTGCCCTCTTTGCCTCACGTACCTTGCGCTTTACTTCCACATTTTTCTCTCTATATTTTTCATACTTCTCTATACTATTACTCTGCAGCCATTCTTCAAAACCCCCTTTTTTCTCTTCCACTTTTACCTTCACTCCTTCATTCCACCATTCACTGCCCTTCCTCATGCTGCCTCCAACAACCTTCTTTCCACACACATCACTTGCAATCCCAACAAAATTTTCTTTTACCAACTTCCACTCCTCCTCTAAATTGCCAGTTTCTCTTACTTTCACTTCGTCATATATCATTTTCAACCTTTCCTGATATTTACTTTTTACCCACGGTTTTATTAGCTCTTCAACCCTCACTACCTCCCTTTTACATCCACCTACTCTATTCCCCCATTCTTTTGCTACAACTAATTTTCCTTCCACCAAAAAATGATCAGACATACCGTTAGCCATACCCCTAAACACATGCACGTCTTTCAATCTTCCAAACATTCTTTTGGTTATCAACACATAATCCATTAATGCCCTTTCAACTACTCTTCCATTTGCCACTCTTACCCATGTATACTTATTTTTATCTTTCTTTTTGAAAAAGCTATTACTTATCACCATCTCTTGCTCAACACACATATCTACCAGTCTCTCACCACTCTCATTTTCACCTGGTACGCCATACTTCCCAATCACACCTACCTCTCCAGCACCCACTCTAGCATTTAAGTCGCCCATGACAACTACATAATTCCTTCTACCCAGTCCTTCTACACACCTAGTTAATTCATTCCAGAACTCATTCCGCTCTTCTTCACTTTTCTCACTACCTGGCCCATACGCACTGACAAACGCCCAACATTCCCTACCCAACCTAACCCTTACCCACATTAACCTAGATGATATCTCCTTCCATTCCACTACTTTACCTGTCATCCATTCACTCAGCAATAAAGCCACACCCTCTCTCGCTCTTCCCCTTTCAATCCCAGACACTCTACCAGACATTTCACCAAACATCACTTCACCCTTTCCTTTTATCTTCGTCTCACACAAGGCTAATACATCCATCCTTCTATTCCTAAACATACTTCCAATTTCACATCTTTTACTCTCTATCGTACTACATCCACACACATTCAAACACCCCAAAACTAGAGTGCGGGGAGCAGTCACTCTCCCCCCAGCTCCATCTCTTTGTCGATGTCTCACAGGATGTAGATACAGGAGAGGAGGTTCCTAGCCCCCTCGTCCCGTCCCTTTTAGTCGCCTCTTACTTCCACCAACTCCGTATAACCTCATCACATTCCACATTGCTTCCCTATCAACTCTATCATACGCTTTCTCCAGATCCATAAACGCAACATACACCTCCTTACCTTTAGCTAAATATTTCTCGCACCAACTCCATATACTGTAACCCAGACACTCAACCAGACATTTCACCAAACATCACTTCACCCTTTCCTTTTGTCATCCTTGATACAGTCCATCCACCTTCGCTTTGGTCTCCCTCTCCTTCTCGTTACCTGTACCTCCATTTCCATCACTCTCCCTTTAAATTACTCTGTAATGTGTTTTCTATTGATGCAATGTTAATTTTGTTTGTGGGGTAATACTGTATTAGATACTGTGTATTTGATTAGTATCAGTACAAAATGCACCAAAATGGCCAACTATACCAAGTAACTAAAATGTACCCTATAGAAAAAATATACCTCATGTATAAAACTAATTCAATGGATAAAATGTTGTGGTGGCCGATGTGGTAATGTCCCTGACTGGTGAATGCCAGACTACGGTTAGAGTCCCGCTCAAACTCGTTAGTTGCTATGGTCGCTGCAACCTCGGCATCCTTGTGAGTGAAGGATAGTGGTTTGGGGGAGCCTATAGGCCTATCTCCCAAGTCATCAGTAGCCATTACCTGGCCCTCCTTGGGCCTAGCTTAAGTGGAGAGGGGCCTTGGGTGCTGATCATAAGTATATAATATGGTCAGTCTCCAGGGCATTGTTCTGCTAGATAGAGCAATATCACTGTCCTTTGCATCTGCCATTCATGAGCGGCCTTTAAATTACTCGTTCTTCTTCTTTGTCTGCATCCTTTCCCACTTCTATGTGGGGTCAATGTTGGCCAGCTTTCTCCATCTACCTCTGTCCTCCACTTCATCACTGGTTAATCCTTTTGATTGAAGGTCATCCTTGATACAGTCCATCCACCTTCGCTTTGGTCTCCCTCTCCTTCTCGTTACCTGTACCTCCATTTCCATCACTCTCCCTTTAAATTACTCTGTAATGTTTTTTCTATTGGTGCAATGTTAATTTTGTCTGTGGGGTAATACTGTATTAGGTACTATGTATTTTATAAATTTGATACATTTTGTCTGAGAGGGCACATTTTATTTATGTACTTTATGTAGATGAATACAGTTTGTGTATTAGATGAATCTTATCTTTGTTCTTACGTGAAACAAACCGTAGTAATGTAAAAGTGGTTAACTAGCTTGAGTTAGAGTCGCCGATGAGGAATTATTGAGGATATGACGGCCAATATGGTAGCTATTCTCCACCAGAAGGTCGGGTACATTTTGTCTGTTATGAAGATGTATCCTTTTGGGTACATTTTGTTCATGATATATCCTACAGGGTGAACTTTGCATATTGAATGTTATTCAAACATTTCATACATTTTGTTCCTTACGAGGGACTATTACCAAGAAACTAACATACTGTACTAGATCTTTGATAGATACAAAAATATAAACCAATTCTTGAAAATCGATGTACTGTATTTCATCTGTTTCTGATATGCATGACATTCTACTTGCTTTATTTTTTTACATTTGTATTCTGATGTCACGGTTGTAGAAGGTGCTAGTATGCATTCTTACAGCAAACAGTGCTCTTGCATTTTTTTTTAATACTTAATATACACTGTTATACATTTTTAATATCAAGTTATTTTAAGCAATTCCATATTACTATATATTTATAACATATGCTCTAAAATTGAGTATACTCTTAATTAAAATTTATACGCTTAGCTTTTAAGCCTCATTTTAATAGTTGGAACTATTTTATAGGATGTAGATATGTGTATTGGCTGTATGGAAGTTGCAGCTAACGTGAAGCTCAATCGTCGTTGTAATACCGAAGCGCTAGATGGAGGAGGAAGCTGCGTTTCCTGCTACTGCAGACCCATGTGGTGTATCTCTTGCCTTAGTAAATGGTAAGTACTTCACTCTTGCAGGATAAATCTATAAATAAACCCAGGCCTACATGGCTGAGGATTATGGAGCTCAAAGTGGGAGATGATAAATGGAGAAGTATTGAATTAATAGCTCAAGATAGAGACGACTGGTGAAATCTAACCAAGGCCCTTTGCGTCAATAGACGTAGGAGCAGGAGGAGGAGGAGATGATGATGATGAGTAAACCTTTCTTTTAACAATGACCATCAGTTCTAACACTTTGATATATCATTGTTACACTTAAGGGATTTTGACGAAGGAAAAATCTATTTCTGGGCGAGAGACCTGTGCCGCCCAGTGAAATACTCCTAGAGCACTATTTCTAAGGAATATAACTGCTATATATTACCAGAGAAAAAAAGCATAGGAATGCCAGGTTGAACCCAGCTCGCTCACCTATATAAGGTGTCGGTATAAAATACTGGGGCGTGATAATTCACAACCAGAGGTCTCGCACTATTTAGATATCTCCTCTTCAAAATCCCCGCCACAGCGAGGTGCCGTTCAACACTACTACCACTAACCCAACCCACGCCAGTGACGTCACTCCTTTATAGCACTTGTTATTAAGTCCAACATGTTTTTTTCTTGTGTTTACCCTTGGATTTTACTACCCTACTATGTACCTTCGTCTCGGTACCTCCGGTTGGGTAGTGGGGGTTCCATTGGCTCCCCCCGCGCTCTCCCGTGGTACCCATCGTCATCAGACATCGGAGCCTTCGGGCTCTTAAATACAAGATCTGTTGACACTGACACAGTTTTGCTTAATATCCTCCCTCCGGGAGCCCTATTCAATTACAGACATTAGTTTTAGATCATAACTGGAGTTTTCTATTTATGTATTTTAAGGATGTATCTTCGGTTACTTTAAGTTTACTTTAAGTTACTTTAAGTTTACTTTACCAACCCTGTTCCCCGGCCCCGGAACTAGTTTTGATTATATTTATTCATCACTGTTTTTTGCATCCTTTTTCATCCCTTTTTATTTTATACCTCCCTGGTAATGACGGGATGGTATATTCCTCGCTATGACAATATTATTTCATTGATAATCTTAACTTATTACGGAATTGTTTCAACAATGTCTGTTAATTTTTATAATTTTTTCCCCGGTTACTATACCGGTTCGAAATTTTGTTCATAGCCTTTTGTCCCGATTTCATATCGGTCTATTTTAAGAATCCGGAACACCCGGATCTTTTTAGGTTATTAACCTATTATGGGATACTCACGTATCTGTATTTTATTCTATACTTCCCAAGTAGCGACGGGATAGTGTATTTCAAGCTATGACAATATTATTTCATTGATAACCTTAACTTATTACGGGATTGTTTTAACAATGTCAGTTTATTTATAAGTTTTTCCCCGGTTACTAAACCGGTCCTAGAGTTGTTCATAGCCTTTTGTCCCGGTTTCATATCGGTCTACTTTAAGAACCCGGAACACCCGGATCCTTTTAGGTTACTAACCTATTATGGGACACTCACGTATCTTTATTTTATTCTATACTTCCCAAGTAGTAACGGGATAGTATATTTCTCGCTATGACAATATTTTTTCATTGATAACCTTAACTTATTATGGAATTGTTTTAACAAAGTCAGTTAATTTATGATAAGTTTTTTCCCCGGTTACCGTACCGATCTGAATTTTGTTCATAGTCTTTTGTCCCGATTTCATATTGGTCTAATTCAAGAATTCGGAGCATCCGGATCTCTTTAGGTTACTGACCTGCTATGGGATACTTATGTATCTTTATGTTATTCTATACTTCCCCAGTACCGACGGGATAGTATATTTCGCGCTATGACAATATTATTTCATTGATAATCTTCACCTTTTATGGAATTATTTTGACAATGTCAGTTAATTTATGAAAGTTTTCTCCCCGGTTATTATACCGGTCCGAAATTTTGTTCATAGCCTTTTGTCCCGGTTTCATACCGGTCTATTTTAAGAATTAGGAACACCCGGATCTTTTTGGGTTACTACCCTACTATGGGACACTGTAGGTGCCCCTGTCGTTACTATCTATAATTATAACTTCGGATATATTATTTTGGGATTTTCATTTTATTTCCTTTGTGATTGATCGATTTAAACATTTATTCTCGATCTATTTATTTTACATTCCCAACGGAGTTACCTTGTTCATTAGTAACGATATACCCTCTTTCGGAGCTCGCAGTCTCTTCTACCTTGGCGACTCTTTAGATCTGGGTTGGCGGGTTTGCCTGGAGTGTCAGGGCAAAGAGACCCTGTGTCTCTTCCTTTTAGGGTTTTCAAGGAAGCACGTGGCTGATGTCGGGCCACGTCCCGTTGTCCCTAAAGTTAAAGCTACCTGCCAGCCCTACCAAAGACTCACAGGTCTTCCAAATCACCAAACCAGTTAAGACTTCTCTTGGGTCGAGAGCGAAGCCCGGCCTGAAACCTACGACCCCGGAGGCTCCTTTCGATCCGGCAACCCTTTCCAGATTGATGCATGGCCTCTCGTGGCATGGTTAGTTTCAACCTGACCTTTCATTAGAAGAGGCCGGCGACCGATCCCAGGGATGAGGTAGAAATTTATTTCTATTTGAACACGATGTTGTGCTGATATTTATCCATATATATACATATATATATAAATTACGGACCTCTGTAGCTCACTGGCTCAAACCTCGTGTCACATACCGAGTCACCACGAATTATAGGATGGAAGATTCCTGGTGCCTCTGTGAACTTGACAATTGAATGGAATTATTGCCCATTAGGGGGAAGAGAGAGTGCTAAACCAGATAGCCTCTTACAGGGTCTCATTTGTTATGGGCTACCTCAACAGCACAATATATCATCCCGGATGCCTCTAAGCTCCCGGAATTCGTCGAAAGCAATCCGTGGAAGGGGGCCTTGCGCTCTCCCTTCAAAGATGGTATGTTAACCATCGAAGGGTTTGGCACCCGGACTGTAGAAGATTTTGAATTCTACCCGCCGGGTCTACAGTTCCCTCTCTCTGGTTTCGCATGCCTTACCGAGGAGACACTCGTAAGGTTTGACAAGGTCCCCAAAGAAACCAAAATGTACCCAAAGGGGCAGGCTCAGTCCACCTGGGTCCGGCCCTTAAACGAGTGGGAGTGTGTTAACACTACGTTAACACCTCACAAGAGCCCGTACACGATGTTTCTAGTGGAGGAGTAAACCCCTACTCCGTGTGTCACTAAGATATCGGACCTTGCTCAGCAGGCAATAAACGAGGACAAGCCGTTACCGCAGCTGAAGGAAACGCATCCGACCTCCCTCCTGTCCCTGGGGGATCACGATTGCTGGACTAACGCCCCGGCGACCTTCACATCGAGTAAATTAAGCGCTGACTGTGCTCCCATTCAGTTCAGTGAGTGGCTACCCAGGCTTCCGGAATCTCTGATATGCCTCGAGCTCGAAGCCTGTATGCGCCTGAGTAGACATATCAACTCGGCTACAATGGCAGAAAAGACCTCTTTAATGTATGAAGAAGAACCACCTTTTAAGGTCTTGACGAAGTCATTACTTCAAACCTTACTGTCTGATTCCTACGACTTCTTTGCGGCCAGACGTCGTTGCTGTAGGCATGTCTTGTCTGAGGCCACTATCAGACATGAGCCTAACAAGCTCATTAAAGCCCCAGTCTGGAGCTGCTAGGGTCAATCAGAGCCTCAAGGTTCGATGGGCTTAGTCCCTAAGCACAAGTTCGAACCGGCCAGCAACCAATCTCGAGGTAGAAAGAGTCTGAGATCTTTCCATTCCTTCCAAACCGGCAGTCCCAACAGGTGGTTCAAACCATCCCGGTGGCACAAGGGAGTCAACCTTTCACTTCGAAGGGTCAACCCCAACAGCAATACGTGCTGGTTCCTCAGTCCCAAGTAGCAACTACCTCCTATGCTACTTCCCCAGCCCTTAGGCCCACCTTTGAAACTCAGGGTGCTTTCCAGGGTTACCAGCGCCCCAGAGGCGCTAGCTCGAGAGGAACTTTTCGCAACAGCTACTCTTGAGGCCGAGGAGGTAAATCCGCAGCAAATCATTGGGAGTTCTCAGGTAGGGGTAACTCTTTACATCTTCCGGAATGGGACTATGGTCGACAATATTCCGCCAACTTCATATCAATGTTTTAGAGGCCATGGCGGTATTTTTGACCTTAAGCAACCGGCTCCAGCCAAAAACCAACATATCAGGTTTCTTCTAGATAGATAGTGGCGGACGCACTTTCGAGGACAACTCCGCTGGAGTCGGAGTGGTCACTAGACCCAATGTCCTTCAGTTGGATTCTTTCTCAGGTTCCGGATCTCCAGATAGATCTGTTTGCAACAAAGTCCAACTACAACTGGAGTGCTACGTAGCTCCCAGCCCGGATCCTCGGGCTTACGCCACAGACGCACTATCATTAGTCTGGAACACTTGGGAGAGAATTTACCTATTCCCACCAATAAATCTGTCGATGAAAGTGTTAGACAAGTTCAGGACTTTCAAAGGCCAAGTTGCTCTAGTAGTCCCCATCTGGCCCAAGCACAACGGGTTTCCCCTTCTGGTGGAACTGGGTCTCCACCTCGACAGATCCCCAATCCAATACTAACACAAGCAGTACAACTCGCTGTGTGTTAGCTTCCTCAAATTCAGAATGCCCTACCTTTCTGGACTTTATGAAATTTGCAGCTCAAGAGGTGCAGATATTGATCCTCAAATACGTTATTTTTAGAATCAGATAAGAGGGGATCCACCCTTCGACAGTATGATTCGGCTGTTATGAAACTTGCCAGTTTTTAAGGGACTCAAAGGTTGAGACGATGACTATGAATCTGACAGTAACCTTCTTCAGAATTTTATTTGAATCAGACTTAGCGACTTGTACTATTACCACAAATTAAGTCAGCCTTGAAGGTTTTACAATTGGCTTTAATATTGCCCTTACAGATTCATACTTCTCATCCATCCCGAGAACCTGCGCCAGATTGAAACCATCAACTCACCCTAGCTCAGTTTCCTGGTTTCTGAATGACGTACTTAAGTTGGCTTCAGACACTCTTAACGAGACTTGCCATTATATTCCATTGGTTAGGAAATCCTTGTTCTTAATGAACCTGACTTCTGGCGCCAGAATATCAGAACTTTCAGCCTTGTCTAGAGATCCAGGTCATATTGAATTTCTCTCGTCAGGGGAAGTACTCCTTTCCCCTGACAAAAGATTTTTAGCGAAAATGAGGACCCCCAGGACAGACGGTTCCCCTGGAAGATTGTCCCACTTCCGCAGGACCCATCTTTATGTCCAGTAAACACTCTGGAAGCCTACTTAAACATATCTCCCGTTCAGTCCTCGGGGCCCTTACCCATTAGAGAAGGTGAAGAACCATCATCCTGAAAGGACTCAGACAGAAGATTCTGCATTTCATTAACGGGCTACCTAGAATCATTCCCACATCACTCCCTCACGTCCATGATATATGAGCTGTAGCTACCTCAATTAATTACTATGAACTTCACTGGACTTACTAAATATATAGGCCGGAAGTCTCCAACAGTATTTAAACGCCACTGCTTAAAACCTCTGGAAGCCTTATATTTGCTACAGTGGCAGCAGGGAATGTGATTCCTCCTGAACATAGTGAACCTTAATCAACTATGTCTTGCTATCCTCTTACCTGTTATTTTGGATTTTATTTTACTTCCTCAGGTATTGTTCCAAGATTTGGGACCATTTCTCTGTTACACTTAAGATATATTACTTTTTTATATTCTAATCCATTAGTCACATAGCTATGTATTAACCCTTTTACCCCCAAGCTATTTGGAACTTTCAAACCCTTAACCCCCAGGCGGTTTTTTTTTTCAAGCACATTTTGCAATATATATTTTCTAAATTGCTCTAACAGCCTTAATTTTTGTCATAAAGAGGTCAGGTTGGTCTCATTCTTTTGAAAAATACCTGAAGTTTCACATAAAGTTTTCAAAAATATGCTTAAAAAATGTAAATTGCAGTTTTTCAATATTTAACTTAGCCGGTGATTATATAAGCTGCAACTCTGTTGCTCGACAGAAAACTCTACGTTAAAAATCCGCCAGCGATCGCTATGCAGGTAGGGGGTGTACTTCAACAGCGCCATCTGTCGTGCAGGTACTCAGTACTCAATGTAAACAAAGAACTCAATTTTCTCTCTGTCGGGCTACCGGCAAGACCTACTAATTCGCTGTTGCTAACTGGATTTGTTTTCACAACTATTGGTGAAGTACACTATTCTAGTTTTGAGCTTTCGCTATGCAGGTGTTTTATCTTCATTTCAAAACTTGAACTCGTTTTGGATAGATTTAATTATGGTGACAAAGAGAGTATGGACTTTCTTTCACTTTTAAATGGCCGACCCTTCCCTTAGACGGAAGTGTGTTTAGGCTTTTAGTAATTATCTTATCACGTTATAGATTTTCCTCTATATATATCTCTCCGCCTTTATTAGGCCTCTTCGATTAACTTTCCATTTTTTATAAACATATAAAATAAATTTTAATGCTTTGTTTATATAGACCTTTCCTGAGAGTAGGCGGTCCTAACTTGGAAACTGAAGTTAATCAACATTGAGCCCTTTATATCGTCTTTAGCTTTTAAAGGATTTAAAACTTTTTAAATGTAATATTTTATGAAAGAATTTCTTTGATAGTCTTCGTACTGTTTTCAAAGATGAACTAACGTTTAGTTTTTTATGCTACGCAGTTGTTGACGTTCAGGACGTTCAACATGCGCTCTATCGTTACGATAGAGAGAGAGTGTATCACGGTTTCACTTTGCAGTAAGAGTAAATCGATTCTGACGTTTTGTTCATTCTTTCTTAGCTTAAATGTTTTAAATTCTAATTTAAAGGAACTTTTTATTTGAAAAACCTTTCAGTTTTTTCCTTTAGTCAAATAACATGTTTTTTTGACGATATATAATTGGGCTCTTCTCTTAGGTGCGAAATCAAGAGAGAAAGAGAGAGAGAGATAGAGACGGAGGGAGAGAGAGGAGAGAAAACGTTCCGTTCAAGCGGGTAACGTTGTTCTCGTGTTACTCTCGTCCCTAGTCTCTGTACGGGGAGGAAGGATAAAACGTTTTTAGGTTTTTATTCTCGTCCCCAGGCTATGTGCGGTGAGAGATTGAAAACGTAGTTATATGAACTAGTGTTTAGTCTCTTTCCCAGCCACTGATTTTTCTTTTTATCTTAAAATATGTTTTCTGTTTTTTGCTGGTATTATGAGCTTGCATTATACGACTAATTTCGCAATTACTACCTTTTAATGAAGGGTAGAATTGCGTGTTTCAGGTAGAAATAAGTGCAAAACAGAAAATCGAAGTGATAAAGTGATATGCGCAAAGTGTTACAGTGTTGCGTCCGAGGCGCAAAGTGTTACAGTGTTGCGTCCGAGGGTTCGTCTGTTCGTGCCTGTCGTTCACCTAGTCCGGGACCTCTTGCAAGCTCCCAAGCCCAGGGGAGAAGTAATGTCAAACGACTTATGGGTTCGAGAGGCCTTGACCAACGAACAGACGTTTTCCCTCAATGGTATCGGGTGTTTCTTACCAAGATCTCCCCTACCATAAGACGAGAGAGACGTTGTTTCTCCTCGCCATCCGTAGGCTTTTCGCATAAGAAACCTGTCACAAGGTTTCGAAGCCCTTAAGCGAAAGTCAGTCCTTTCAGGACAGGTCCAGCGTCCTGGTTACAGCCATTAGGACAGCTCTGACCCTATGCAGTCATCGGATAACTGCTCGCCGCCTAACAAAAGCGTAACACAGACTCCGAAAGTCTTTTTTTGTAGGCAAAGTGTTGCGGTCACAGACGTTACCCTTGTCTATTACCACAACCATTTCCGTTGATCCTTAAGGGGTTGTATGGCAAACATGCAGTATATGCTTGCCTCCCTTATGGAAGACTATTCTGCCGATTAGTCCGTTGAGTCTAGCCGTTTATCTCATCGATATCCTGGCTTTCAGCCAACCTAACGTTCCTTTGTGCTTACTGTTGACGTTGGCGTAGCTTAATCACGTCAGTCAGGTTGTTTAAAACCACACTCGATGCGGTCTCGTGTGGTTTTTCAGCCGCATTTGGACGTTAGGCCACTTGCTGATGCTCCTGTTGACGTTCTAGACGTTCACTAACAATCGGAGTTGACTTGTTTTGACGCTGTGCGTCAACCTCCGCATTCTAGAGTTGTTTTGACTGCTCAGTCTAGGCAGTCAAAGCAGTCTCGAGTGGACGCTGTACGTCCTCACGCACCTGTTGTGGTTGACAGTTCAGTTGTTGACAGTTCACAGACTGTCAAGCAGTTACATGACGTTGCGTTCTGGTCCGCTACTAATGCACCAGTGAGAGACTCAGCTTTTATCGGACAAGGTTCCTGTAGATGAGGAAGTTGCTGTTCTCCCTCCTACTGATATTCCCTTGAGGACTCTGTCAGATGGAGAGGAGCCTTAAGCTGCTTAGCCTCCTATGGACTTTAATTAAATCATGATGATTTTTTTAAGGATCTTCGTCCGGATCTTGTAACTGCTGCTCCTCGTTCGCCTAAACGTCAGAGCTTACACTAGGCCTAGCTACTTCGAAGCCGTTGTTTTTAAGCTAGTGCTCTCTCGCTCTCCTAGAGAGCGTTACGTTGGCTAGGCGACTGGTTTTTCACCAGGAGGAGTTTGGGGGATACAGCCTTTGCTTTCCCTTCTTTTAAACTGGTTTATAGAGCGAGAGTCTGATATGACACGAGGGAAGTTCTCGGCTTGGGAGTTCATGCCTCTGCCCAGATAGACTTCTCAATTCTGGTAGACTCTCCCTGGCGCCTAGCCAGGAGACGCTCCAAGTTGTTACAGGTCAACTTCTCAGAGGGATGGTAAACGGTTCCGCCTCAGTCGCTAACCCCGTCTGTTGCCACACCTGCTCCCGTAGACCCTAAATGGGCTTTGCTGCAAGACATGCAGTCCAAGCTTGCGTCCTTGATAGAGGACTTAAATGCGGAGAAGAACCTTCTGGCCAACAACCTTCCAACCGGTCGGTTGTGCGCCCTGTTGACGCTGAGGTAACCTACTCGCGTCTGCCAGTTGAGGTGGTTCCTCCACCGATGCGACCCAGTGTGGGTTGCCAGCCGCACGTTGACGTTAAGCGACGCTCGGAGGTGGTTGTTGACGTTCAGGACGTTCAACCACCAGCAGAGGTGACTTGTTGTGACGCAGTGCGTCAACCTCAGCAACCCGGTAGGGTGTTGACTGCACAACCCAGACGGTCTAGACAGTTTCGGGTTGACGCTGCGCTTCCTCGCGCACCCATGGTTGTTGACAGTTCACAGACTGTGCAGCAGTTCCATGATATTGCGTCCGGCTCTGTCACGCATCCACCAGTGCGACCGGATTCAGCGAGCCAGACGTTGCCCACTCCGTTGCCGTTTCCTCATCAGTTTCGGATGAGGAACCCTCTGATGAGGACGTTGCTGAACAACAAGACGATCAGCCCCCAGCCCTGCTATCCATCCAGAAGATGCTGAAGAAGGAACGCTGCTCAGTCAGGCTGTGGATGAGTCTGGTAGGGACGCTGTCATCCGTGGATCAATTTGTGTCACTAGGAAGACTACACCTCCGTCCTCTTCTATACCATCTAGCTTTTCACTGGAAAAAGGACAAGACGCTAGAAGCGGTCTCGATCCCGGTTTCCGAAAAGATAAAGTCTTGTCTGACTTGGTGAAAGGACAATATCAACCTAAGAGAGGGTCTTCCCCTGACTGTTCAGACTCCCAACCACGTTCTCTTCTCGGACGCATCGGACGTAGGCTGGGGTGCGACATTAGACGGTCGGGAATGCTCGGGAATATGGAACTCGAGTCAAAGGACAATGCATTTCAACTGCAAGGAGCTACTGGCAGTACGTCTGGCCTGGAAAAGCTTCAGGTCTCTCCTTCAAGGCAAAGTGGTGGAGGTGAACTCGGACAACACCACGGCTTTGGCGTACATCTCCAAGCAAGGAGGGACCTACTCTCTGACGTTGTACGAGATCGGAAGGGACCTCCTCACCTGGTCAAAAGGTCTAGACATATCACTAGTAACGAGGTTCATCCAAGGCAACTTGAATGTCATGGCAGATTGTCTCAGTCGGAAGGGACAAATAATTCCAACAGAATGGACCCTCCACAAGGATGTATGCAAGAGACTTTGGGCCACCTGGGGCCAGCCAACCATAGATCTCTTCGCAACCTCGATGACCAAGAGGCTCCCAATATTTTGCTCACCAATCCCGGACCCAGCAGCAGTTCATATAGATGCCTTTCTCCTAGATTGGTCACATCTAGATCTATATGCATTCCCTCCGTTCAAGATTGTCAACAAGGTACTGCAGAAGTTCGCCTCTCACGAAGGGACAAGGTTGACGCTAGTTGCTTCCCTCTGGCCCGCGAGAGAATGGTTCACCGAGGTACTTCGATGGCTAGTAGACGTTCCCAGAACACTTCCCCTAAGGGTGGACCTTCTATGTCAGCCACACGTAAAGAAGGTACACCAAGGCCTCCACGCTCTTCGTCTGACTGCCTTCAGACTATCGAAAGACTCTCGAGAGCTAGAGGTTTTTCGAAGGAGGCAGCCAGAGCGATTGCTAGAGCAAGGAGAACATCCACCCTTAGAGTCTACCAATCGAAGTGGGAAATCTTCCGAGACTGGTGCAAGTCAGTATCCGTATCCTCGACCAGTACCTCTGTAACTCAAATAGCTGACTTCCTCTTATATCTGAGGAAAGAACGATCTCTTTCAGCTCCCACTATCAAGGGTTACAGAAGCATGTTGACATCAGTCTTCCGTCACAGAGGCTTAGATCTTTCCAACAATAAAGATCTACAGGACCTCCTTAAGTCTTTTGAGACCACGAAGGAGCGTCGTTTGGTTACACCTGGTTGGAATTTAGACGTGGTACTAAGATTCCTTATGTCAGACAGGTTCGAACCGCTACAATCAGCCTCCCTGAAAGATCTCACCTTAAAGACTCTTTTCCTGGTATGCTTAGCCACAGCTAAAAGAGTCAGTGAGATTCATGCCTTCAGCAAGAACATCGGATTCTCATCTGAAACGGCTACATGTTCTCTACAACTTGGTTTTCTAGCCAAAAACGAGCTGCCTTCTCGACCTTGGCCAAAATCGTTCGATATTCCAAACTTATCGTATGGTTGGAAATGAACTAGAAAGAGTCTTATGCCCTGTAAGAGCTCTTAAGTTCTATTTAAAACGAACTAAACCTTTACGAGGCCCGTCTGAAGCTTTATGGTGTTCAGTTAAGAAACCATCTTTGCCTATGTCAAAGAATGCTTTATCCTATTTTATCAGACTGTTAATACGAGAAGCTCATTCCCATCTGAATGAGGAAGACCAAGCTTTGCTGAAGGTAAGGACACACGAAGTTAGAGCTGTCGCAACTTCCGTGGCCTTTAAACAAAATAGATCTCTGCGAAGTATAATCGACGCAACCTATTGGAGAAGCAAGTCAGTGTTCGCGTCTTTTTATCTTAAGAATGTCCAGTCTCTTTACGAGAACTGCTACACTCTGGGACCATTCGTAGCAACGAGTGCAGTAGTGGGTGAGGGCTCAACCACTACAATTCCCTAATTCCATAACCTTTTTAATCTGTCTCTTGAAATGTTTTATTGTTGTTTTTGGGTTGTCCGGAAGGCTAAGAAGCCTTTCGCATCCTACTTGATTTGGCGGGTGGTCAAAGTCATTTCTTGAGAAGCGCCTAGATTAGAGGTTTTGATGAGGTCCTGTTGTATGGGTTGCAACCCTTGATACTTCAGCTCCTAGGGGTCGCTCAGCATCCTAAGAGGATCGCGAGGCTCCGTAAGGAAGACGTACTTAAAAAGGCAGAGTAATTATTCAAGTCGACTTCCTTACCAGGTACTTATTTATTTTAAGTTTGTTATTTTGATAACTGCTAAAATAAAATAAAAAATCCTTAGCTCATAATAATGTAAACATTTATTGCTGGTCTCTACCCACCCCCCTGGGTGTGAATCAGCTTATATAATCACCGGCTAAGTTAAATATTGAAAAATGTTATTTTTATAATAAAATAAATTTTTGAATATACTTACCCGGTGATTATATATTAAAGGACCCTCCCTTCCTCCCCAATAGAGACGCAGTGGACCGAGGAGAAAATTGAGTTCTTTGTTTACATTGAGTACTGAGTACCTGCACGACAGATGGCGCTGTTGAAGTACACCCCCTACCTGCATAGCGATCGCTGGCGGATTTTTAACGTAGAGTTTTCTGTCGAGCAACAGAGTTGCAGCTTATATAATCACCGGGTAAGTATATTCAAAAATTTATTTTATTATAAAAATAACATTTTTTGCGAGTATGTACCAGTACGTCCATGGGGGTAAAGGGATCAGTTTTGTAAAACGTAGCAGTACGTCCATTGGGGGTAAAAGGGTTAAATGAAAGGTTTGTAGTCAGCAAATGAAAATTCATAACCACTACCTAAAAGATATGGTCTCCCCACAATATAGTACAGTACATGTACTTCAATTGATCTCAATCTTTCTTTGCCCAGTTAAATTAATGAATCTGCTCTAGGTTCAGTTGATTTCTTGACAATGAAGATTCATCAGATGATTCACTAATTTGGTAATGTAATCGATTGATATTTTCTTTGATCGTTCAATGATGATTTGATGATCCATGGTGCTGTAACTGTGTATGCACTGTGGCCACAAGTCTAGTACCAGAGCCACAGTCAGCAGAGCAAAAGCGTCTGCTACTGCACCTGACAAAGTGCTATTACAGTCACTGACATCCTCAAAGGATCAGTCTTCATGCTTTTCACTAGTAGTGCTAGTTAGCCGGCCACTCGCTATTAAAATGCATTGACTTATGCAGAACCCACTCGCACGTTTCAGGGTATCAGGACATCAGAAAGGTATCCAATATTCCTAACAAATGAAGTTCCTTCAAGATTTCATCATAGCTGCTGAAGGGGTGTTAGTTATCACTGATTGGCAACCATTTCAGCCTACCAGACATCTTGTTGTGGTGACCCACTCTCTCCTCAGTGGTGTTCTTTCTGCTATCCCTTTGGGATTTAGCCACCCAAACGAAGTTTGTCTAACATTACTTTTATGCCTTAGACTTTGATAAGACAGTGACCACAATATGTTCTACTTAACACTATTGTGCTTCCTTATGCTATGTTCTTTCTCATGTCCATTCAAAGTCATACTGTCCCCATCCTGATAAGTAGATTTATCCTTCTTGGAAGTTATGAAACTGACCTGCAACTTGTGGCTGTCATCTTTTACAGTAACTGTTTTTAGAAAAGATACATACATACATATACCATGGCACTTCCCCCAATTTTAAGAAGCATAAATCCCTACGTGATACCATCTTTACTTTTAAATTTCCACAGTCTAGGAGACGATAATATTAAGGAGTTGATCCAGCCTCTGGCTTAACCCCATAGGGAAAAATATCAACGAAACTCTTGCAGCTGAATGTAGCATCTAAGAACTGGTACTAGAACGTCATAAGATCGCCTCTCACCCTTGCCACGGTTAACATGAATACCAGAATTCCTGAATGTGGACTGTTATCTTGTGAGATCTGGAACCCTATGTGACTAACACAAACTTATTTTCAAACTACACCTTGCCTGTTCCTCAAGCCAAGGTCCTAGTTTTAGGTCCAAAACCTATGGCGAGGTTGCCAACCTGCCATGCAACATTAGTATAGGTGGCCTTGTCTATATTTTTGCCAAGCATGATAAAGCTTAAGCTGGAGATTGATATCTCTGAGTTCTCCCAGTAGGCTACCGTACCAAATAGAATGATACTTTCGGGATTATTTTCCCGCACTCCCATCCACACGTTGGTACACCTTGTGATCCAACCCATAGACCCGCTTACACTAACTCCATTTTGTTACTATGGATATCCCTCCTGACCTTATCCTGTTCCCACTACTAATGGTGATGTGTGGCCTGGTACTGACGACTCTATCCCACGCTTGTTCCCCTCTGTACTTTTAAGAAACCAGGCACAAGGGATTTGTTCTGGTTATTGGGAACTTTTTTTTAAATGTCAAAGTATTTACATCTTTATTACAAATAGATGGGCATAATTTTTATGTTTTAGTTTATGTAATAGAACATACAGTTTTCATAATTTAGTTGTTTCCTCACTTCAAAAATGCTTAAAAATTTTTTCCCATTTTATTTTTTTTGTAAGTTTGTATATTTAGTATGTAACTAACAGTATTTTTTTTTTCATTAGTGTTAACATTGATAAATTTTCCTGTATCCAAGTGGAGTCCAGTCCATGAGGGAGGTAGCATATGTTTTGTTGTTTAGCTTTGGTAATTTACTTGCTATCTTTTATTTTTCTTTGGTTTTTAAGTTAGCTCTTTGTAATATTGATAATTTATCATGCTAGTCTTATACAGGATTATCATTATCAGCAATTTTTTATCATGTAAGTTCGGTATTATTTAAGAGGGAAAGTGACTCAAGACTTATAGATTGAAGAGGTGCAGTATAAAGATGTAAGGCAGAGAGGAAATAGTAGTGGCTACACTACTTAGATTTAACGAGCAATCTGTGTTCATTTGCACTTTTCACTCTTAAGTGAACATGACCAATCTCTCTTGGGGAGTGCGAAGAACATGCCTAAACAATCTCCATCTACCCCTCATCATCTCATCCACAAATAGCACTCGAGTAATCTCTTAGTGTCATTTCTAATCCTGTCCTGCCATTTAACGCCCAACATCCTTCTGAGGTCTTTGTTCTCAAATCTACAAAATCTATTGGAGATTGTTCCATTGTCATACCATGACTCATGTCCATAGAGTAACAACGATCTCGCTGATCTGATATATAGTTTGATTTTTATTTGTAATTTCAGGTGATTTGATTTCTAAATTTTACTTAACCTAGCCAATGTCTGATTTATTTTTAATCTTTCACTAAACTCTAAAATTAGGCAATATCCACTCATTATTATTATTCAGGTAACTTCTAATTTTGTGGTTGGTAAATTCATAGACTGTTACTACCTTATACCAAGGAATTCTTGTGTGGTCTATCATTTTTTCTGGTAGTTATTCTCATAATTATTCTTTTGTTTTATGCAGTACCAATTTTTCTATTTGCTTATATATAATCTGGTTTTAAGTTTGCTAATGATGCTAATTTTTATATTACAGTTGTATATTACTGTTAAAAAAAACCAAATTGAGGCAGAAACTTACTTTTCAGGGAAAATGTTCCCAAAGTAATGTAATTACCATGCAAAATATGTGGAAGCCTTTGCAGTTTAAAAAAATTTTATTTCTGGGCTTGAACCTGTGCCGGCCAGTGAATAAGCTCCTATTAGCACTTATTCTTAGGTAATTTACTGCTAAATATACCAGAGAAAAAATGTAAAGGAGTGCTAGGTTAACTAGCTCGCTCACCTATTGGTGTCGGTATAAAATTGGGCGTATAATCCAGAGGTCCCGCACTATTTAGATTCATCCACGACAAAGACCCCAATAGAGGAGAGCCGTTCAACCTCACTCGGCACCAGCAACTCTGCATCCGCTCAGAACCCAACTCCTTTTTAGCACGCCTGTATGGTAACCCGCTTTTTTGTGCTCTCGTGTTTTGCCTTATTTTTCTTGGATTATGGCTTCTTCATCGGTTTCCCAGGAGACACCGTCTAAGTTAAGTACCAAGCTATGTTTTGCTGTGTTTTGAGCAATCTAGATCGTTTAATATTTAAATTATAGGAGTTTATTCTCTTCGATCATATCGATCTTGCTTGATTCCGCTTACGGTTGGTACTCCTGTTTTGAGAGCTTTTAGTTTCACTCGCGGTGTTACTAAGTGTATTATTTTTATTATTAATTAAATTTTTATATGTTTTATTGTGGATATTCATTATTTAGCGTTTAGAACCCTTGTGGTTCATATTTAGGGCCGATATCAGTTACGTATCGTAGATGGCTTGCCGACCTTCGTTTCTGGGCGGCAATTTTTATTATTTAAGCCATCAGGTTGCTGTCCTTTGGGATTTATTTATTATGTTGCATGCCTTGCCCTAATTTTTTATGTGTATATTCATATATTTTTCAACGCTATTACTTTATAATGAATATTTGTGCTTATTACTCCGTATGATCTGTTTTGGTAGTGTTTGGGGATCGTCAGTTGGTAGCCCTGCTGCTCCGTATCACGTGATCCTCCCCCAAGCTCCCCCTCTCGCTAGGTTGGTGGCTAGGCTTCTCTCCCCCCTCTCCTAGGGGACCGTTGCCTTCCCTCCTTTTAGAGGGGGTAGTTCAGTGTTTATGGACTTTGTCCTCCGGGTGTCCCGGCGGTTTCGTCTCTGTCTAGACGGGTTGGCCACCTTTCAACAGAGTAGGATCCCGGTGCACCCTATTTTATATTCACCTATCGCAATTTTATTGTTATACGAAACCCTCCGGGTTCTGTTGGCGGTTCTTATCTACAGTTCCGCCCCCCTCTTTATTTATAACAGTTTCTATGATTATATATGATTATATATGACAGATCACTATCCCGGAGTTCCTATATATATTGGTTTATGGATGTACTTTTATTTCCCGGCCCGGGGCTTAACCTCGCTCCGGGAAATCAGACACCATGTGTCTTAATTCTTTGTTGCATCCTTCTTTATGATCCCGGCTCGACCGGAATGGATAGTTATACAGTGAACCCTCGCTACTTCGCGGTTCGACCATCGCGGATTCACCACTTCGCGGATTTTTTCCATAACCCATATATATACAGTAATATATATATATATGTATGCATGTATTTATGTATATATGTAAGTATGTATATGTGTATACATATAAATATATATATATATACACACACACACACACACATATATATATATATATATATATATATATATATATATATATATATATATATATATATCTAAAGTAGGAAGATGTGATGTTGTTCTAAGGGAAAAGTATGGGAAATATGTCTGGGTAATAAGCAAAGCTCTACCTCCAGTTTGTTTCTACATTATGATCAGAGATAAATGTAAACAAAACATTGGTTGCCATTTTTTATCGTGCTTTTTAGCATGTTTAGGAAATGCATGATATAAAATCACCTTTAATATTTGTGCCTGTTTTAGTTTAGGGTACTGTAGTACATGCATTAAGTGTTCTGTACATTAAAGGGTAGTTTGTTAACAGTACTACTTACAAGGGAAGGTTTTAAAAGTCTGAATATACATGTTAAATGAATAGGTAAATATAGTGTCACTACTTCGCGGATTTTCACCTATCGCGGCCGCGACTGGAACCTATCTACCGCGATAAACGAGGGTTCACTGTACTCTAGTCTTAAGTTAGACTTATGTTTAGGCCTGGGTCCTCCGGACCCACCCCTACTTAAGAGTATCACAGTTAAGCTAGACTTATGTTTAGGCCCGGGTCCTCCGGACCCGCCCCTACTTATAGTCCAGTAAATCTAGCCCAAAATAGGGGGTGACCCAGGACAAATTGCCAGAAAAACGAAACCACTTTCATATGTTTAAGTTAGACCTGCCACATGATATATCAAAAATGTAGAAAAATATATTTGGTGGAACATGGTAAAATATGCAAATTAAGGTAGCCATTACTAAAATTTCTGTTTTTGCCTATACTGACAAAAGTAATAGAGCTAGACTTATGAAAATGATATCCATACCCATGTTTTCATGGTCAAGGAATCATATGAGACCAATCTTAGGGATTTGTGATGATTACATCATAATGAATTCAATATGGTTGCCGTGGTAAGCACGAAAAAACTGAAAATCGCAGTAACTTTTACAGAATCCCACCAAAGACAGCAAACTTGGTGTCTATGTGAATGATTATTGAGCTTTCACATGTAGTAGTTATGAGGACTCTCCACAAAATGATGATTAAAAACCAGGACAGATGTTATAAGTCCAAACTGGAGAGTGGTACTAGGTGTTCCGGATGAGAGTAAATGTAACCCTGCCTAATGCACGAGGATTCCAATCCAGATATCTACTCCAACTTCATGGACGGTTTGCACGTCGTGCGAAGGTCGGATCGTTATTGGGCAGGACTGTCCCCAGATTTGGTTATAGAACAAGTTCTCATGAGAAGCCTTAAAACAACGGGTGGTTTGACGAGAGGACGGGGTATGACAGAAACACAGCGACTGGTATGGTGTCTGTCCAGACCTATTTGCGCAGAGGTCAATGATGCCATGCAGCAACTGACTTCAGTTAAGTATGCAACAAGTGAGCAGCATAAAGATCTGTCAAAGGCACGTCAGGCAAAGGACATAGCCGATACCAACAAACTCGTTTCAATACTGGCAGAAAGGAATCCATTTGAAGAAAGTATGTCATTGCAAAATATTGTGACAGGGGTAGCTACTAGAGAGAACGTTAATGTAGAGTTAGCCAAGGAAGTTGGACAGAAAATTCTTGAGGATATGACAGGAAATATTGTTAATCAATATGTATTTCGGAAACGAAATCAGGTTATAACACCAGAATCAAAGTCAACTATCAAAATTGATGGGGAGAAAGTGAACATCGATCCCCAGCTACTGTTTCAGAGACTGGTGATCGCCGGAACACAGGCTACAGATCTGCTGGATGCCTTTCAGTATGAACTATGCTCTTATCCACCAGCTCTGTTTGAGACCAGGCACGTTCAGCTTAAAGCCAACAAACCAGCCCTTGCAAAAGCTATTTGGGATTTGATCCCACAGGATGATCGTCCGGACAAACCTTCCAATTGCCAATATGTACTCGATGGTGGTGCCCTACTTCACAGGATTCCATGGCAAATTGGAGACACCTATAAGTCGATCCTTCAAAGGTACACGTCATATGTGAAGAAACGTTATGGAAAGGCAGTCATCGTTTTTGATGGTTACACCAGTGGGCCATCAACGAAAGATAGTACCCATCAAAGACGCCTAGGAACGCGCCAAGGAAGAGCAGTCAATTTTCAAACTCAGATGTCGCTCAAGATCAAAAAAGAGGAATTCCTATCAAATGATGAAAACAAGCAACGTTTCATTAATTTGCTTGGTGATTCCCTTGAAGCTGCTGGTTGTGAAGTTCACCACGCAAAAGATGATGCTGATCTACTTATTGTCCAGACCGCAATAAAGGTTGTGTCGCAGTGTAATGTTATTCTCGTTGGAGATGATACAGATCTTCTTGTCCTTCTATGTTATCATACTAAGAATGTGAAGTATAATATGTTCTGGAGGCCGGAGCCTAAAAAGGGAAAAAAGGAGCAACTTCTGAACATTGGACATGTATGTCAGAAACTTGGAGATGATCTTTGCAATAGCATTCTTTTTGTCCATGCGTTCCTTGGCTGTGATACAACTTCACGTGTCTTTGGTTATGGAAAGGGTGTGGCACTGAAGTTGGCACAGGACAGTGAATACTTTTGTGACCTTGCTAAGGTGTTTGGCAACTATGATTCCAGCGAGGATGAAATAATTCAGGCAGGGGAGAAAGCTATGCTTTGTGTGTACAAGGCAAAACCAGATGGCAATCTGGATTCACTGAGACACCACAGGTTTCAAGAATTAGTTGCCACTAGCAAAAAAGTTATTCACCCCAAATCATTGCCACCAACTTCAGGGGCAGTAAAGTACCACAGTTTCCGTGTTTTCCACCAAGTTCAGGCGTGGAAGGGTAACAGCCTGAATGCTGAAAATTGGGGGTGGAAGATCATCGAAGGAAAAATGTTCCCCCTTATGACTGATTTGGACGTTGCTCCAAAATCACTATTGGAAGTGGTAAGATGCAAATGCAAGACAGGGTGCGGAAAACGTTGTGGGTGCAGACGACTGGGTCTTGACTGTACACCAGCCTGCAGTGAATGCAGGGGGATCTGTGAGAACATGAACTTGGAGAACACTGACGAGACTTCAGATGATGATCGTGATATCTTGGGCATGTGAACCTACATTTAAGGAGAATTAACTGGCATGCCTTGGTTTCAATTTCAACAAACTGACACCTGCATTATAGATAAATAGACTCATTTACCATGAAAACCTATAAATAGACACCAAGATTGTTGTCTTCGGTAGGATACTGTCGAAGTTATTGCGATTTTCAGTTTTTGCGTACCAACCATGGCAGCCATATTGAATTCATTATGATGTAATCATGACAGCTCCCTGAAATTAGTCTCAAATGATTCTTCGACCATGAAAACATGGGTATAGACACCATTTTCATAATTCTAGCTCTATTACTTTTGGCAATATAATCAAAAACAGATATTTCGACAATGGCTACCTTGAATTGCATATTTCACCATGTTCCACCAAATATATATTTCTACATTTTTGATATTTCTTTTAGCATGATAATTAAAAGTCATTGCAAGTAATTTCATTTTTCTGGCAATTTGTCCTAGGTCAAATGGTAGATTTACTGGACTATTAAGAGTATTACAGTTAAGCTCTAGTTTTAAGTTAGACTTATGTTTAGTCCCGGGTCCTCCGGACCCGCCCCTACTTTAGAGAATTACAGTTTCTCATATACTATTCTTTTTATAGATGGTGCATTGTCAGACGACGGCCTGTGCGGCTGTCCTTCACCAGCCTTGTGGCCATACTGTTTGTAGGTCTCACGCCCTCTGCGGAGTTCAGCTGGAAGACATCGTGGTCTGGCACCCTGATAATTGTATGGTCTGTTTTGACCTCATCACCACCCTCGGATCTGATTCGGTGAGTCCCGTTGGCTATGTTATCTTTCTAATTATTTTACCTCTTTTTGGTATACATACACTATTTAGTAAGATCTCTATGGTCTTGAAGGACCTCCTAGAATCTTCCTTTCGGTAATTCCCACTATTATTTCAGGCATCCCCGGAGCAGAAGACTGCGGCTCGGGCCACACTGAAAGTGTGGGTTAGGGGATTTGCCCGGAATGTGAAATCCAAACAGCCTTACGTCCTGTCTGAAGACTACTGTGCATTGATCTACCCTAATGCCAAGTCTTCAGCCGCTGTGGCTAGGCATGTTGCGGCACCCATCATTGCCCACATTGATGCCACTATTGCGGGATTCATAGACCAGGAACAAGATCCGTTGGATGCCCCCGGAGATCTGGAAGACAATGTTGCCTCCATGAACTTGGACGTCGAACCTATGTTGTTGGATGATCCGGATGCAGGTAGGGTGGTAAGTGAGGCAGGTGTTACCGGCGCTGAGATTCCTATCCTCAGCCCCGCTCTTTCTTCTTCATCTGATCTCTCTTCTTTCCATGGTCTTTCTGGGGACCGTGATTCGTCTCACCGATCACACCCGGTTCCCCCCAAAGATAAGTCTATATCTAGGACTTTGCCAAAAGCTCGTAAGCCCCACAAGGCTTCCCATAGTTCCAAGTCTAATACGAACCCGTCATCTAAGGCTTCCGGCTCCTCCTCTAAGTCTCACGACCCGGGAGTACAATCCGCCACTTCTGCTCCTAATCCGGGCCTTTCCGAATCAGCCATGCTTCGCATTGTGTCGGAGATGCAAGCTAAGTTGGTGTCGGAAATGCAGGCCAAGATGGACACGATGTTCTCTAACATTGGTCAGAGACTTGGGGCATTAGAGCAGGGTGCTCCGGAGCGAGTTCAAAGCTCTCTCATCCCGGATGCCTCTAAGCTTCCGCCGTTTACCAAGAATAACCCTTGGCGCATGGCTCTTCATTCCTAATTTTCAGACGGGATGTTAACATTGAAAGGTCTTGGCACTCGTCCCCTAGAGGACTTTGAATTCTTTCCTCCTGGTCTCGCATTTCCATTTCATGGTTATGCCAGGCTTACCGAGGAAGCTCTGGTTCGGCTGGATAAGGTCCCCAAAGAGACTGTCATTTTCCCAAAGGAACAAGCCCAATCTGTTTGGGCTAGGTTTCTGAATGATATTGGTTGCACCAATACCATGTTGACGCCTCATAAAAGTTCGTTCACAATGTTCTTAATGGACAAGAATACCGTGACTCCATGCGTCAATAAGGTTGCAGAACTGGCTTTTCAATATGCTCTGGAGATGAAGCCCTTGCCTCCCATCCGAGAGGTAGACCCGATCTCCCTCCTTCTTCCTTCAGGTAATGAGTGTTGGGACAATGTCCATACCACCTTTACTTCTGGCAAGCTAACAGCCGACTGTGCGTCGGTAATGTTTAGCGAACGGCTTCCCCGTCTCCTGGAATCCCTTATTAAACAGGAGTATGATTCCCGCCTACGTGTTGGTCGAACTTTGAACTTGGCCACGTCTACGGAGTCGATAGCCTTAACTTATGATACTGAGAGTATCTTTAAGTCTCTCAATAAGGCTACTTTGCAGTCGTTATATTTCGATCTATATGACTTTGCTATTGCCAAACGTAGGTGCCGCAAACACGTCCTGGCTGAGGCGACTATTAGGCACGAGCCTAATAAACTTATCCGGTCCTCTTGCTGGGGTTCAAATCTTTTCCCTGAGGATCTTGTGGAGGAAGTCTTGGCAGAGGCTACTAGGGTTAATCAGAGCCTTAAAACCCGTTGGGGTTTGACTCCTAAGCGGAAATATGATCCCGCAAATTACCAAGCCCGGGGTAGGAAGAAGCTCCGCCCGTATACCTCCACCCAGTTCCGGCAACAGCAGAGTAGTTCGTCTGTTTTCCGTCAGCCTCTTCCTCCATCTCCTGCTGCTCCTGCACAGCCTTCCACCTCTCGGGCTCCTTCATCGGACGACTATGTCACCGTTCTGCTCCCTAAGAGCCAGCTTCCCGGTGCCTCCACCACCTCTCCAGCCTTTAACCAGTCTTATGAGGCTCAAGGCTCTTCCCAGAGTTATAACAGAGGTAGAGGCTACCATCGTGGTTCAAACCAGAACAGAGGTAGAGGTAGATTCTTTCGCAAGGGAAAGAACTTCCGAGGCGGACGTGGAGGCAACTCCTCAAACCAATACTGAGGTGCAGCGGGTAGGGGGGAGGCTTTATGCCTTCCGCAACAAATGGAGGTTCAGTCCCTGGGCTTTCAGTATCATCTCCAAGGGACTGGGATGGAGTTGGATTCAAGGACCTCCACCTCCGAACAGATTTCATCAACATTCCACTCCGGACCTAGTCGAATTTGTCCAGGACCTGTTACAAAAGAACGCCATACAAGAAACGAAACACCTGAAGTTTCAGGGTCGGCTGTTCAGTGTCCCGAAGAAGGATTCGGACAAGAGAAGAGTGATTCTAGACCTATCCCTTCTCAACTTGTCCATTCAATGCGACAAGTTTCGAATGCTTACCGTCTCACAGGTGCGAACCTTACTTCCCCGTGGGGCCGTCACCACCTCTATCGATCTTACAGACGCCTATTATCACGTCCCGATAGCGAGACACTTCCGTCCGTATCTAGGCTTCCGCCTAGGGGACAAAAATTACTCCTTCAAGGTGATGCCCTTTGGGCTCAACATCGCCCCAAGGATCTTCACAAAGTTAGCAGAAGTTGCTGTTCAGGAACTCAGAAATCAAGGGATTCAAGTAGTAGCCTATCTGGACGACTGGCTCATTTGGTCAGACACCTCCCAAAATTGCCTAAAAGCCACTCACAGAGTCATCCAATACTTTCAATCTCTAGGCTTCCAGATCAACTTCAAGAAGTCCCGTCTTCTTCCGAAATCAAAGTTCCAATGGCTCAGCCTGCAATGGGATCTTATATCTCATACTCTGTGTCTTCCCAAACCCAAGAGGTTAGAGATTGCAATGAACACCAAACGCTTTCTCAAAGACAAAGTAAGTTCCAGACGACTCCAAGAGAGGATCCTAGGGTCCCTTCAATTTGCTTCAGTGACGGATCTACTTCTGAAGGCAAAATTGAAAGATATCAATCGTGTCTGGCGTTCGAGGGCGAACCGGAAGCTCCGGGACAGGAAAGTCCCCCTTCCTCCCATTCTCCGGGAAAGACTTCTACCTTGGACAAGGGCCAACAATCTGTCAAAGTCAGTTCCCCTTCGATTTCCGCCTCCGAAGTTAATCATTCACACGGACGCATCCCTATCAGGTTGGGGAGGCTATTCTCAGCTCAGGAAAGTTCAAGGTCTTTGGTCTCCCTTATTCCGCCAATTTCACATCAATGTGCTGGAGGCCATGGCAGTTCTTCTAACCCTGAAACGTCTCGCTCCACCCAAGAGACAACACCTTCGTCTGGTTCTCGACAGCGAAGTGGTGGTCCGCTGCCTCAACAGAGGCGGATCAAAATCAGGGCCTCTGAACCATGTTCTAGTAGCCATATTCTCCCTAGCAGCCTCGAACCATTGGCATCTTTCAGCTGTCCACCTGGCGGGAGTCCGGAACGTAGTGGCAGACGCCTTGTCCCGGACCTCCCCTCTAGAATCGGAATGGTCACTCGATCTAAAGTCATTCCGGTGGATTCTCTCTCGGGTTCCGGGTCTCCAAGTGGACCTCTTCGCCACGGAGTCCAACCACAAGTTGAGAGTATATGTGGCTCCCAATCTAGACCCTCGGGCCTACGCCACAGACGCTATGTCACAGAATTGGGACATCTGGGAAAGGATTTATCTCTTTCCCCCGGTGAATCTTTTACTGAAAGTCCTAGACAAGCTGAGATCCTTCAAGGGACGAGTAGCCTTGGTCGCACCCAACTGGCCCAAGAGCAATTGGTATCCTCTCCTGCGAGAGTTGAGACTACATCCTCACCCGATACCCAATCCGGTTCTGTCTCAGATAGTACAAACACGCGTTGTGTACGCTTTCTCAAACATTCAGAGCGCCCTAACTTTATGGACTTCATGAAGTTTGCGGCCATGCATGGTGCCAATATCGATCCTCAAAACACCCTGTTCCTAGAATCAGATAAACGGGATTCCACCATCCGCCAATATGATTCTGCGGTTAAAAAGTTGGCTAAATTTTTGATAGACTCAGACGTACACTGTATGAACTTGAACCTTACAGTCACTTTCTTTAGAACTTTATTAGAATCGGGTCTGGCAGCCAATACTATCACCACTATTAAATCTGCCTTGAAAAAGATATTCCTAGTGGGTTTTAACATAGACTTAACCGACTCTTTGTTAGCTTCAATTCCGAAAGCCTGTGCCAGACTGAAACCGGTTACTCGTCCTACCCCGGTTACCTGGTTCCTTAATGATGTACTCAAATTGGCTTCTGATACCATTAACAGTTCTTGTGATTACATTCCCCTTCTCAGGAAAACACTTTTCCTGGTGAGTTTGGCTTCCGGGGCAAGAATTTCTGAACTGGCAGCTTTGTCAAGAGACCCGGGTCATATTGAGTTCCTTCCTTCGGGAGAGGTCCTTCTTTCACCTAACAAATTCTTTTTAGCTAAAAATGAAGACCCTCAGAACAGATGGTCCTCCTGGAAAATTGTTCCCCTCACGCAAGATCCGTCTCTGTACCCTGTTACTACTCTTAGGTCTTATTTATCCCGGACCTCCTCTAACTCCTCGGGGCCTCTATTCGTTAGAGAACAAGGCGGTACCATTACCATTAAAGGGATCAGGCAACAAATTTTGTATTTTATTAAACAAGCTAGCCCCGACTCTTTTCCTCTTGCACATGATATCAGAGCGGTTGCTACTTCGGTGAACTTTTTTCACCACATGAATTTTACGGATCTTTCCAGGTATACAGGTAGGAAGTCACCCTCAGTGTTCAAGAAACACTACCTTAAACATTTGGAAGCCCTTAAATTTCCTACAGTAGCTGCAGGGAGCGTAGTTACCCCCAGGTAACTCATATCTTAATTCCTTGTTATTTTATCTCTCCCCCTTACCTGCCTCATTTATACCCTATTTGTATTCGTTGGTTTCGCACCTGATTACTATTATTATATTTGTAAATTTTTGACTCCTGAGTATCTGTATATATCATCACGCACGGCATTATTATACCTTACCTTTTTTGGTCAATTGTTCTACCAAGTGGATTTATGTTCTTTTTAAGATACCCTTATAGCTGTTTTTGGCACTCATCTCTGATTAAAGCAACTTGTATTTCCCTTATGTTTATGTTTTTCCTTTGTTTTGCAAGTTTGGTGACATTTCTCTTGTATATATTCACTGGCCAGCACAGGTTCAAGCCCAGAAAAGGGATTTTGACGTAGGAAAAATCTATTTCTGGGCGAGGGACCTGTGCCGCCCAGTGAACCCTCCCAGCTCCTCTCCCTTGGAGTCCCCAAACTTTGGGTGCTAAGGAGTTGGGTTCTGAGCGGATGCAGAGTTGCTGGTGCCGAGTGAGGTTGAACGGCTCTCCTCTATTGGCGTCTTTGTCGTGGATGAATCTAAATAGTGCGGGACCTCTGGATTATACGCCCAATTTTATACCGACACCAATAGGTGAGCGAGCTAGTTAACCTAGCACTCCTTTACATTTTTTCTCTGGTATATTTAGCAGTAAATTACCTAAGAATAAGTGCTAATAGGAGCTTATTCACTGGGCGGCACAGGTCCCTCGCCCAGAAATAGATTTTTCCTACGTCAAAATCCCTTTTATCAATATCACCATCTGTAGATTAGCAATTAGTTCTGTAATTTCAGGACTTTGCTTTTGTTTTTCTTTTTAGGTTTGCTGCCCGCCAAGATCAGGATCACCCAGAAACCTGGCTGTCTTCTAAAGCGCCTTGCCCTACCTGCCGTTCTACGTTTTGCATGCTGGATGTATGTTTGATAGCGTAATTGCTTGGTGTATATTTATAGTGATTTAGCCTTTATTCATATTATACTTTATTTCAGGAATGATTTTGGAATGACATTGAATCACATGCTCTGTCCACCGATGTGGAATTCAAGTTTATTTTTGCTATTCTTTGTGAAAGGTTAGCAGTTCTCTTTAGAGATTCTATTTTTGATAATTTGTCATTTTTAACTCGCCTATATTTTGAATGTAGATAAAATTATTTATTTATGTAGAGTCCACATTAGTATTCATATATTTATAGGTAAAGACATTCAGAATTAATATATTCTTGATATTAAAATATTTTACGACTACCAATATTGAAGAAAATTTTGGATTGCAAGTAAATTATTGTAAAGTATCTGATATTCATTTTAGAGTTTAAAATTGCATTCTTAACTGAAACCTTGTTTCTAAATAGTCACTAATATAATTCTGGTTAATGATTTTTGTAAAATTGCTGTGAAAAATCTGGTTTTAATATTAAGGCTAGAAAACTTTGGGAGTTGAAAATAAAAAATGACTTAATTCACGCAAGCGTACATGCTGCAGATATATTGAACTGAAAAGCTGGGAAACAGAGTATTGATACTTATTCTTAAATGTTTATTTTCATGTCAATCTGATATCAAGATTTATCTTTTGAAGGGGGCAATGTAGTTAAGTTGTATGTCATATGTCAAGAAGAATGTGAGTGGTTCAACTCTCAAAGTATATGATAATGATATCTTTACATGCAAAAGGTTTGTGTTAATAACTGCTGCTCTAAAAAATATTAAAATCAGCTTACTACTGCTCTTTGTATTATGTTATATGTTATATTTTTGCTCATTTTCATATTAATAGACAAGGAACAGGAATTAAAATAAACGCCACATTTAATCTTGTATCATTAAGAAAAATGTAAAAATTATTTGCATAATTCTTTGGTTTTATGTCCTAAATTATGTTAAAAGCCATTCATACATAAAAAATCGATTTGATTTAGATTATTCAACAGCTTTTGTATCCTTTCAGTTGGCTTGTGAACGACTTAATAAATGCTCATCTTCCATTTGATTTTTTTTAATATGCTTGTTCAGTTGATGAGCACGAGTAGGAATGTTTGAGAGGCAACCTCCTGTTTCTGCTTATTGTGGAACCTCGATTACTAAACGATATGTATGAACATGTCCTGCAAGCATAGGAGTAAAAATACCAAGAAAAACTTCTATGCTGATAGTCCAAGGTATGTTGTCTACTTGCAAACAATTTGGTTCCGTCCATTTTGTCCCAGAGGTGTAGGCTATTTCACATTGTATTGAAACGATGTTTTACCTAACCCAGATAGATTAATTACAGTATTTTTTTGCCCAAACAATGTTTCACCTAACCCAGGTACAGATGAAGTACAGTAATTTTTGCCCAAACAATGTTTACCTAACAGGTACAGATGAATTACAGTATTTTTTTTGCCCTGAATTATTGAGATTACAGTACAGTATATTCAATAGTGAAAGTTTGTCCAATGCCTTTGCTATTTACTATTTTTTTTTATGAACAAAAGTGGATTTTAGTTCCAGTTCAACTAAAACAGAGAATCTATGAATGCTGACCTCAGGAAATACAACAAACTTTGTTTTAAAAGCTGTACAATAAGAACCTATAATCCTTAAATGTTGAACAAAAGGAGTATATATGCGTTGTGTACAGTATATGCTTCAAGATTCTGTAATACTTCTCCTCCTTAAACTTTATAACAGAGGATATGCTCAGGACAGAAACTGCCGTGTATCGACCATGGTTATATAGGCCCAAACAAACCAAGTCTGGCAATACTATGACTTTTTATATTTCAGGTAAAGATTATTGTTATCACTAGCAAAGGTATAACCCCAGCTGTATAAACAGAATGCTGAAGGTGATTCAATGAGCAGGATGTTCCTGCTGCTATCACAGGATGTCGCAGCTGCAACCACTTATGAGCAGACTACTGCTGGTGAACCAGATGCTGCAGGTGCTCTGATAAGGCAAAGGCTGCAACGGGTAACGCTGTTAATCCGAATGTTGGCGCAGCGGCTACCACTGTTAAGCAAACTACCGCTGATAAGCTGGATGCCACTGATGAGAGGGCCTACCATAGTAGCTACTGCTGATGAGCCTGATGGCACAGCTAATCCCATGGATGTTGCACTTGTTCCAATGAGTGATGCTGCTATAATCTAGGAGCAGGATGCTGCAGTTGCTACATTTACGAGCCTAGACCCCCAACTGCTCCAAGGAGCCGGATGAGCCAGAGGCCACTGCTGCTACAAGCGCAAAGATGCTCCAATGAGCCGGATGCTGCTGCTAGCACTGATGTGCCAGGTGCTGGAGCTGCTACCATCTAGGAACAGGATACATCATTCATACCACCACCATTGACCAGAGTTCTGCAGCTGATGCCCTGGATGCTAGAATTACTAAACCTGAAGAGTCTGGAGATGTAGCCGCAACATTTATGAGCTTGGAGACGCAGCTGCAACATTTATGAGCCTGGAGTCTCTGCTGCTTCATTTACGAGCCTGGAGCTGCTGAGCTGGTTGCTGCAACTGATATATTTACTAACCAGATGTCACGTTTACGAGCTTGGAGCCGCAACTGTTTCCGTTAAAGAGCTCAGACCTGCAGCTGCTACACCTGATGAGCCCAATGCCCCATTCGATACATTTTCGAACCTGGAATTATAGCTCAGCAGCTACCACGGATGAGCCAGATGCCACAACCAATACATCTACAAGCCGGATGCCGCAGCTGCTACCGAAGATGAGCCGGATGCCGCAGCTGCTACCGCTGATGAGCCGGATGCCGCAGCTGCTACCGCTGATGCTGCAGCTGCTACCGCTGATGCTGCAGCTGCTACCGCTGATGCTGCAGCTGCTACCGCTGATGCTGCAGCTGCTACCGCTGATGCTGCAGCTGCTGCCGCTGATGAGCTGGATGCTGCAGCTGCTGCCGCTATTGAGCCGGATGCAGCAGTTGCTGCCGCTATTGAGCCACATGCCACAGCTGCTGCCGCTATTGAGCTAGTGCCGGAGCTGCTGTCACTGATGAGCCGGATAACGCAGCCACTACCGCTGATGCCACAGCTGCTAAGATTACAAGGCTGGAGCCGCAGCTGCTTCCGCTGATGAGCCGGATGCCACAACTGCTACCGCTGAAGACCCGGATGCCCCAGCTGCTACCTCTGATGAACTGAATGCTGCAGTTAATACCACTGATGAGCCAGAGGCCCCAGCTGCTACCGCTGATGAGCCGAATGCCGCAGCTGCTACTGCTGATAAACCGGATGCCGGACCTGCTACTACTGATGAGCCGTATGCCCCAGCTGCTACCGCTGATAAACCAAATGTCCCAGCTGCTACCGCTGAAGAACCGTATGCCCCAGCTGCTACCGCTGAAGAACCGTATGCCCCAGCTGCTACCGCTGAAGAACCGTATGCCCCAGCTGCTACCGCTGAAGAACCGGATGCCACTTCTGCTACCGCTGAAGAACCGGACGCCCCAGCTGCTACCACTTTAGGTCCGGATTCCCTAGCTGCTACCGCTTTAGAACCAGATGCCCCAGCTGCTACAGCTGAAGAACCGGATGCCCCAGTTACTACAGCTGATGAGCCGAATACCCCATCTGCTACCGCTAAAGAACCAGATGCCCCGGCTGCTGCCGCTGAAGAACCGGATGCCCCGGCTGCTGCCGCTGAAGAACCGGATGCCCCGGCTGCTGCCGCTGAAGAAACGGATGCCCCGGCTGCTACCGCTGAAGAACCGGACGTCCCAGCTGCTGCCGCTGAAGAACCGGACGTCCCAGCTGCTGCCGCTGAAGAACCGGACGTCCCAGCTGCTACCACTGAAGAACCGGACGTCCCAGCTGCTACCGCTGAAGAACCGGACGTCCCAGCTGCTACCGCTGAAGAACCGGACGTCCCAGCTGCTACCGCTGAAGAACCGGACGTCCCAGCTGCTACCGCTGAAGAACCGGACGTCCCAGCTGCTACCGCTGAAGAACCGGACGGCCCAGCTGAGCGGGATTCCGCAGCTGCTGCCGGCAACGAGCGGGATTCCGCAGCTGCTGCCGCCGACGAGCGGGATTCCGCTGCTGCCGCCGACGACGAGCGGGATTCCGCTGCTGCCGCAGATACTATCACTGATGACCTGGATGGCACAGCTGCTACCGCTATTGAGCCAGATGCTGGAGCTGCTGTCAATAATAAGCCGGATACTGCAGCCATTACCGCTGATGAGCCGGATGCCACAGCTGCTACCCCTGCTGAGTCAGATGCCACAGCTGGAGTCAGATGCCACAGCTGCTACCACTGATGAGCCGGATGCTGCAGCTGTTACCTCTGGATGCTGCAGTTACTACCGCTGATGAACCGAATGCCACACCTGCTACTGTTGATGAGCCAGATGCCCCCTCTGCTGAGATAGCGAGCCTGGAGCCGCAAGTGCTTCCGCTGACGAGCTGCATGCCGCAGCTGCTACTGCTGATGAGTTAGATGCCACAACTGCTTCCGCTGACGAGCTGGATGCCGCACCTGCTTCCCCTGACTAGCCGTATGCTGCAGCTGCTTCCACTGACTAGCTGTATGCTGCAGCTGCTTCCACTGACTAGCCGTATGCTGCAGCTGCTTCCGCTGACTAGCCGGATGCTGCAGCTGCTACCACTGACGAGCCGGATGTAGCAGCTGCTGCCGCTGACGAGCCGGATTCCAAAGCTGCTGTCGCTAACGAGGCAGATGCCGCAGCTGCTCCCACTGATGAGCCAGATGCCTCGTCTGCCGAGATTAAGAGCCTGGAGCCGCAGCTGCTTCCGCTGACGAGCCGAATGCCGCTGCAACTACTGCTGACGAGCCGGATGTCGCTGCTGCTACCGCTGACGAGACGGATGCCGCTGCTGCTACCGCTGACGAGTCGGATACCGCAGCTGCTGCTGCTGAGCTGGATTCTGCTGCCGCTGACGAGCCAGATATCGCAGCAGCTGCCGCTGATGAGTAGGATGCCGCAGCTGCTACCGCTGATGGGCCAGATGCCGCACCTGCTACCGCTGATGAACCGGATGCCACACCAGCTACTGCTGATGAGCCAGATCCCCCATCTGCTGAGATTGTGAACCTGGAGCTGCAACTACTTCCACTGGTGAACTAGATGCCGCAGCTGCTACCGCTGACGAGCCAGATGCCGTTAAGTGCTTCCGCTGACTAGCCAAATGCCGCAGCTGCTACCGCTGATGGGCCGGATGCTGCACCTGCTACCGCTGATGAACCGGATGTCACACCTGCTACTCCTAATGAGCCAGATGCTCCATCTGCTTATATTGCGAGCCTGGAGCCGCAGCTGCTTCCGCTGACGAGCCGGATGCCACAGTTGCTACCACTGATGAGAAGGATGCCACAGCTGCTACCACTAATGAACCGGAATCCACATCTGCTACTGAGCCAGCTGCTTCCGCTGACTAGCTGGATGCCGCATCTGCTGCCGCTGACGAGCCGGATGTCGCATCTGCTGCCGCTGACGAGCCGGATTCCACAGCTGCTGCCGCTGACGAGCCGGATTCCGCAGCTGCTGCCGCTGACGGGCCGGATTCCGCAGCTGCTGCCGCTGACGGGCCGGATTCCGCAGCTGCTGCCGCTGACGGGCCGGATTCCGCAGCTGCTGCCGCTGACGGGCCGGATTCCGCAGCTGCTGCCGCTGACGGGCCGGATTCCGCAGCTGCTGCTGCCGCTGACGGGCCGGATTCCGCAGCTGCTGCTGCCGCTGACGAGCCGGATTCCGCAGCTGCTGCCGCTGACGAGCCGGATTCCGCAGCTGCTGCCGCTGAAGGGCCGGATTCCGCAGCTGCTGCCGCTGACGAGCCGGATTCCGCAGCTGCTGCTGCCGCTGACGAGCCGGATTCCGCAGCTGCTGCCGCTGAAGGGCCGGATTCCGCAGCTGCTGCCGCTGACGAGCCGGATTCCGCAGCTGCTGCCGCTGACGAGCCGGATTCCGCAGCTGCTGCCGCTGAAGGGCCGGATTCCGCAGCTGCTGCCGCTGACGAGCCGGATTCCGCAGCTGCTGCCGCTGAAGGGCCGGATTCCGCAGCTGCTGCCGCTGAAGGGCCGAATTCCGCAGCTGCTGCCGCTAAAGGGCCGGATTCCGCAGCTGCTGCCGCTGACGAGCCGGATTCCGCAGCTGCTGCCGCTGACGAGCCGGATTCCGCAGCTGCTGCCGCTGAAGGGCCGGATTCCGCAGCTGCTGCCGCTGACGGGCCGGATTCCGCAGCTGCTGCCGCTGACGAGCCGGATTCCGCAGCTGCTGCCGCTGAAGGGCCGGATTCCGCAGCTGCTGCCGCTGAAGGGCCGGATTCCGCAGCTGCTGCCGCTGACGAGCCGGATTCCGCAGCTGCTGCCGCTGAAGGGCCGGATTCCGCAGCTGCTGCCGCTGAAGGGCCGGATTCCGCAGCTGCTGCCGCTGAAGGGCCGGATTCCGCAGCTGCTGGCGCTGAAGGGCCGGATTCCGCAGCTGCTGCCGCTGAAGGGCCGGATTCCGCAGCTGCTGCCGCTGAAGGGACGAATTCCGCAGCTGCTGCCGCTGAAGGGCCGGATTCCGCAGCTGCTGCCGCTGAAGGGCCGGATTCCGCAGCTGCTGCCGCTGACGAGCCGGATTCCGCAGCTGCTGCCGCTGACGAGCCGGATTCCGCAGCTGCTGCCGCTGAAGGGCCGGATTCCGCAGCTGCTGCCGCTGAAGGGCCGGATTCCGCAGCTGCTGCCGCTGAAGGGCCGGATTCCGCAGCTGCTGGCGCTGAAGGGCCGGATTCCGCAGCTGCTGCCGCTGAAGGGCCGGATTCCGCAGCTGCTGCCGCTGAAGGGACGAATTCCGCAGCTGCTGCCGCTGAAGGGCCGGATTCCGCAGCTGCTGCCGCTGAAGGGCCGGATTCCGCAGCTGCTGCCGCTGACGAGCCGGATTCCGCAGCTGCTGCCGCTGAAGGGCCGGATTCCGCAGCTGCTGCCGCTGACGCGCCGGATTCCGCAGCTGCTGCCGCTGACGCGCCGGATTCCGCAGCTGCTGCCGCTGAAGGGCCAGATTCCGCAGCTGCTGCCGCTGACGAGCCGGATTCCGCAGCTGCTGCCGCTGACGAGCCGGATTCCGCAGCTGCTGCCGCTGAAGGGCCGGATTCCGCAGCTGCTGCCGCTGAAGGGCCGAATTCCGCAGCTGCTGCCGCTAAAGGGCCGGATTCCGCAGCTGCTGCCGCTGACGAGCCGGATTCCGCAGCTGCTGCCGCTGACGAGCCGGATTCCGCAGCTGCTGCCGCTGACGAGCCGGATTCCGCAGCTGCTGCCGCTGAAGGGCCGGATTCCGCAGCTGCTGCCGCTGACGAGCCGGATTCCGCAGCTGCTGCCGCTGACGAGCCGGATTCCGCAGCTGGTGCCGCTGAAGGGCCGGATTCCGCAGCTGCTGCCGCTGACGAGCCGGATTCCGCAGCTGCTGCCGCTGACAAGCCGGATTCCGCAGCTGCTGCCGCTGAAGGGCCGGATTCCGCAGCTGCTGCCGCTGAAGGGCCGGATTCCGCAGCTGCTGCCGCTGAAGGGCCGAATTCCGCAGCTGCTGCCGCTAAAGGGCCGGATTCCGCAGCTGCTGCCGCTGAAGGGCCGGATTCCGCAGCTGCTGCCGCTGACGAGCCGGATTCCGCAGCTGCTGCCGCTGAAGGGCCGGATTCCGCAGCTGCTGCCGCTGACGAGCCGGATGCAGCACCTGCTGCCGCTGACGAGCCGGATGCAGCACCTGCTACCGCTGATGAACTGGATGCCCCACCTACCGAAATTGCGAGCCTGGAGCCGCAGCTGCTTCCACTGACGAGCCGGATGCCGCTGTTGCTACCACTGATGAGCCCAATGCTTTAGCTTTTGCTGCCAAGTAGCTTCTGATGCTGTAATAACTATGGCGAGAGGCTGAAGTCCTGCACTGGCTATTACTTAGGAGTAGCTATCACCACAGCAGTGAGACTGCGGCTAATGCATCAAATGTAGATACCCTACAGTGATTGTAAAAGACAAATGCTATGCCAGCCAACAAGGAAATAGAGCTCTGCAAGTCTAGGAATTTGACCATCAATACTGAATTACATATGCTATTGGTCATGAAGAGAGGTATTGATGTACAGTTTAAAGAACAGCACTTGCTCATTTGAAATTATCAATAAGCAATGATGATTGGACCCAACAAGTTTCATGTCAGTTAGAATTCATTACAATGTTTAAAGCACCAGTCACACTTCATGATACACAAGGATAGTTGTTTTACATCTATAAATTCGACTTCAAGATCATTGACTAACTTATAAGAATCTGAAATAATTATGCATTGAAATCAAACAGATATTTCCAATCAGAAATTAGTTAATAGGACTATCAAAATTGGTAAGGGCAAGAGAAAATTTTATTTTTTAAAGATATTATACCTTTGGTTAATAATGATTATCCTCAACAAATATATGGTGACAAAAATATTTAAATCCAAATAAACTCATCTTGATTCACATTAGAAATATCAAAATTATTACAAACTACCAAATTTTATAAAGAACTGCTTTTACATTCAACTCTATGATGTTACAGATAGATTTTAAATTCTCACAATCTAGAGTCTTTACTTTGTCCAAATAATCTTGTTCCAAAATATGAAAACTGTGACTAGTTGTACACTGCTAAAGTCACAGAAGTATTGCAAAAAGAAACACCACTATTGTAATTTTGTTTCATTACACAATTTTTTAGTGTTAATAATATACCTGACTAGAATGCAAAGGTTAATAATAAATCTGACTAGAATACAACTGTTAAGATAATGCCTGACTAGAATACAACAGATATACTTTAGTATATAAAATGCATCATACATATCTTACTAGTAACTAACATGGAGAAGTCTTTTACAATTTATTTTACTTGGATAAATTTTAAGAATTTCTTAAATTTCTATTTTTTCTAAATTGACAAGTAACAATGTATAATGCACAATGAAAAATCCAGCACCATTTAATTTTGGTTAATTACTGCATACTTACAACCTTTTATAAAATATATCCTATATCATAATTCAAACTCTCAAGTACTTAACCCAAATATTTCTAATAGACCAGGTATTGTATTTTGCCTCACTCACCATCAATACAAAATGAAATTTTAAGACAGAAAAGTACATAAAGTAATCTGCTTCAAGGTTTATTGAACTCCCAACTGCAAGGACTCTCTGATCTACATTAACATTTTCAAACTAAATGCATCCTTTGCTAACATGGCATCCAATAAATTTTATGGTACATAGAAGGAATGGCAAGTTTTTTCAATTTATGGAAAATATCAATGACTGGTCTTACATCTTAATATGAATGAGTTGTATATGTAGACCACTTTCTAACCTGTATGCCATCAGATCCAAACAACGATCATATGGTCTCTGAGGACCGAGTCCCTTGGTTTATAAAGCTACAGATATGTTTTGAGTAAATTTGAATAAACAAATTAAATGAACTTTCCATAAACCACATCTTAAAACTTGCCCTTATACTAATTGTACTTTTGGGTAGACCAAAAGTTTAAAAAAAATAAGTGTACAGTTATGTGAATTTCCTATTGCTCTGGAATAGAAATTTGAAGGATTAAAATATACAATCATTCCCCTGCAGGTAGAAGTAGATAGGCTACCAATCTATTCAGGTTACACACCCAACACTCATATTTGAAGGATTAAAATATACAATCATTCCCCTGCAGGTAGAAGTAGATAGGCTACCAATCTATTCAGGTTACACACCCAACACTCATATTACCATCTCAACCTTCCACCAAGTACAATTATCCTAAACTTCCATTAAAATTAATGTGAGCCATGTAGCAAAAGCAAGCAAGAAAACACCACTTTAAGACTTAACTTGTAAGGAGCATTTAGATTTGGGCGGTCTATTGAATTTTAACATTACTTCCCTTAGGCTACAAAGCATAATTTTGAAGATACTGTCCATTTCTTTGACTAATATTTTGATCATCAAAAGTTAAATTTAAATTTTTAGGTCTTACAAACACATTGTTTTACAAACTATGTGGCATAAGTTTTCAATATTAAGTCCCTATGCAGTTTGAGTTATTTTCTTGACACTTTATTAGTTATTAGAGAAATCTTTAATACGCCTATATTGTACTCCTACGCTAAACCAATTTTAACAATGTAATGACAAATGGTTGAAAATGGGCTTGAAAATTTGCTTACAAGGTTTCTGTGATCAGAGCCCTCTCCCATATAAATTATAAACTTGGTTTTCAAACATAAATTATAACTGTTCAATATAACTAACAATGTAAATTTAATTTTACATTACAGTATGCATCCTAGTTGAAATAATTTTCCAATGGCTGCATGATTGTTATTTCACAGTTTAACCCTTATACCCCCAATGGACGTACTGGTACGTTTCATAAAACTCATCCCTTTACCCCCATGGACGTACAGTACTGGTACGTCCTTGCAAAAAAACTGCTATTTACATTTTTTTGCATATGTTTGATAACTATGAGAAACTTCATGCATTTTCCAAAAGAATGAGACCAACCTGATCTCTCTATGACAAAATTTAAGGTTGTTAGAGCAATTTAAACAAAATATATTGCAAAATGTGCTTGAAAAAGAAAATGCCTGGGGGTTAAGGGTTGGAAAGTTCCAAATAGCTTGGGCGTAAAAGGGTTAAGAGCTAATCAAATTAGCTGCATAGATATGACAATGTTGTAAATAAAAAATCTAATTCGATATTCTACTTAAACTCTACGGAAGCACCTGAGAAGGCAACGATACCAATTAATCATTTTCGTGCACAATAACTGTCTTTTCATTTATTGATTTCTTACTGAAATTCAAACCCTTTATAGTTCTTTTGTAATGTTTAAAACTTAAATTCTTTACTATCTGTTAAACAACAATGAAAAACTAATATATTCTAATTACACTATTGATGATTAGTAATCTATAAATTTTCAAACCTAAACATATATTCTTATTCTTAAATTCAGAAGTCCCTTTCATTTGCATAAATCATGGATGTATACATGGTAAAGGACTTTACTTGAAAGGTAAAATCATTAAAAAGTGTGGCATAACATACTGAAAATATAAAAAATTACAGTAGAATTAGATTATTTAAACTGTAATATTATTGAGCATACTAAAGTTTGTGACAGTGCTGAATTTTCAAGACATTCCTGTATTTTACCGCAAACACAGTAATGCTACTTCTACTGTGTAAACATATGAACACTGAAAAGCACCTAAGGCTCAGCACATATTCTGTTACTGCTAGTCATTAACATATAAAAGCACATACTATGCAATATACATAACACAAAACTTGACAAAAGTTGTGCATTTTTCAGTTCAATAATCCCAAACAGCATATTACTCTGGAATTTGTGACCTGAGTTTATAAAGGCAAAACAGATTATCAGTAATAACTTCAGTAACTGATTGCTACACTGCCATTAGTCTGAGTAACCATATTGACCTGTTGGTGGAAATATTGCTTTGCTAACAAAAATCAAAGTATGAACAGAGTAATAAAAGAGTAGAAATGCAATATTTTGGTAACCTTTATAGTCAAAACTCCTCTCCAATGCTAGCTGCAGTATCATCAACTAAAACTTCACTCTTTCCCGCACAGATTTCCTATACACTAAAAGCCAATATTATACTAATATTTTGCCATACAGACCAATGAATTTAAAAACTGAAATGCCTAATAATGACAGGACAAGAAGTTTCAGAAAACTTTAGCATATACCATTACATAGCTGAAGCATAGAAACTTCCAAAAATGCTTCCCAAAAGAGCGATAATCAAACCCTGCATCCATCAAAACAATAAGAATTCCTATGGTTTACTATATAACAACCACCAACTGAGAACTTGAAATACTGCAAACTTTGCCCTAACAATAGCTATGGTCATTAGATTTTTATACTTCACTTTGAAGTTTGTCATCTTGGTTACAACTGCAACTAAAACTAAAATGTACTTACAATATATATCAGTTACGAAATAATTAGTGTCAACCTACAAGATTTGCATAAAACTATAAAATGAATATCAAAGTACAATTGATTTTACTACAACTTATGTAGTAGTACTTAAAAAGATTCCAGAAAAATATACACGCGCACAAACCCCTTTATACGTTATATCAGGTTTTTTTTTTACATGTAAACGTAGTAAACTCCTTGCAGTGCTTTCAATAGTTTATAAATTTATGCTGACTACAAACATTTAATCAAAGTACCCTTTCAAATATCTGAACTTCATTGTATTTTATAAAGTGTTTGCCAAATATAGACAGTTCACAAAGAAATAAAATATAGTACAGTGTACTGTACTTTAAAGAAAACAAATGCTTTTGAATTATATATTCTGTATAAATAGTAATTTCTAAGATTTATGTGGTTTATATTACTAAATTTAGTAAATTCTATCCTTCTAAAAGCTTCTAAGAGTAAAATAAAAAAGAAATTGAGGACTTATAACCAATTCTAAGGCACAGTTTTTTTTTTTTTTTTACTACAAAAGTAATCTTTGTTCATTCATGAACAAGACTACTGAAAATGCACGATTTGTCCCTTTAAGGATCAATGTTCTTGTTCATTTACCTGATTGCTAACTTCATCCAAAAGCTTAATTATATCCCCAACGGAATTCAAATAAAACAACGGCACCTGTTTTTGCTTCTTGGGGTCCTGAGTGCAGGAAAGCTGGCGAGCCTCCTGAAGGGTTGATACGCCAGTTAATACCAAGATGGTCCACATACCACACTCGTTGCCGAACATGATGTCGGTGTTAAGTCTGAAAAAGAATAGCCTGTTAGAACTCAATAGTACCTGAAAAACATTCTATTGCAACTTAGCCAAATTCATAATACTATATCATTGCAGAGTAGGTATTAATAGAAGGACAGATCCTAAACAACAACACAGGTATTTATAGGCACCCAGGGGACCTTTTACTATATTCTTAACAAGAATTTATATAAAAAAAAGGGGGTTTTGACAAAGGGCAAACCTATTTGGGGAGGTGCTGAATGATCTTCCAGGACTTTAATGTAAAGGCTAGAACCGCAAATCCAAGAAGACATGAAAATAATAAACATTATCTACCCTGCTTTAGAGACAGTGTTTAAACGTGCAAATCACACATTCCTTGCGTGTAAGGGAAACATGGATTCAGATTCCATTGAAACTGTCACAGTATCTCCAATGCTTAAAATCATCTGGTAACCAACGATATGTCATCACTGATATACTAGAGACAATGCTGCTTGCGCACAAAATCACACCAAACCGCCATCTTCCAAACTCTGTGAAAATTCAATATCCCCCTTCCCTTTACAATGAGGAAAAGGGATTGTCTAGGTGACCACACACCACCTCTACAGAAATGTTTTTCCTTTCTTTGGTAATTTGTCATATTGGATTCCCTGTTCTACCCTTTACAGGAATGTGCTTGGACACCACACCGCACATTTACCTCCAAAATAATACTTGCAACAGATCTCAGCAGATGAAATTTCCAAAGAATCTTTTAGTTTTTGTGTACAATCATAAGTGCAAGTTAATAATTTATGAACATTGGCATTATATACGTTGAAGAGCTAGCTGTCAGGTGGGTTGTGTGAATAATCCTGCGGTAAGTGGTTTAACAAAGTATACAAATATTAAAATTAAAAGTACAGTATTGAAATTAAATAAGAGGTAATAATGTATCCGACCCAAAAAAGGCTTGTGCACTTACGTGTCTCCTATAACCAAGGTCTTCTCTGGCTGGACACCATGACGTGCTTGCAGCATATAAAAGATGTTCATGGAAGGTTTTCCCATGACACGTGCAGGCCGTTCTGTACATTGCTCTATCGTGCTGACAAGAATGCCAGCAGCTGAAAAGGACAAAGATTATTCACAAATGCACTGCACTTATATATAAAACCTTATAATAAAAATGTTCACTTTCATAACTTCTTGACTACAAAAGCCTTATAAGACACCAATCCTTAAATTACTACTATTTGCATGGAGGTTTAGTGTTCTAAGGTTGAGCATGTGGTGCACAATAACATCTGAGAATTAATAAAAATAAGTTAGCAGTCAGGGGGAAAGAATAAAGACACCCTAAATCATTTTTATTCACTAAAAAGTGTTCCCAGCTCAAATATGAAAAGACCTATTTAGATCATACATTTCAAGGAAATGGCAAGACACATGACTCTGGCCACATTTTGCCAATAATAAATCGAGTAGCACCATGTATAATACTAGCCCTCAAACAGTATGGCTAAGGCCATCTTGGGGTTAGACCCTTTGACACTCTGACTACCATGAGACAGTCTGTGCTCTATATCCATGTCCACGTTGGGTGGCGAGCATACCAGGTGGCAATAGAGCTAGCATATCATGGATACCGCCAAGTTGGGCCTTGATATCCTTCCAAGTGGGTAACAAACAAATCTGTGTTTATCACACTTGGGTTAAAGAAAAAGAAACTAACACATAAATCATTTGCTGCCTGGGGGGAGTCAAAAAGAAAAATCCTGATATGAAGGGTGGTCTTGTCCCTAAATCCATTTGTCAGCTTTATCGATTCTTACTCTACTAAAAAACAGAGCTCTCCTCTATATATGACGTCATAACAACCTACCATTTCATCTGTTTAGTCATATCCTCTCTGAATCAATGAACATTAAAGGACAAAATTCTTCTTACTCAGGAGTGGGAATGCTGTCGCTCAAAATCGATGCTAACCCAGCAGCTCCTGCCAATACTAGTGTGTTAATATATCTATCCACACTTCCTATGCTTACTTTCTGTATAATCAAAATACGGTTAAACCACATACGTCAGACCTATCTTTACACTCCTCACATTACTAAGTGTAAGGATCAAAGATTTCCTTTATAATCTTCCTCGCTCTTAAAATACCATACAGTAAACCCGTGTATTAACATACTTAGTAGACGTACCTTAAATTGAAGTTAAATGCAACTAGGATAAACCACTAATAAAATGTGAAAAGATAAAAATAGAAGAGATTCTCAATGTACTTTTTGTGAATGGACATTATGGTGCCATACAGGTGTGAATGTACAATGAGAAAAAGGGCAGGCACCTGTTAAAGCAACATCTGTAGAAATCTCTTAATTCAAATTTAGAGGTCGAGGCAGTCTCTTCCAGATGAACAGCAGTGAATTTCAGGTTAGATTTATATACTTAATGCACCAGTCATCACACCTCATTTGCATTTTAAATACCCTCTTTACAAACCTTTAACATATTTTACAGCTAGATGCAATCTTCATGTAAATTAAAATGAGACAAGTGCTTTTTCTTGATCCTCTATGATTGCAGTTATTGTAGGCATAATACACAATATTCACAATGCCTTTACATAAGTTGACCATTGGATGCCTATCAAGTGAAAAGACTTAAGTTAGATTAAGTTGCATGGAAAAGAAGAGCTTTAGTAACCAATACTAAACTACACAATACCAGGGGGCTCTCAAATTCTAGTAAGAATCTTAATGTACTTTAATCAATACAAAACTACATAATATCAGGGACTCCTAAATTCTAGTAAGAATCTTAACGTACTTTAACCAATACAAAACTACACAATATCAGGGGCTCTCAAATTCTAGTAAGAATCTGAACTTACTTTAATCAATACAAAACTACACAATATCAGGGGCTTTCAAATTCTAGTAAGAATCTTAACGTACTTAAACCAATACAAAACTACACAATATCAGGGGCTTTCAAATTCTAGTAAAACGCATATATGCATTACTTTTTACTTAATAAAGCACACCCAGAAATGACACGGTAAACTGTCCAACGGCACTGACCTGGTAAGTGATATCTGGTCCCTACAACCTTGTACTTTTCATCAGTGTTTGTTGCTAAGAATAAACACTCAGGATCTGTCAGATAGCTGGTAGCACGAACCATTTTGTCATAGTTGAAGTGTCTGTCAAATCCAACGGCTACTGCTCCAACTCCTGCATCAAGACCCAATGAACCGTCATTTACGGCATCATATATGGAACCCTCGATTTTCTCTGGCTGAAACACAAGATAATGATTTTGTAATGACAAACTTTTACAGTTTATTCCTGCACAATACTAATTATTTTACAAATAGAAAATTATATCCAAAACGCTTTTCTAACGGAAATTATATCCAAAATGTTTTTCTAACATAAATTATATCCAAAATCCTTTTCTAGCAGAAATTATAGAAAAAATGCTTTTCTAGCAGAAATTATATCAAAAATGCTTTTCTAGCATAAATTATATCCCCAGGCTATTTGGAACTTTCCAACCCTTAACCCCAGGGCTTTTCTTTTATTTTTAAGCACATTTTGCAAAATATATTTTCTAAATAGCTCTAACAGCCTTAATTTTTGTCATAGAGAGGTCAGGTTGGTCTCATTCTTTTGGAAAATGCTTTAAGTTTCTCATAAAGTTATAAAAAATATGCAAAAAAAAAATATAAATAGCAGTTTTTTGCAAGGACGTACCAGTATGTCCATGGGGGTAAAGGGATGAGTTTTGTGAAACATACCAGTACGTCCATGGGGATAAAGGGATGAGTTTTGTGAAACGTACCAGTACGTCCATCCATGGGGGTAAAGGGATGAGTTTTGTGAAACGTACCAGTACGTCCATTGGGGGTAAAAGGGTTAAGCATTGCTAGCATATCTAGAGTAAATACTCTACCATGAAACAGTACAAAAGAACATAATGAGAATAAAACCAAGGTAGAGTGCGACTTACTCCAACTCCGATAGTTTGAATCCCGACTTTGTTAATTTCTTCAGCAAGACCTGGTGATCCAATAACATATACCTTCTTCTGGAAGCCGGTTTCCTTTAAATACTGTCCAAGGATATATGGAGCGCTTAGAATGTGATCCTGTAAACAGAAAATGGCGACTGTAATGCTTTATAAGGTCAAATCATGAATATCAAAAGAAGCCTAACTGAAAATATATCAAATAGTAAATCTGAAATATTTCTAATTCAACATGTACATTAGTAGACAGGAAACAAAATATAGCAAATACTTTCTTCTGTTTTAAAAAGAAGTATGATATTAGTAAAAATCATAAAAATAAATGATATTAGTCAAATTCATGTCTGATCATTTTCACGGGCCGTATTTTAATTAATACTCCATAGATCATTGTTTTACTTTAGCCTTACGTAGTGTTTGAAATGATAATCACTTAATAATATTGTACAGTTAAAAACTACAAGTTCTTATGCCAAGAAGCAGCCATAAGAGAAGAACACATCTGCCTTGAGCCAAAATTCCTCACTTCCAACAATTAAATTTTTCTGAAATTTCCAAAGCTTTATAAAGTTACCACGGGACAGTTTCAATGCATGTAATATATAATGCCTTTTCCATAAAACATCAAAATACAAATAAGAAAGATTACCTTTCAGACAAGATAAATAGTTTTGACTTAGGAAACCCCTATCTTTGAAGAGGTGCTGCGTGGTCTCCTAGTACTGTACTTTCATGCAAAAGGCTCGATCATAGAATCCAATACAATATTAAAGTACCATAAAAATATCTCCCAGTGTTTCAATTTGCAAGCCACAGATTCCACGAGTATAAGAGATCCACAGGTTTAGGCTCTATTGAACACACCACACCCATAACCAGTTCAGTATTTTGCCCTTACTACATACTGTAATACTATATGTAGTAGTCAAACCTGCGGCATAAGAAAGCAGACATGTATGAAAAGAATTTCATATCTCATCGGTAGCCTTTCCCTTTCCTTCAATACCCATTTCCAATAAATCCAGGAAGAAGGAGGATCTACAATATAAAAAAAAGCGTCATACATTGGCAACCGCAAAATATACAAGCCTATGCTAGCTGAAAAAGATACCACAAGGGATCAAAACATAATTATTACTAGCAAAGCTACAACCCTAGTTGGAAAGCAGGATGCTATAACCCCAAGGGCTCCAACGGGGATAAATAGCCTAGTGAGGAAAGGTAATAAGGAAATAAATTAACTAAAAGAGAAGTAATGAACAATTAAAATAAAACTTCATGAGCATCAACATGAAAATTGATCTTTTATATATAAACTATAAAAAGATACTTATGTCAGCCTGTTCAACATAAAAACATTGAAGTTCCAACAATTCAACTGCATGATTAGGAAGATCCATTCCACAACTTGGTCACAGCTGGAATAATACTTCTAAAATACTGTGTAGTACTGAGCCTTGGGATGGAGAAGACATAACTATTAGAATTAATTACATACCTAGTACAGTACTGTATTATAAAAATGGTGGTACAGTCCGGGTAGATCTGATTGCAAAGGATGGTCAAAATTAAGAAAAGTCTCATGCAACATGTATAACTAATAATCAATACAAAATGGGAATAAAAACTCATAAACTTTGAGGTGATAAAATTAAAAAACTTCAACACCATGCTGTCATGAAGGCTAGGAGTGAATGGTGTCTTATGCCGTATCATAGCCAATAGCATAAACAAGACAAAAATTCAAAAGCAATCATGAACAGCAATACAGCCCCTCTAGTACATTAATGCTGTCACTAAGAATAGTGAATAGCTAAACCTTAACTTAATGCCTGACACTCGCAGTAAATGCTGGACTTCGTAATGGTGGTTCAATAATAGCATGTGGTCTTAGATCGACAAACAATAAAACGGCGGCTGGGAGCAAATTAGCATTCAAGTACCATTGTCTCAGTGGTTCTCAAGTGATGAAGCGTCACTGGTTGCCAGATGATTTTCCTCATTGCAGGTGCTACGATGGGTTCAGCATTGCCTAAACCTGTGGATCTCTTATAGATACTAAGTCTGTGCCTTGCACGTTTAAACGCTGGCCCTAGAGCAGGGAAGACAATATTTTGGTGGTATTTTTATGTATCATTGGATTCTCAGTTCTGGCCTTTTCACAGGATAGTCCTTGGAAACCACGCAGCACATGAACACGAAAATATCAATTATTAAAATGAAATTTACTCAAGAGATACTGTACTACAAAATTACCAACCAAAGAACTTTCTTTTAACACTTTACAGACTTAAAATACCAACTTAGAGAGCAGCCAATGACAACATCCTGCAATAAAGATATTGCAAAAATATAATTAACATTTTATGTTGCAACCCATTCCGAATTTAATAGCCAAAACTTGCCGACTATCAAAGGATACACTACAAGTAATGGGTTTGGTGTGAAAAAAGACAGATGAAAACATCACCGAGATACAGTACTGTATCAATTGTCTGGAAGTTTACAGTATCATCTCAGAAGTTCAAGACACTTACAAACCCTTCATAGCATCCTGGACGCAAAATAACAAAAACGGTCACCAAGGAAATACCACATCAGACTATCAAATGTGGTTGATTTGGGAACAAGGGTTGGACATTAGGGAAAATAGTTCTAATTCTTTTTTTTTATAACTGGGAAAGAATTTTTAAGGGAAATTCTCTATTAAAAAAATATAAGGGTTATCCACAAAGATAACTCTTGCCTAAAACCAAAAACCACACCAGTAACAAAAGGAACTAACCATCCCAAGAAACCCATAAAAAAGGAGTCAACTATATACAGTATACTAACCGTTGAAGGAACATATACTAAGTGTATAGATAGCATGCAACCAATGGAAGCAGAACAGGAACTAACATTTTGATAAAAGTGAAAACACTCCCTTCGAAACTCCTACTGACCTTGCCAGGAACAAGAGGCCAATTCCCTAAAACAAATAAAAAATAAAGTTTTAATTCTAAAAATTATTACAGCATTTTGATACTTACCTTTAAGTCATTATTGCTTATATCTCAGCAGCATGAGCATTTTAACTTTAAGAAATTTAAATATTTTCTCTCCGTACTTTGTACACTATACTCTATGGATGGTGTGATGAGAGGATAGATGTGAGAGAGGCAAGAGAGCGTGCTAGAAATAGGAATGAATGGCAAGCAATTGTGACGCAGTTCCGCCAGGCCCTGCTGCTTCCTCCGGTGCCTTGGATGACCGCGGAGGTAGCAGCAGTAGGGGATTCAGCGTTATGAAGCTTCATCTGTGGTGGATAACGGGGGAGGGTGGGCTGTGGCACCCTAGCAGTACCAGCCGAACTCGGTTGAGTCCCTTGTCAGGCTGGGAGGAATGTAAAGAGGAGAGGTTCCCTTTTTTGTTTCATTTGTTTGATGTCGGCTAACCCCCAAAATTGGGGTAAGTGCCTTGGTATATGTATGTATGCATGTACTCTATACCCTCCTTTCTTAAAACCACCACGTGTGGTTCATCTATACAAATTCCGTGCCTAGTGGGGTTCAGAAACTCGTCCCACCTCTTGGTTCTCACAATATCAAAGACAAAATAGACCTCTAAATATACAAAAAAACATTTCACACAGACCTATTTCGAGGAAAGGGGGTAGGGATATAACATGAGCTGACCAAGAGAGGAATATCAAAATCATCATCATCATCATCATCTACACCTATTGACGTGAAGGGCCTCGGGTAGATTTTGTCAGTTGTCTATATCTTGAGCTTTTAATTCAATACCATCAAAATACCTAATACTAAAGAAAAATTCAAAATTGGTAATTGGCATGATAAAATGGAATGTTAAAATATCAAAATACTGTAATATATTCTTGAGTCATATACTGTATATATTTATTTTTCATGAATCTTACCTTCAAGCCACATTGCTAACTACCACATTAACTTGGTGTTGGGAACGTGGCAGTCGAAAAACCAGAAGTAAAACCCTAAACATGTAAATCAATTTTACTCTCAGACATTCGCATAACCTGCTGCTCTTGCCTTATACAGGGAATGAATAAACATGATGACTACACTAAAATCTATTGTTCCCATAATTCCTCCTCATCTACAGGGAAGATGCAGAAAGCCATAACAGCAGCTGATGGCAAGCTTGGGAAAGAAGATAAAGAACTCTTTACATTTAAAAGAGGACTCAAACAACAAAGGTAAGTATCACCTAAAAAGTGGGAAGGAGGTGGGTGACTAGTACTATTCAGAGGTATGTATTAAATTCTACTTTGAATACGTATCTATTTCCACAAGTCTTACCTCTGAATAGAACAAGCTGAATTACACAGTTCATTATTATTATCATTTTTATTATTACTAGCTAAAATACAACCCTAGTTGGAAAAGCAGGATGGTATAAGCCCAAGGGATCCAACAGGAAAAAAAAGCCCAGAGAGGAAAGGAAATAAACTACAAGAGAAGTAATGAACAATTTAAATTACTGGTATATGTTTTAAGAAGAGTAATGTCATTAAAATTGATCTTTCATAGATAAACCATAAAAACTTCAAAAAACCTAAGTGGAAGAGAAATAAGATAGAATTAGTGTAACAGAGTGAACCCTCAAAAAAAACTTCAAAAAACCTAAGTGGAAGAGAAATAAGATAGAATTAGTGTAACAGAGTGAACCCTCAAGCAAAAGAACTCAACCCAAAGACAGTGGAAGACCATGGTACAGAGACTATGGCATACCCAAGACTAGAAAACAATGGCTTGATTTTGGAGTGTCATTTTCCTAGAAGAACTGCTTACCATAGCTGAAGAGTTTCTTCAGCCCTTATAAAGAGGAAAGTTGTCACTGAACAATTACAGTGGGTTTACAGGTGTATGAGGACAGAGGAGAATGTGGAAAGAATAGGCCAGACTAGGCAAAGGAAAAATGAGCCGTAACCAGAGAGGGGGATCCAATGTATTACTGTCTGGCCAGCCAAAGGACCCAATAACACTTTAGTGGTACTGTACTATATCATAGGCAGAGGAAATTATTTCCCATTATCACATCTCCATGGGCGACTCTCCCTTGCTTTGTAAGGTAATGCGTGTGATAACGGTTAACCAATACTGTTTCGTTATGGATTCATCTTTAGGAAGAGTTCCCTTGATAGATATTTGGAGATATCGCTCTGGGTTCAAAGCTTATGCTGAAGGTTTCGCTTCTCTTGTGCTTATCTTGAGTATCGTTGTGATAGACCAAAACAAACTTAATTAAATATTAACACAAAGAAAAGTAGGCTAGGTGACACAGTATAACAAAATCATTTAGTTTAGTATAAATATGCTTACTGTATCTGACTGCAGCAAGGTGAAAATGCTACATTACATTTCAACATAACAGAATTAAATGAGTCATAAATAATAGCATAATACTGATAAAAATTAGACTATTAATCCATAAATAAAGTATAATAGATAAAAAAAGCTATTTCTTAAAGTAATAAAACCCTATCTGAATTATAATTCTAAAAAAAAGATACTTTTAACACTTCTAAATACAAATATTTACAATCCTCATTGCTCACCCTTTAAGGCAATAACTGGAGATAATTTATAAGTAGCTGAACAATTGAGAATTTGAACACTTTGGTATCTTACTTTTGTTAACACAGCTGAGCTGCTGAGTAACTTGCTATTGTGGCTTTAGCATACACATTCGAATAGCTTCGTAAAGAAACAGAAAACAAAAACTTAAAATATTGAGCTTTCCCTTTGATTTCAATCTGAGAGTTTATTAAACAACATACTGTAGATACATCAAGTGAAATAGGAATGCCAATTTATTTCTGTATAAATGTTCACTTCAGCTAGAATATGACAAATTCGTAGATAATTTGTATTTTTCATAAGTATACAAACCTTAGCTATTTACACGGGGTAATTACTTCGGCGTAGCTGAATGACGAGCCATTAGAATTTTAACGAGGGTTTACTACCCCACCTCTAGATAGCGGGGGATAGGGAGGGGTAGCTTGCTACCCCCCCCCCCACCCCTCACACACACACTAGTGAGTGCTTTACTTTGCTTAGAGGTAGGACTTATCCCGGGGGACAGGGCTGGCGGGCAAATGTGTGTAAATAGCTAAGGTTTGTATAGCTAGGAAAAATACAAATTATCTACGAATTTGTCATTTATTCCGTAACTGAAATACAAACCACGCTATTTACATGGGGTGACTCAACCCTTAGGAAGGGCGATAAGTCCCTGCCATACTGGCTTTTGGCTTTGCCCGGGGACTCAATATTTGAGTGTGAAAGTACTCGAGAAATAAGGAGTCCCTGCGCCTCGCTAGCATCGTTGTGAAACTGCTGCGGCCTACATACGCTGTGTGTGAAGGTGAAGAGTGTGACTCGTCCTAGGAAGTTGACCTGGAGTTCTTCCGATGGAATTCTAGGTTAGGACTCTCCCAATACCACCTCGTCAGGGTATGGGGACATGACAGTATTACTCTTAATACTAGGAACACAAGGAAGCATGGTTTCCCTGCAGTGGTTTGAGGTCAGCTATGCAAAGAACCCAGGATGCTGCTTTCTCCAAGGAAGGAGAGGATGAAGAAAAGAATAAGGGCCAGACAAATCTTTTCATTCACGCAGACTAAGACCGGGTAACAATGCCCTCAACCTCTGCTACCTGTCCATTAAGGAGCCTAAGGTTAGACCAGCTATTGTGTATCCATCACAGGGCTGATAGAGAATGTATCGAGCCTCCTGTGTGTCACGTCTTGCAGGTAGTGGGCTGTGAAGGTCATCTGACGCTTCCACCCCTGCTTGTAGAACCTGTGTCACTGGGAAGATCTTCTTGAAGGTCAGGGACGTTGCTGCGCCCCTTACATCATGCGCTCTAAGGCGACATGACGGAGGAGGGTTAGGATTCAGGGGCAGATGGATCACCCTATGAATCCATGCGGAGATGGTATTCTTGGTGACCCTCCTCTTGTTCTCCCAGTGCTCATAAATAAAGCTTACACTTGGGGACGAATGCAGCCGTTCTTAGAGATATAACCTCAGACTCCCTTACTGGACACAGTAGGAGAAGGTCTGGGTCATCTGTTACAGAACGAAGACTCGAAATCCAGAAAGAGTTGAATCGAGGATCCAGCACTCTCGGATTCTGTGTCTTAGCCACAAACTCAGAGACGATTACGAACGTTACCTACCCTCATCCCCTTGCATGGACGATGTCATACGAGAGACCATGAAGTTCACCGACTCACTTGGCCGAGGCCAAAGCTAGTAGGAGCACCGCCTTTCGAGTTAGGTGTCGATTTGAAGCCTGGCAACATGGTTCGTAGGGAGGCCTCCTAAGAGGCCTGAGACTTCGAACCAAGTGCTCTGGAGGGGGTCTCCCTTCTGACTGAGGGCGGGTAAGATCGTATCTTCGTATGAGTAGGGAAAGTTCCGGCGAGGAAGGAATGTCCGCTCCTTGAGCCTGAAGGCTAGCCTTAAGGCTGAGCGATAGCCTTTCATTGCAGAGACTGAAAAGACGCCTTCTTTCCGCAAATAAACGAAGAACTTCGCTCTTGCTGGAACAGTGGTATTGAGTGAAGAGATACTCCTTCACGATTCCAACCACCGAAAGACTCGCCACTTTGCCTGGTAGGCCACTGCGGCTGACTTGCGCAGGTGTCCAGACATCCTGTTCGCAACTTGTTGTGACAATCCTCTCTTAGTGAGGGGATGCTGGATAGTCTTCCAGGCGGTAAGTTGAAGCGAAGCTACGGCTTTGAGGGAGATGTTGGCATGTGGTTATTTGCTTGTGTCGCAGAGGGTTCTCCCGGAAGTTCCGTTAGGAGTTGCGGGAGGTGTGGAAACCATTCCGTGAGATGCCATAGCGTAGCTATAAAGGGTCATCGAGCGATTGACCGATATTCTGGTCTTGTCAAGCACCCTCCTCATCAGACAGACGGGGAAAAAGCGCACCTGTTGGTGCTGTCCCATCGTTGTTGGAAGGTATCTTGTCAGTGTGCTTTGGGATCTAGGCCTGGGGGCAATACAGCAGGAGCTTGAAGTTCAGCGCTGTAGCGAACTGATCGACAGTCGGATAACCCCACAAAGTCAGGACTTTGTTGGCCACTGGATGATCCAAGGACCACTCGATACTCATTATCTGAGATGCTCCGTTCCGACTGTCGGTGAGCACATTCCCTTTGTCTGGAACGAAGCGAGTCGATAGAGGGATCAAGTGGACTTCGGTCTATCTCAGTATCTCTACTGAGAGATGGGATAGCCGCTTTGAAAAGGTACCTCCTTGCTTGTTGATGTAAGCCACTACTGTGGTGTTGTCGCTCATCACCCCCCAGAGTGATCCGCTAGATCTTTGTTGGCACTGTTGAAGGGCCAGGAGGAGCGGCCTTCATCACTAACAGATTTGTATGGAGGCACTTTTCCGATTCTGACCACAGGCCTGAGGCCCTGTGGTACAGAACGTGGAAACAAACCCCCCCCCCCTCCCCGCCGGTTCCTTTGAGGTGTCCAAAAACAGCCTCCAATTCAGGGAAAGGAACATGGAGATCTATTCTTTTCCGTAGGATGCCCAGAGACCCCAGCCAGATGTCAGGCCACGAAGTTGCCTGCATGGCACACTTCTCTACACTCTCCTGGCCTAGGATCTCAGTAGGAGAATAGGACACGTGTCGGTTGGAGAGTCTCTTTAGAGGGACTCCCCCAGTGAGTTCCTCCACGGAGTGGTGAACCGTAAGACCCAAACAAGTCTCCTCTAGGATCTCGAAATACCTCCTCTGATGGACTCGAGGAGGAGGGAGGACCTTGTTATTGGCGCTGGATCTGTTGGAGGAGGCGAGCTCAGAGAGCTGGCCTTCAACCTTGTCTCTGGCACTCTTCATCCCTTGTGACCAGGGCAAAGCTGCACTGGCCCTGGAGGGTTTCTGGGTGCCATAGACTTGGTCCAAATAGGACATCAGCTAACAGAAAATACTACGGGATATGCTAAGCATGAAACATTATTTGATTAATATGGAAATCGTTGGACGCAAAAGGCATATCTATACCTTAAAATTCCCAGCATGACATTGCGAGAAAATCACCTTCTCTTGACAGGCAACATAGAACTCTCTCTAACAGCTACCATGAAGTGACTATACTGAGTTTTTTTTAATGAGACGCATTTGCACCGACTCGCAGCGGTGACCTTTTAGCTCGGAAAAGTTTCCTGATCGCTGATTGGTTACAATTATCTTGTTCAACCAATCAGCAATCAGGAAAAAATTCCGTGCTAAAAGGGCACCCCTGCGAGTTTGTGCAAATCTGCCTCGCTAAAAAGAGTTGACTATAGGTGGGTAGCAAATGCATATGACAAAATGTCTGTCTGAGACAGAAGTAAAGGCAGAACCCTACAAATATGCAACGGATTCAAGCGGTTAGGCAGGGTTGCCACCTTGCAATTAAAGTCTAATGGCTACTTCCAGCTGCCGCTAAAAGAATATCCAAATAAATGACGGAAGGTTTGTTCGTAGGGGAACAAATGTACAGTAAATGATCGATTTATGCTAAACTATAAAATTAAACCATTAAACAAAAATCCATTATCCAATTTTCTGAACAAAAAGAGAAAAAAAAACTTCTTGATATAAAAACTTCCAAGTCTATAGCACCTACACAGTGAACATGGAGATGGGACACAAAATAAAGGTACCCAAGACGACAAAAATACCTGAGCAATTGTGATACCAAATATCCTGCTCTGAAAAAAAATTATAATTTGAAAACTATGCCTTATGTACCCTGCCGAATGAGATATTATGAGAATCAAGAGCGGCAGTGATTTCCTGGACCACGAGGCGTGGAAATCGGTCAAAGAACGCTTGCCTGGCAATTCCAGGAAGGGAGGGTTGTGGAGGACAAATGGCACAGTTCTTACAGTTGATGTTCTGAAAGAGGCTGTTAAGCCTGTACATCCAGCACAGAGAAAACTTTTTTCAAGTCAAAAAGCTCACGCTTCCAAGATAGCAATGTGGCCTACAGGTAAGATTCACCAAAATAATGTATAAATATTAGTAATTATTTATCTCACGACTTGAAATCATAGGTATTAATGTCTAATGTCTGACTGGATAACAAGGCACACCTAATATTAAATTAAGAGTAACTAAAACAGCTGTGAAAATTTATAGAAAGAAGGAAGCCCGCCAATGGTATGAGACAATCATGTCATATTTGATGAAGTAGTAAATAGGTTGTCCAAATGTCATATAAAAGGCATAGAAGTATCAATACATTATAACAAACAAACAAAACAAATATTTTACAATTTTGCTTTACACAACTTATCCAAATTGCAAGATGAAGTAAATAACACTTAGCTTGTGTAAGTCGTGTAACTATGAGCAGCAGCAATTAACAAAGTATGGTAGTTAGTATGTGTAGTACTAGTGATATGTCAATATATTTAGAGGAAGATTTACCAATATAACCAACCAAAAATTGAAATTACTCACAAATTCTAGAAGAGTTACCGATATAACCAACCAAAAATTTAAATTACTCACAAATTCTAGAAGAAGAGTTACCGATATAACCAACCAAAAATTTAAATAACTTAGAAATTTTAGAGGAAGAGCTACCAATATAACCAACCAATAATTTAAATCACTTACAAATTTTGGAGGAAGAGTTACTGATATAACCAACCAAAAATTGAAATAACTTACAAATTTTAGAGGAAGGGTTACCCATATAACCAACCAAAAATTGAAATAACTTACAAATTTTAGAGGAAGGGTTACCCATATAACCAACCAAAAATTTAAATAACTTACAAATTTTAGAGGAAGGGTTACCCATATAACCAACCAATAATTTAAATCACTTACAAATTTTGGAGGAAGAGTTACTGATATAACCAACCAAAAATTGAAATAACTTACAAATTTTAGAGGAAGGGTTACTGATGTAACCAACCAAAAATTTAAATTCCTTACAAATATTGGAGGAAGGGTTACCCATATAACCAACCAAAATTTTAAATTACAAATTTCTTAAGTTGATATTGTACAATATCAACCCATCTACTTTTACCCATTCCCAATTCCTGTTTTAAACTCCCATATTTCTGGGAGCCTCATGCTATGAACATAAAAAGTGTGTTCAAATTTTATTTTTCTTTGCATTAACACATTTCATAGATACACTTCACATCGGATTAAAACATGCTCATAAAACCATACTGAATTCTAATAAAATGAATAGCCTTCACAGCCACCAAACAATCACTTATGCACTTCCAGTTGTTTGAAATATCCTTTGGCTCACAGTCTTTCTTATAGTAGATAGAAATACAGTAATGACAAGGAAAAGCCCTCAACTACCTGCTTTATATTCCATATAGTTTGGATATGAGACAGTGACTTCCCGTGTAAATTATTTGCTTGAATTAAAAAAACTAATAATGCAGTATAAAAGCTCAGTTCGTTTCATTATAACCTCATCAACAATGAATAAGCGTAAATTACAATTTAAGTAGGAAGTCCTATGGAACCCAGGAGTTGGGAACACAAGGCTCAGATTGGGGATATACCCAAGTCTCTTGGGCTTTTTCCACACTATGCCTTTTTTTCTACACACGAGGCAGTCTCTCCACACCGCTGGTATAGCGAACGAAAATCGCCTATATTGCTGTCGTCACATGCAAATGATATCGGAAACACATTTGCTGATTTTTCATGAGTGAAGAGGGAGCTTTAAGTTGACAATGTTCTAAAATATGAATGTGCGGATTTATGAATTTTAATAATGAATGTCATTATAAATATTGTAGATTGAGTATTAATTATACAATACAATAATGTATCCTAAATAACTTTGCAAAAACAAATTTGCCATAATTGGTATGCTAAGGATGTTTGTAAATTGAAAAAATTATTGAACTTAGCAAATTCATTCTTTTCTATATCATCCAGACTTAAAATCCTCCCATAATCCACAGTAAAAGTTCTTTCCAAGATGATGTAACAGAACTCAAACATTTGTATTCTTTTAGACTTTTGTCCCATACTACTGGTTTCATTTCTACCATAGAAATAAGCAATTCTAAATCTATATTTTGTTCCATGTATGTGTGTTTATCAATGAGAAGCTCTGTGTGGAATACTACTGCCTTCTGAACAAGAGGCGGGAAAAAAAAAGAAAAAGAAAAAAGAAATCGCTTGTGTGTAGACTCGTATCGAACATAATAGCCAACTATCACCCTCAGCGGAGAAGATCCGCGCAAAGCTAGTGGGGTACCGCTCATGCACAGCGGTGCCGCTGCGGAGAAAAATACACTCTGCTCTTACTGTGAAAGGGGCCATATAATCTATCAGTCCACTGACAAAGGCGGGTCCGCATCATTTGCAGCAGCGGAAAAAGAAATGCCTAGTGTGAAAGAGGCCTTATACTTGGCAAGTCTGTCTCTCTACGTTTAGCATCAAATCTCAACTACCATTCATGTAAAATGACATTACCAAGACTCCAGTTTTCCATGAAATATCAAATGAAAATTGTATCGTGATGAAAATAAGATGAAGAATCTACGTTAACCTAACACCAAAACTTCAATCACTGAATATCACACCCTTTTCGTATATCACCCCTTGAAAAAACCCAAAAGTGGATGGGCCTTGCTGAGTAGCATTTGAAAAAAGAAAAGAAAAAAAAGACCATTTAAAAATGCAGATGTAGAGAATTCTCAGATTCCTGTAAACCTACACTCTCATGTTCTACTTTGCCATTTTACATGGTTCTATAGTCTTAAAATGGCCTGTCTTGGCCAGCAACAAAATATCCTCCTTCCTTTGTTATCGTGTTGAGAGAAACAATCAGGTATTAACATCACTAGTATCAATGGTTTTCCATAGGTACTAATGGATAGCTATCACTGTAGTACAGTCCTGGCTACTCGTTGCTTCAACCTAAGCTAAAAAATCACGTGAAAATATGTTCTACTGATGTGCAGAATCTAGCATGCATTACCCTCAGACAGTAAATGAAACTCAAACCAGTCTTAACAGATACAAACACCAATTCGAAGATCACCTTTAGCATATCTAATAATATCACTGTAATATGGAGCCTAGAGGTAGTACTGAAAAACCTATTATTATTTTGGAGATTTCATCTTGTAATACAAACATTTTTGTAAGGATCGTGAACTGTTCCACTCGTCAGCCATTTAATAGTCTCATATTATGAGTTTCAGACTTGTGAAGCACCCAACATCTAGTAAGAACCATTTGACAGTAGCTAATAAAACGACTGCAATCATTATTTGCGTTTTGGAACACAATTCACTAAGAACCACAACAAGGAACAATAGTCTATGTGTATTGGAGAGAACAACTAGGAGCTACGACCTATCGTATGCTGCTTTTGAGGCGTTGTGATTAGAAACTGGATTACCCACAATGCAGTCAAGAGCCTTTTCCAAAACCCATTACATGTGATACCTTTGTTACGGAGGATAAACCCTTTATGTGAAGGAAGTTGTTGAGGGTGGTGTGGTTTGACAGTGATTGTTCCCATTTAGCGAACCGGAATTTTATCAAGTGGTACACAATACACAGACTGAATATAGTTTGATTCCAGGTGCTCTTTTTGCAAAAGCATTTGTGATTTATTAATGTGTTACTATACTGTCTTTAACAGTGTTCAATGGTATACTATTTTCTTTACAAAACTAATCATTTTTTTTACAATCTTCTTTTATTTTCATTTTCATAATCTCACCATAATCCTCAACTATTTTTTAAGTCAATGAACCAAAACTTAGTAATTTAATATTATGAAATTATAAAAGAAATCTTATTTGAATTACACATTGCTTGTAGGGTTCCTTAACAAAGAACCAAAATAAGTTTAAAGGTTTAAAGACCACTCATGAATGGCAGAGGCAAGGGACAGTGACATTGCCCTATCAAGCAGGACAATGCCCTAGAGACTTTCAAATGGTCAGCGCCCAAGGCCCCTCTCCACCCAAGCTAGGACCAAAGAGGGCCAGGCAATGGCTGCTGATGACTCAGCAGATAGACCTATAGGCTCCTCCAAACACCCCATCCTTAGCTCACAAGGATGGTAAGGTTGCAGCAACCAATGAAACTAAAGAGATTGAGCAGGACTTGAACACCAGTCTGGCAACCACCGGTCAGGGACGTTACCACATCGGTACAGTACTATGAATGAATAATATGACAAATTCGAAGATAATTTGTATTTTTCCTAACCATACAAACCTTAGCTATTTACAGAGGGTTTACCTTTTAGCGCAGCTGAAATGACGAGCCAATAGTTTTAACGAGGGTTAATTACCCCGCGCTAGTTAGCGGGGGGTGGGGAAGGGTAGCTTGCTACCCCTCCCCCCCTCCACACACCGGTGACTTGCTTCACTTCACTTAGAGGTAGGACTTGACTTGGGGGTCAGGGATGGCGGGCACATATGTGTAAATAGCTAAGGTTTGTATGGTTAGGAAAAATACAAATTATCTTCGAATTTGTCATTTGTTCCGTAACCGAAATACAATCACGCTATTTACAGAGGGTGACTTACCCCTTAGGAAGGGTGGAAAGTCCCCAGCCTTACTGACTTCGGCTTGCCCGGGGGCTCGATCCCTCAGTGAGCAGCACTAGAGAGAGGGAGCCCCTGTACCTCACAAGTTCCTAGCATCGCTAGGAACGAGTGGCCTACATAAGCAGTGTGAGGAGGAGAGTGTGACTCGTCCTATGAAGTTGACCTTGAGACCTTCAGATAGGAATTATAGGATAGGACGTTCCCCATACCACCTCGTCAGGGTATGGGAGACGCAACAGTATTAAGCTTAATACTAGGAGCACAAAGAAGCATGGGTTACCTGCAGAGGTCGAGGTCAGCTATGCGAGGACCAGGATGCTGCTTCCCCAAGAGAGGGGAGAATGAAGAAAGAAGTAAGGGTCAGACATACTCTTTCATTCACGCAGACTAAGACCGGGTAACAACGCCCTCAACCTACTGCTACTTGTCCAAAAAGGAGCCTGAGGTTAGACCAGCTGTTGTGCAGCCACCACAGGGCCGATAGAAAACGTATCGAGGCTCCTGTGGGTCACGTCTTGCAGGTAGTGGGCTGTGAAGGTCGTTTGACGCTTCCAGACCCCAGCTTGAAGTACCTGCGTCACAGAGAAGTTTCTCTTGAAGGCCAGGGATGTAGCAATACCCCTGACATCGTGGGCCCGAGGGCGACGTGACGGAGGAGGGTCAGGATTCAGGGCATGGTGGATAACCCATCGAATCCAAGCTGAGATGGTGTTCCTGGTGACCCTCCTCTTAGTCCTGCCTGTGCTCACAAACAAAGCTCGCACATGAGGACGGACTGCAGCCGTTCTCTTCAAGTAGTGCCTCAGACACCTCACCGGACATAGTAGCAGCTGGTCTGGGTCGCTTGTTACAGAACGGAGACTCGCGATCCTGAAAGAGTCGAACCGAGGATCCGGCACTCCAGGATTCCGAGTCTTGGCAACAAACTCAGGGACGAACCTGAACGTTACCTACCCCCATCCCCTTGAATGGGCGATGTCGTACGAGAGACCATGAAGTTCACTAACTCGCTTGGCCGAAGCCAAGGCGAGTAGGAAGGCCGTCTTCCAAGACAGGTGGCGATCGGAGGCCTGGCGTAACGGCTCGAAGGGAGGTCTCTTAAGAGACCTGAGGACTCGAACCACGTTCCAAGGAGGGGGTCTCACTTCCGACTTGGGGCAGGTAAGCTCATAGCTACGTATGAGTAAAGAGAGTTCTAGCGATGAAGAAATATCTACGCCCTTCAATCTGAAGGCCAAGCTTAAGGCTGAGCGATAGCCTTTCACTGCCGAGACAGAAAGGTGCATTTCTTCTCGCAGATACACGAGGAAGTCCGCTATTGCTGGAATAGTGGCATCGAGTGGAGATACCCCTTCCACGACACCAACCACAAAACTCTCTCCACTTTGCTTGGTAGACTCCCTCAGAGGACCTTCGCAGGTGCCGAGACATTCTCTCCGCAACCTGTTGCGAAAAGCCTCTCTCCGCGAGGAGACGCTGGATAGTCTCCAGGCGTGAAGCCGAAGCGAGGCTACGGCCCTGTGAGGGACGCTGGAGTGGGGTTGTCTGAGAAGCTCGTGTCGTGGAGGAAGCTCCCTTGGGAGCTCCGTCAGGAGTTGCAGAAGGTCCGGAAACCATTCCGCGTGATGCCATAGCGGAGCTACCAGAGTCATCGAACAGTTGACCGATAGTCTGGCCCTGTTGAGCACCCTTCTCATCAGACAGAAGGGTGGGAAGGCGTACACGTCGATGTTGTCCCACCGTTACTGAAAAGCATCTTGCCAGAGTGCCTTGGGGTCCGGGACTGGGGAGCAGTACAGGGGCAGCTTGAAGTTCAAGGCTGTCGCGAACAAGTCCACAGTCGGGGAACCCCACAAAGTCAGGATTTTGTTGGCTATCTGAGGATCCAAAGACCACTCGGTACTCACTATCTGCGAAGCCCTGCTCAGACTGTCGGCGAGCACATTCCTCTTGCCAGGAATGAAGCGAGCTGATAGTGTTATCGAGTGGGTTTCGGTCCACCTCAGAGTCTCTACTGCAAGATGGGATAGCTGTTGCGAAAAAGTGCCTCCCTGCTTGTTGATATAAGCCACTACCGTGGTGGTGTCGCTCATCACCACCACGGAGTGACCCGCCAGGGACCGTTGGAACTGCTTAAGAGCCAGAAAAACGGCCTTCAATTCTAGCAGGTTGATGTGAAGGCACTTTTCTGATTCTGACCAAAGGCCTGAGGCCCTTTGGTTCAGAACGTGCGCCCCCCACCCTTCTTTTGACGCGTCCGAAAACAGAGTCAATTCCGGGGGAGGACGAGAAGACTCACTCCCTTCCGCAGGTTCTCGTCGGCCAGTCACCACCGCAAGTCCATCTGTTCCAGAGACCCCATTGAGATCAGAATGTCCGGGGAATCGGATCCTTGATTCCACCGAGACTTGAGCCGCCATTGAAGGGATCTCATCCTGAGGCGGCTGTTCGGAACCAGACGGGCCAGGGAGGATAGGTGGCCTAAGAGACACAACCACGATTGGGCAGGGAGTTCTTTTCGCCTGAGGAAGGGTTCCGCCACCCTCCTCAGTCTTGCTATCCGGTCGTCTGATGGAAAGGCTTTGTGGAGATTGGTGTCTATTAGCATGCCTAGATAAACCAGTCGTTGGGACGGCTGCAGAGAGGACTTCTCAAGGTTTACCACGATCCCCAGATCCTGGCAAAGATCCAGAAGCCTGTCTCGGTGCCGAAGAAGGGTCGACTCCGAGTCTGCTAGGATCAGCCAATCGTCCAGGTAACGAAGGAGACGAATGCCGTTCCTGTGCGCCCAAGATGAAATCAGGGTGAACACTCTGGTGAACACCTGAGGAGCTGTGGAGAGACCTAAACACAGCACCTTGAACTGGTAGATCTTGTTGTCTAGGCAAAATCTCAGGTACTTCCTGGAAGACGGATGGATTGGGATCTGGAAGTACGCGTCCTTTAGATCCAGTGTGCACATGAAGTCTTGTGGTCTCACCGCAAGTCTGACCGTGTCTGCTGTCTCCATGCTGAACCGGGTTTGTTTGACAAACCTGTTCAGAGCTGAGAGATCGATGACGGGTCTCCAGCCTCCAGTAGCCTTCTTTACAAGAAAGAGTCGACTGAAGAAGCCTGGGGAGCCGTCCACGACCTCCTGGAGAGCACCCTTCTCTAGCATGGTCTCGACTTCGGCCTGAAGGGCCAGCCCCTTTGCCGATCCCGTGGCATAGGAGCTCAACGACACTGGATTCGCTGTCAGGGGAGGTTGAGATGTTGTGAACGGGACGCGATAGCCTTGGCCGATCACTGAGACCGTCCAAGCATCGGCCCCGTGTTGCTGCCACCTGCGGACGCAACGCTGAAGACATCCCCCCCACAGGTGGACATGCAGGGGGACTGCCACCCCTAGGGCTTGCGGCCGCGGCCGCCACCCCCAGGAGTCTTGCCTCCCCTGGAGGACTTACCGCCCCTCTTCACCTTGGCTGGAAAGGGCTGGGGCTTAGACACCACCTTCTTAGCTGCCGGTGCCTGTTTGGGAGCCTTACGAGGCTGTTGCTGCTGTTGTGGCGGGGCTGGAGGCTTATAGGGCCGAGTTGTAAGGGCCCTATGGAGGAGGGAGTCCATGCTGGATTTCCTCCACCTCTCAGCCGTTCGCTCCATGTCTTGAGGCTCAAACAGGTTCTCCCCCAGAAGGGAAGCATGTCAGAGCCTACACACATCCACGGCGGGGACCTTCGGATGGAATCTCTCGGACACAGCATCGCGACGCTTCAACACCGAGTTGGCCCACAGGGTGGTAACCTGGTGCGCCAAAAACTCGATGGAGCGGGTGCCCGAGAGTAAGAAGGTCTCTAGGGCCTTCCTATAGGTCTCCTTGGACAAGTCCTCCGATCGCAATAGGATGCCCAGAGATCCTAGCCAAAAGTCCAGCCACAAAGTGGCCTGCATGGCACACTTAGCGACCTTCTCGTGGCTAAGGATCTCTGCCGCCGAGAACGACACCTGCCGGGCAGAGAGTTTCTCAAGGGGAACTCCCTTCGCCAGCTCCTCCACAGAGTGATGGAGAGGAAGAGCGAGGTTGTGCTCACCCAGGATCTCGAAATACCTCCTCTGCTGAAGACGAGGAGGAGGGATGAGCTTGTTCCCGGCAGTGGAACGACTGGAGGAGGCAAGAAGTGCGAGCTGAGCGTTGGCCCTAGCCCTGGCACTCTTCAGCCCCCGAGACCAGGGCAGAGCCGCACTGGTCTTAGGGGCCTTCCGAACGTCAGACACTTCATCCAGAATCGTGTCTTTGCCTTCACGGGGGGGGGGATGACTGGATCCATAAGCCCGTTAAGTTGCCTTATAAGGCTTAGGACCTGCCAGAAGGCATGTTCGGACTCTTGCTGTTCTCCTCCCTGCGGGCTGGCAGCTAAGTCTCCTGCCCCAGGGATCTCTTCCTGGGGTGACACGTGGACATTCCCCTGGGTAGTCGTGGGTTCCTGACGAATCCTTGCAGAGGATTTAGGGACGGTCTTGGAGTCCTTGGATTCCCTCCTGGGAGGGATACAGGATCCCAACAACGAGGTTCGAGGGGCCCCTTCCTCACGAGACGATTCTCCTGCATGAAGCGAAGTCTCCCCCCCTGGTGCCGAGGGGAAGACTACCGCCCCACTGGACTCACCTGAGGACGGAAAGGCCTCATCCACGGGAGAAGGAGAGAGCACTCGTGCAGGAGAAGGGACCTTCGCGACCGACCTCTTGGGAACCAACTTCGCCCTGGGGGAAGTGACCACGAAGTCCACTCCTCTCTTTCTCTTCAGCGTAGGAGAGACAGCCGTTGGTTTGTTACCTTGGCCGGCGAGTGCAGGTTTCATAACCCTCACTAACGCCCGTGCCAGAGGATCAAACCAAGTCTGTTGCTCCAAGGACACAAGAGTCCGAAATCCTCGCTAAAGGGAAAGGGATCGGGCGATCCTTTGGAGTGGACACGACGGTACCTGCCTGAAAAGAAGGTGGGGAAGAATGATGTACTAACCTCTCCTCGTCCTGCACTACCAACCTGTGTTTGGGTGGAGGTGATCCCGAGTGCCGTCTAGGAGAACGCGTTCCTGCTGCTACCACCGGCTGCGGAATTCGCCGCGAACGATGGTCGCACGAGGGCGAATGGTCGCGCGGGAGCGCGGGCGAGCGATCGCGCGGGCGCGCAGGTGGATGATCGCGCAGGCGAGCGGGCGCGCAGGCGAGCGGGCGCGCAGGCGAGCGGTCGCGCAGGCGAGCGGTCGCGCAGGCGAGCGGGCGCGCAGGCGAGCGGGCGCGCAGGCGAGCGGGCGCGCAGGCGAGCGGGCGCGCAGGCGAGCGGTCGCGCAGGCGCGCAGGCGAGCGGTCGCGCGGGCGCGCAGGCGAGCGGTCGCGCGGGCGCACAGGCAAGCGGTCACGTGGGCGCGCAGGCGAATGATCGCGCGGGCGCGCAGGCGAGTGGGCGCGAGGGTGGGCAGGTAAATGAACGCGTGTCCGAGGCGGCGAACGCAAGCGTTGGCCCGACGGCGAGGAAACGCGCTGCCGCGAGGGTGAGGAAGACCGCTGGCGATTTAGATCCACAGACAATCGATGAAGAGCTGGTGAGTGCGGTCGCTCAGGTTGGCGATGGCGTGATGTGGCATGTCGACGCGTTGGCGAGCGATGGCGAGCAGCATGCGCAGGTGAATGACCGCACAATGGCAAGCGATGGCGAGCAGCATGCGCAGGTGAATGACCGCGTGATGGGGTGCGATGGTGATCAGCATGCGCAGGAGGGCGATCGTGCAATGGCGAGCGATGGCGAGCAGCATGCGCAGGAAGGCGATCGCGTGATGGCGAGCGATGGCGAGCAGCCTGCGCAGGTGGGCGATCGCGTGATGGCGAGCTAGAAGCTGGCGAACCATGTTTCTTCAGGAGCGTTGGAGAACGCTGTTGAATAGGCGATACTAAGATCGCCTGTGCGCGCTGGCAAGCAGGTGAACGCTGGCGAGGAGGTAATCGCTGGCGCGTAGGTTATCGCTGGCGAGCCGGAGATAGCTGGCGAGCAGAAGGTCGACGCGTGTCATGTGAAAGGACAGGTGGCGCGGCAGGAGGTGCGGTGCGTTCACGAGCAGGAACTGGAAGATCGCTGGCGCGTTGGCGAACATGTGTTTTTGACACACGCACAGCACGATGTTGCATAGCCACAGGACCAGGCAGATGGTGAGCAGGGAGCTCAGCAGGAACTATAGGGTGGTCAGAGACCGCAGGGCGATGGTCCTCAAATGAGCGCTGACGCTCAGAAGAGAGCTGACGAGCAGGAGAGCGCTGGCGAGGAGGGCAAACATCAGGAGAGAGCCGACGAGCAGGTGAGAGTCGGCGAGCAGGAGAGTCTTGACGAGCAGGAGATCGCCGACGAGCAGGAGAGCGCTGAAGATGAGGAGAGCGCCTGTGCGCTAGCACTGCTCGAGGAAGGGAAGGATCCTTAAGCCCCGAAGGGACCGTTGCCCGTCGGGTGACGAGTTCTCCAGAAGCCGAAGACCTGGCAGGAGATGGTGAACGGTCTGCAGAGAGGTTCAAAGAAGGCGGAGCAGTAGGTTGAGGCTGACGAGGAGAGTCCCCCCCCCGGAGGATGAAGACCCAAAAAGGCGCCTCTTAGTCCCCCTGTAAGGGGAAGGGAGGCCCTTGTGGCGTAGCGGACGGTGAGCCTTACGGCGGAGGCGGCCTCGGCGAAGATCGTCGGGACCATCGGTCCTCCGAAGGGGAGTCTCCGTCAAAGCACTTCCCTCAGAAGGAAGCTGAGCAGCAGCAGAGACCGAAGGACTCACTTCCCCCTTCGAAGGATGTACGGAAGGGGGAGGAGAGCCTAAAGTACCATCATCCGCAACAGCACCTGCGGCGGATTGCCCAGCCACGTCAGAGGCCTCTGTCACCACAACGTCGACAATAGACAGAGGGTCTACCTCTGCTACCGCCGGCGACTGCTTAACAGCGGCCCCCAACGAGACAAGGTCAATTAAAGCGACCCTGGAGGGCAAGCCCTTAAGCCCCAGGGACGACCAAATCTGTAAAAGATCATCATTGGTTAAGGCATTATCAATAACCTCCCCCGGAGGAGGAGGGGGAACCGCCTCGCTATGGGAGGCGATGCCCTCTCCCCCCACCGAAGGTCGGGAAACAGAACAAGGGCCTGCGCTCCCACTCAGCCGCCTCTCCTTAGGAGGCGGACGAGGGGGAGCTTCGGAGGAGGTTTGAGCGGCGGAAGAAGAGTCCCAAGAACCTTCCTCCTTCAAGGCTAACCCCGGAGGAGAACGGTCTCTCTTGGACTTCTTCTTACGCCGATGGCCAAACCTCTCCCACTGGGAGGCAGACCACTCCCTGCACTCACGGCACATGTTCTCCTGGTCACACAGTCGGCCCCGACATTAAGGGCAGAGGGTGTGCGGATCCGTAGTTACGTCCGACATGAAAGTGCCACAAAGACGGCCGGCAACTCCAGGGCACGTACGCATTGTAAAGAGGAAATAAAAAAAAAAAAATAATGAAGGTCAACTTCCAACCAACACACACGCTGAAAAGAAAGAGCAGAAAATTAAAGGCTGTCACGAGGACGATGAGCAGACACGTCTGATCACCGCCGAGCCAAAAGTGAAGTGAAGCAAGTCACCGGTGTGTGGAGGGGGGAGGGGTAGCAAGCTACCCTTCCCCACCCCCCGCTAACTAGCGTGGGGGTAATTAACCCTCGTTAAAACTATTGGCTCGTCATTTCAGCTGCGCTAAAAGGTAAACCCTCTGTAAATAGCGTGGTTTGTATTTCGGTTACGGAACAAATATATTTCTTATAACTCTGGCAACAGAAAATCTCTTGTTGTTATCATGCGCAGAGAGAACACCATCTGACAGAGAGAATTCCGTACCGAGTTAGAAGTGTGACATGATACTCAATTTTCCTTTTTCCAGAGTTGCCCAATCACGAGGAAAGCCCGTATGTAATGAGAGGGACTACTGTATACTATACTGCTAAGCTATGTGATGACTGGTATAGTAAAGCACTTGTTACGCAGTTAGAAGGTGAGCAAAATACTCAGATACAGACACTACAACTTGAGTAATAGGAAAAAATATGTATGTAGTCTAAATACACAGTACAGTGGATATACAGTTTAATGTAAAATAAAAATGCTAATACCTGCTGAAATAAAGTCATTACAATAAGCAAAAAATATGAGACTGCTGTAATAATAATAATAATAACAATTATAGGATACAGACAAGACAGATGGAGAAGCTCTACCTTAGTACCTTTTCAGCAGAGTAAGAGGAGTGCAATCATTAGACTAAGCGTAGACTAACTCACAGACTTAACGGCAGATACTGTAAATGGTTAGTCTCCTTTCATACAAATCTATTCGCAGTGGTCTACCTTCATTGTAATTTCAGCCAAAATGCCTTCCAATAATGCAAAAGGATTTGAAATTACAAGGCAAATGTACTAGATGCAGTGACGGACTGACGGTCTACTTTTGTACAAAGTTTGAAATCCTCAATTAATAATGAGGAAGAGATTACTACCAGACGTACTAATAATCAAAATCAAACCATTTGAAAATCATTTTCTATACTACAGCCTCTTTTCATTCTTGGTTGAACAATTATGTGCAAACAAAAACAAATTATGGATTTAAGATTCTGGAAAGTAAAATAAAATACTACAGACCATTAACTGATATTACTACCATAAATTCTATCATCTCTATTGACAATAGAAGACTTGCCTTCCAGCTTTCTAAAAGCAACTACTCGTGTCCTGCGCAAGTTGAACCAAGCATCAACCATTGATTTATAAACGTATGAATACAGATGGACGCTAATAAAACAGAACTTCAAAAACCTTTCTGAAAAAATTGAGCATCAAAAAAATACTATACTGTAGCACAAAATCCATACCTTCTTTATATGAAATCCTAAAGCACTACATTTTTCATAGTAGCTCTCCTGTGTCTTTGTTGAGTTGTTAGTTACAAAAAATACTTTCTTCCCAAGATCGTGAAACCTCTGAACGGTTTCCCGTGCCCCAGGAATTACATCCATTCCTTGAGCTCCTTGCCATAAAACTCCTGAAAGATACAAAAATCATAAGTCACTTCTATGGTCTTCACAAGCTAATTTCTTACCTGGCCTCAACAACCATACTGGTACATAATAGCATAAGTTTAATCATTCAACACAAAATATTGCATTACTATTATTACTATAAGCTAGTTTAAGCAGAGACACATTCCTAAATTTTCATTGGGCTCACCTGAACAGTTTTTCTTTTAATTGTTTAAAGGTTTTAAGGTCGCTCATGAATGGCAGAGGCAAGGAACAGTGACATTGCCCTATCAAGTAGGAAAATGCCATAGAGATTAACCTATATTCGTACAATCAGCACCCAAACCCCCTCTCTACCCAAGCTAGGACCAAGGAGAGCCAGGCCGATGACTCAGCAGATAAGACCTGTAGGCTCCCCCAAACCCCCCCATTCCTTAACTCACAAGTATGGCGAGGTTGCAGAAACCAAAGAAACTATACAGTTTGAGCAGGGACAAGCCCCAGTCTGGTGTTCACCAGTCAGGGACATTACCACAACCCTAAATGTCGAGGTGAATAGTTGGAAAACGGTACAGTAAAAAGTTAAAGTAGTTGGATAACTAGGAGGGATTACATTTAAGGGAACTGATTAAAAGTATATGGGTGAACACAATCCTGTTGAGATCAAATGGGCTATTTTCCCTGTTGGAGTCCCTGGGCTTATAGCCTCCTGCTTTCCCAACTATGGTTGTAGCTTAGCAAGTAGTAATAATAATAATAAAAATAATAATAATAATAATAATAATAATAATAATAATACCAACTTCAGTTTACTTACCAAGTAATGTGAACTAAAAGTGGTAACCTTCTCAAGGTATTCAAAACAACAAAAATCAAAAACTTTATTCCAGCTCTGGCCAAGTTATGGAATGATCTTCCTAATCGGGTAGTTGAATCGGTAGAACTTCAAAAGTTCAAAGTGGCAGCAAATGTTTATATGTTGAACAGTCTGACATAAGTATTTTTATACTTTAGATATGACTTATCTGTTTTGATGTTGTTACCGTTTTTAAAGTATTTCATTGTTAATAATTTCTCATATCGTTTATTTATTTCCTTATTTCCTTTCCTCACTGGCCTATTTTTCCCTATTGGAGCCATTGGGCATTTCCAACTATTGTTGTAGCTTATCTAGTAATAATAATAATAATAATAATAATAATAATAATAACAATAACAATAATAATAACAATAACAATAATAACAATAACAATAATAATAAATAATAATAATAAATAATAATAATAAATAATAACAATACTAATAACAATAACAATAATAATAATAATAATGATAATAATAACAATATGTTATTTTGATAATAAAATAAATTTTTGAATATACTTACCCGGTGATTATAATAGCTGCAACTCTGTTGCTCGACAGAAAACTCTACGGAAAAATTCGCCAGCGATCGCTACACAGGTAGGGGGTGTACTCAACAGCGCCATCTGTCGTTCAGATACCCAGTACTCATTGTAAACAAAGAACTCAATTTTCTCCTCGGTCCACTGCGTCTCTATTGGGGAGGAAGGGAGGGTCCTTTAATTTATAATCACCGGGTAAGTATATTCAAAAATTTATTTTATTATCAAAATAACATTTTTCAATATTTAACTTAGCCGGTGATTATAATAGCTGATTCACACCCAGGGGGGTGGGTAGAGACCAGCAAAATATGTTTACATCATATGAGCTAAGAATTTTTATTTCATTTTAGAAGTTATCAAAATAACTAAAACAAAATAAATAGGTACCTGGTAAGGAAGTCGACTTGTACAATTACTCTGCCTTTTTAAGTACGTCTTCCTTACGGAGCCTCGCGATCCTCTTAGGATGCTGAGCGACCCCTAGGATCTGAAGTATCAAGGGTTGCAACCCATACAACAGGACCTCATCAAAACCTCTAATCTAGGCGCTTCTCAAGAAATGACTTTGACCACCCGCCAAATCAACTAGGATGCGAAAGGCTTCTTAGCCTTCCGGACAACCCAAAAACAACAATAAAAACATTTCAAGAGAAAGATTAAAAAGGTTATGGAATTAGGGAATTGTAGTGGTTGAGCCCTCACCCACTACTGCACTCGCTGCTACGAATGGTCCCAGAGTGTAGCAGTTCTCGTAAAGAGACTGGACATCCTTAAGATAAAAAGACGCGAACACTGACTTGCTTCTCCAATAGGTTACGTCGATTATACTTCGCAGAGATCTATTTTGTTTAAAGGCCACGGAAGTTGCGACAGCTCTAACTTCGTGTGTCCTTACCTTCGGCAAAGCTTGGTCTTCCTCATTCAGATGGGAATGAGCTTCTCGTATTAACAGTCTGATAAAATAAGATAAAGCATTCTTTGACATAGGCAAAGATGGTTTCTTAACTGAACACCATAAAGCTTCAGACGGGCCTCGTAAAGGTTTAGTTCGTTTTAAATAGAACTTAAGAGCTCTTACAGGGCATAAGACTCTTTCTAGTTCATTTCCAACCATACGATAAGCTTGGAATATCGAACGATTTTGGCCAAGGTCGAGAAGGCAGCTCGTTTTGGCTAGAAAACCAAGTTGTAGAGAACATGTAGCCGTTTCAGATGAGAATCCGATGTTCTTGCTGAAGGCACGAATCTCACTGACTCTTTTAGCTGTGGCTAAGCATACCAGGAAAAGAGTCTTTAAGGTGAGATCTTTCAGGGAGGCTGATTGTAGCGGCTCGAACCTGTCTGACATAAGGAATCTTAGTACCACGTCTAAATTCCAACCAGGTGTAACCAAACGACGCTCCTTCGTGGTCTCAAAAGACTTAAGGAGGTCCTGTAGATCTTTATTGTTGGAAAGATCTAAGCCTCTGTGACGGAAGACTGATGCCAACATGCTTCTGTAACCCTTGATAGTGGGAGCTGAAAGAGATCGTTCTTTCCTCAGATATAAGAGGAAGTCAGCTATTTGAGTTACAGAGGTACTGGTCAAGGATACGGATACTGACTTGCACCAGTTTCGGAAGATTTCCCACTTCGATTGGTAGACTCTAAGGGTGGATGTTCTCCTTGCTCTAGCAATCGCTCTGGCTGCCTCCTTCGAAAAGCCTCTAGCTCTCGAGAGTCTTTCGATAGTCTGAAGGCAGTCAGACGAAGAGCGTGGAGGCCTTGGTGTACCTTCTTTACATGTGGCTGACGTAGAAGGTCCACCCTTAGGGGAAGTGTTCTGGGAACGTCTACTAGCCATCGAAGTACCTCGGTGAACCATACTCTCGCGGGCCAGAGGGGAGCAACTAGCGTCAACCTTGTCCCTTCGTGAGAGGCGAACTTCTGCAGTACCTTGTTGACAATCTTGAACGGAGGGAATGCATATAGATCTAGATGTGACCAATCTAGGAGAAAGGCATCTATATGAACTGCTGCTGGGTCCGGGATTGGTGAGCAAAATATTGGGAGCCTCTTGGTCATCGAGGTTGCGAAGAGATCTATGGTTGGCTGGCCCCAGGTGGCCCAAAGTCTCTTGCATACATCCTTGTGGAGGGTCCATTCTGTTGGAATTATTTGTCCCTTCCGACTGAGACAATCTGCCATGACATTCAAGTTGCCTTGGATGAACCTCGTTACTAGTGATATGTTTAGACCTTTTGACCAGGTGAGGAGGTCCCTTGCGATCTCGTATAACGTCAGAGAGTAGGTCCCTCCTTGCTTGGAGATGTACGCCAAAGCCGTGGTGTTGTCCGAGTTCACCTCCACCACTTTGCCTTGAAGGAGAGACCTGAAGCTTTTCCAGGCCAGACATACTGCCAGTAGCTCCTTGCAGTTGAAATGCATTGTCCTTTGACTCGAGTTACATATTCCCGAGCATTCCCGACCGTCTAATGTCGCACCCCAGCCTACGTCCGATGCGTCCGAGAAGAGAACGTGGTTGGGAGTCTGAACAGCCAGGGGAAGACCCTCTCTTAGGTTGATATTGTCCTTTCACCAAGTCAGACAAGACTTTATCTTTTCGGAAACCGGGATCGAGACCGCTTCTAGCGTCTTGTCCTTTTTCCAGTGAAAAGCTAGATGGTATTGAAGAGGACGGAGGTGTAGTCTTCCTAGTGACACAAATTGTTCCACGGATGACAGCGTCCCTACCAGACTTATCCACAGCCTGACTGAGCAGCGTTCCTTCTTCAGCATCTTCTGGATGGATAGCAGGGCTGGGGGCTGATCGTCTTGTTGTTCAGCAACGTCCTCATCAGAGGGTTCCTCATCCGAAACTGATGAGGAAACGGCAACGGAGTGGGCAACGTCTGGCTCGCTGAATCCGGTCGCACTGGTGGATGCGTGACGGAGCCGGACGCAATATCATGGAACTGCTGCACAGTCTGTGAACTGTCAACAACCATGGGTGCGCGAGGAAGCACAGCGTCAACCCGAGACTGTCTAGACCGTCTGGGTTGTGCAGTCAACACCCTACCGGGTTGCTGAGGTTGACGCACTGCGTCAAAACAAGTCACCTCTGCTGGTTGTTGAACGTCCTGAACGTCAACAACCACCTCCGAGCGTCGCTTAACGTCAACGTGCGGCTGGCAACCCACACTGGGTCGCATCGGTGGAGGAACCACCTCAACTGGCAGACGCGAGTAGGTTAACTCAGCGTCAACAGGGCGCACAACCGACCGGTTGGAAGGTTGTTGGCCAGAAGGTTCGGTAGCAACCTTCTCCGCATTTAAGTCCTCTATCAAGGACGCAAGCTTGGACTGCATGTCTTGCAGCAAAGCCCATTTAGGGTCTACGGGAGCAGGTGTGGCAACAGACGGGGTTAGCGACTGAGGCGGAACCGTTTATCATCCCTGAAAGCCTTGTTATGCGTGACATAATAGTACAGCAAAACTTCAAAGGCTCGAAAACAGCTGTGAAGTTGACCTGTAAACAACTTGGAGCGTCTCCTGGCTAGGCGCCAGGGAGAGTCTACCAGAATTGAGAAGTCTATCTGGGCAGAGGCATGAACTCCCAAGCCGAGAACTTCTCTCGTGTCATATCAGACTCTCGCACTATAAACCAGTTTAAAAGAAGGGAAAGCAAAGGTTGTATCCCCCAAACTCCTCCTGGTGAAAAAACCAGTCGCCTAGCCAACGTAACGCTCTCTAGGAGAGCGAGAGAGCACTAGCTTAAAAACAACGGCTTCGAAGTAGCTAGGCCTAGTGTAAGCTCTGACGTTTAGGCGAACGAGGAGCAGCAGTTACAAAAAGATCCGGACGAAGATCCTTAAAAAAAATCATCATGATTTAATTAAAGTCCATAGGAGGCTAAGCAGCTTTAGGCTCCTCTCCATCTGACAGAGTCCTCAAGGGAATATCAGTAGGAGGGAGAACAGCAACTTCCTCATCTACAGGAACCTTGTCCGATAAAAGCTGAGTCTCTCACTGGTGTATTAGTAGCGGACCAGAACGCAACGTCATGTAACTGCTTGACAGTCTGTGAACTGTCAACAACTGAACTGTCAACCACAACAGGTGCGTGAGGACGCACAGCGTCCACTCGAGACTGTTTTGACTGCCTAGACTGAGCAGTCAAAACGACTCTAAAATGCGGAGGTTGACGCACAGCGTCAAAACAAGTCAACTCCGATTGTTAGTGAACGTCTTGAACGTCCACAGGAGCATCAGCAAGTGGCCTAACGTCCAAATGCGGCTGAAAAACCACACGAGACCGCATCGAGTGTGGTTCTAAACAACCTGACTGACGTGACTAAGCTACGCCAACGTCAACAGTAAGCACAAAGGAACGTTAGGTTGGCTGAAAGCCAGGATATCGATGAGATAAACGGCTAGACTCAACGGACTAATCGGCAGAATAGTCTTCCATAAGGGAGGCAAGCATATACTGCATGTCTTGCCATACAACCCATTAAGGATCAACGGAAATGGTTGTGGTAAGAGACGAGGGTAACGTCTGTGACCGCAACACTTTGCCTACAAAAAAAAACTCTCGGAGTCTGTGTTACGCTTTTGTTAGGCGGCGAGCAGTTATCCGATGACTGCATAGGGTCAGAGCTGTCCTAATGGTTGTAACCAGGACGCTGGACCTGTCCTGAAAGGACTGACTTTCGCTTATGGGCTTCGAAACCTTGTGACAGGTTTCTTATGCGAAAAGCCTACGGATGACGAGGAGAAACAACGTCTCTCTCGTCTTATGGTAGGGGAGATCTTGGTAAGATACACCCGATACCATAGAGGGAAAAAGGTCTGTTCGTTGGTCAAGGCCTCTCGAACCCATAAGTCGTTTGACATTACTTCTCCCCTGGGCTTGGGAGCATGTAAGAGGTCCCGGACTAGGTGAACGACAGGCACGAACAGACGAACCCTCGGACGCAACACTGTAACACTTTGCGCCTCGGACGCAACACTGTAACACTTTGCGCATATCACTTTATCACTTCGATTTTCTGTTTTGCACTTATTTCTACCTGAAACACGCAATTCTACCCTTCATTAAAAGGTAGTAATTGCGAAATCAGACGTATAATGCAAGCTCATTAATACCAGCAAAAAACAGAAAACATTTTAAGATAAAAAAATCAGTGGTTGGGAAAGAGACTAAACACTAGTTCATATAACTACGTTTTCAATCTCTCACCGCACATAGCCTGGGGACGAGAATAAAAACCTAAAAACGTTTTATCCTTCCTCCCCGTACAGCGACTAGGGACGCGAGTGACACGAGAACAATGTTACCCGCTTGAACGGAACGTTTTCTCTCCTCTCTCTCCCTCCGTCTCTATCTCTCTCTCTCTTTCTCTCTTGATTTCGCACCTAAGAGAAGAGCCCAATTATATTTCGTCAAAAAAAAAAAAAAACATGTTATTTGACTAAAGGAAAAAACTGAAAGGTTTTTCAATAAAAAGTTCCTTTAAATTAGAATTTAAAACATTTAAGCTAAGAAAGAATGAACAAAACGTCAGAATCGATTTACTCTTACTGCAAAGTGAAACCGTGATACACTCTCTCTCTATCGTAACGATAGAGCGCATGTTGAACGTCCTGAACGTCAACAACTGCGTAGCATAAAAAAACTAAACGTTAGTTCATCTTTGAAAACAGTACGAAGACTATCAAAGAAATTCTTTCATAAAATATTACATTTAAAAAGTTTTAAATCCTTAGCTCTTTAAAAGCTAATTACGATATAAAGGGCTCAACGTCGATTAATTTCGGTTTCCAAGTTAGGACCGCCTACTCTCAGGAAAGGTCTATATAAACAAAACATTAAAATTTATTTTTATATGTTTATAATAAATGGAAAGTTAATCGAAGAGGCCTAATAAAGGCGGAGAGATATAAAATATATAGAGGAAAATCTATAACGTGATAAGAATTACTAAAAGCCTAAACACACTTCCGTCTAAGGGAAGGGTCGGCCATTTAAAAGTGAAAGAAAGTCCATACTCTCTTTGTCACCATAATTAAATCTATCCAAAACGAGTTCAAGATTTAAGATGAAGATAAAACACCTGCATAGCGAAAGCTCAAAACTAGAATAAAGTACTTCACCAATTAGTTGTGAAAAAACTCCAGTTTAGCAACGGCGAATAAGAGCGTCTTGTCGATAGCTCGACAGAGAGAAAATTGAGTTCTTTGTTTACAATGAGTACTGGGTATCTGAACGACAGATGGCGCTGTTGAGTACACCCCCTACCTGTGTAGCGATCGCTGGCGAATTTTTCCGTAGAGTTTTCTGTCGAGCAACAGAGTTGCAGCTATTATAATCACCGGCTAAGTTAAATATTGAAAAAATAATAATAATATAGTAATCAGCAAGACAAAGTAGATGTAGATAAAACTAATCAGAAAGGTTACGGCTGAATTCTCTGTTAAAACAAACTTGTACTTACAGAACAAAACAAGTTATTGCTATTTAATTATACTAAACCACTGATGTTGTTAGTTACAAGAACTGCTTTCTTCCCAAGACACTAATTTTAGCCTTCTGGAAGCATTAAAAACGTCATAGAGGCTGCCCGGAAGCGTTGTAAATGTTATAGAAGCTGTCTGAACAAAGATTTGACAGTGATTTTAGCCTTCTGTAAGCATTTTAAACATTACAGATCATATCTGAGGAAAGTTTTGGCAGTAATTTTAGCCTTCTCAAGTATTCTCATCTGATCAGAAAGAAATCAGAATGGTACAATAATTAATATCTGCCATCTTTGCAGATTTTCCATATGGTCCAGGTCTCAAGAAGACATCAGCTGATGCTGCTTGCCTAAAAGCAATAAAAAATGTGGGTTTTGAAAGAGTAGAATAAATTAGTAACCAAGTGTTGAGTAATCAAGAGAGAAAACATAAAAGGGATAATGTAAATACCGTACACTTTAACACTGCAAAAAAAGGTCAATTGGAACATACAAGAAAAGAAATTACAGCTCTGTATTGTTACTCATAAGAGGAAAAAACAAACAATACGTATGAACCCCAAGTGTTTATACAATAAAACAAAAGTTTGAAAAGAAAATGAAAAATTTATAGATTTGTATTTTTCCCTAATACAAACCTGGAGTTGTTTATCAATGGATATTCTTTCTGCAAAGCTGGAAGGTTGCCAATTACAATTTTTTATGAGCTGGTAGGGTTGTGAAGTGACCTCGCGAAGACAGCAATCACTTACGAGCGATATGTCGTCTCACCTTAGCTAATTAAGCCGAGCTGTAGGATAGTACAGTACTATACATACACTACAGTACAGTACTGTAATATACACTACAGTATCAGTGAGTGATGCTAGATAGGAACAAGTGTTCTGTTGTTACTTATACATAGGGTGGTGTGGCAATGAACTGCTTTTTAGGAGTCGTCATACCCTGTACTGTACTGAAATATGTTATTTTTATAACAAAATAAATTTTTGAATATACTTACCCGGTGATTATAATAGCTGCAACTCTGTTGCTCGACAGAAAACTCTACGGAAAAAATTCGCCAGCGATCGCTATACAGGTTGCGGGTGTGCCCAACAGCGCCATCTGTCGTCCAAGTACCCAGTACTCAATGTAAACAAAGAACTCAATTTTCTCCTCGGTCCACTGCGTCTCTATTGGGGAGGAAGGGAGGGTCCTTTAATTTATAATCACCGGGTAAGTATATTCAAAAATTTATTTTATTATAAAAATAAAATTTTTCAATATTTAACTTAGCCGGTGATTATAATAGCTGATTCACACCCAGGGGGGTGGGTAGAGACCAGCATTATATGTTTACATTATTATGAGCTAAGAATTTTTATTTCATTTTAGAAGTTATCAAAATAACAAAAACAAAATAAATAGGTACCTGGTAAGGAAGTCGACTTGAACAATTACTCTGCCTTATTAAGTACGTCTTCCTTACGGAGCCTCGCGATCCTCTCAGGATGCTGAGCGACCCCTAGGATCTGAAGTATCAAGGGTTGCAACCCATACAACAGGACCTCATCAAAACCCCTAATCTAGGCGCTTCTCAAGAAATGACTTTGACCACCCGCCAAATCAACCAGGATGCGAAAGGCTTCTTAGCCTTCCGGACAACCCAAAAAAACAATAAAAACATTTCAAGAGAAAGATTAAAAAGGTTATGGAATTAGGGAATTGTAGTGGTTGAGCCCTCACCCACTACTGCACTCGCTGCTACGAATGGTCCCAGAGTGTAGCAGTCCTCGTAAAGAGACTGGACATCCTTAAGATAAAAAGACGCGAACACTGACTTGCTTCTCCAATAGGTTGCGTCCATTATACTTCGCAGAGATCTATTTTGTTTAAAGGCCACGGAAGTTGCGACAGCTCTAACTTCATGTGTCCTTACCCTCAGCAAAGCTTGGTCTTCCTCATTCAGATGGGAATGAGCTTCTCGTATTAACAGTCTGATAAAATAGGATAAGGCATTCTTTGACATAGGCAAAGATGGTTTCTTAACTGAACACCATAAAGCTTCAGACGGGCCTCTTAAAGGTTTAGTTCGTTTTAAATAGAACTTAAGAGCTCTGACAGGGCATAAGACTCTTTCTAGTTCATTTCCAACCATATTCGATAAGCTTGGAATATCGAACGATTTTGGCCAAGGTCGAGAAGGTAGCTCGTTTTTGGCTAGAAAACCAAGTTGTAAAGAACATGTAGCCGTTTCAGATGAGAAACCGATGTTCTTGCTGAAGGCATGAATCTCACTGACTCTTTTAGCTGTAGCTAGACAAACCAGGAAAAGAGTCTTTAAGGTGAGATCTTTCAGGGAGGCTGATTGTAGCGGCTCGAACCTGTCTGACATGAGGAATCTTAGTACCACGTCTAAATTCCAACCAGGTGTAACCAAACGACGCTCCTTCGTGGTCTCAAAAGACTTAAGGAGGTCCTGTAGATCTTTATTGTTGGAAAGATCTAAGCCTCTGTGACGGAAGACTGATGCCAACATGCTTCTGTAACCCTTGATAGTGGGAGCTGAAAGAGAGCGTTCTTTCCTCAGATATAAGAGGAAGTCAGCTATTTGAGTTACAGAGGTACTGGTCGAGGATACTGATACTGACTTGCACCAGTTGCGGAAGACTTCCCACTTCGATTGGTAGACTCTAAGGGTGGATGTTCTCCTTGCTCTAGCAATCGCTCTGGCTGCCTCCTTCGAAAAGCCTCTAGCTCTCGAGAGTCTTTCGATAGTCTGAAGGCAGTCAGACGAAGAGCGTGGAGGCCTTGGTGTACCTTCTTTACGTGTGGCTGACGTAGAAGGTCCACCCTTAGGGGAAGTGTTCTGGGAACGTCTACTAGCCATCGAAGTACCTCGGTGAACCATTCTCTTGCGGGCCAGAGGGGAGCAACTAGCGTCAACCTTGTCCCTTCGTGAGAGGCGAACTTCTGCAGTACCTTGTTGACAATCTTGAACGGAGGGAATGCATATAGATCTAGATGAGACCAATCTAGGAGAAAGGCATCTATATGAACTGCTGCTGGGTTCGGGATTGGTGAGCAATAAATTGGGAGCCTCTTGGTCATCGAGGTTGCGAAGAGATCTATGGTCGGCTGGCCCCAGGTGGCCCAAAGACTCTTGCATACATCCTTGTGGAGGGTCCATTCTGTTGGAAGAATTAGTCCCTTCCGACTGAGACAATCTGCCATGACATTCAAGTTGCCTTGGATGAACCTCGTAAGTAGCGATATGTTTAGATCTTTTGACCAGGTGAGGAGGTCCCTTGCGATCTCGTACAGCGTCAGTGAGTGGGTCCCTCCTTGCTTGGAGATGTACGCCAAAGCCGTGGTGTTGTCCGAGTTCACCTCCACCAATTTGCCTTGAAGGAGAGACCTGAAGCTTTTCAAGGCCAGATGTACTGCCAGTAGCTCCTTGCAGTTGATATGCATTGTCCTTTGACTCGAGTTCCATATTCCCGAGCATTCCTGACCGTCTAATGTCGCGCCCCAGCCTACGTCTGATGCGTCCGAGAAGAGAACGTGGTTGGGAGTCTGAACAGCCAGGGGCAGACTGTCCTTCCACCATGTCAGGCAAGACTTCATCTTCTCGGAAATGGGAATCGAGACCGCTTCTAGCGTCTTGTCCTTTTTCCAGTGAAATGCTAGGTGATATTGAAGAGGACGGAGGTGTAGTCTTCCTAATGCTACGAACTGTTCCAGGGATGATAGCGTCCCTATCAGGCTCATCCACTTCCTGACTGAACATCGTTCCTTCTTTAGCATGTTCTGGATGCATAACAGGGCTTGGCTTGTTCTGGGGGCCGACGGAAAAGCCCGAAAAGCTAGACTGTGAATCTCCATCCCTAAATACACAATAGTTTGGGATGGGACCACTTGAGACTTTTCCATATTGACAAGGAGACCCAATTCCTTGGTCAGATCTAGAGTCCACTTTAGATCCTTCAGACAGCGACGACTGGAAGAAGCTCTTAGAAGCCAGTCGTCCAAATAGAGGGAGGCTCGGATGTCCGCTAAATGAAGGAATTTGGCTACATTCCTCATCAGCCTCGTAAACACAAGAGGAGCTGTGCTTAGGCCAAAGCACAGGGCTTGAAACTGGTAGACAACCTTTTCGTAAACAAATCTCAGAAAAGGTTGGGAGTCTGGGTGGATGGGGACGTGGAAGTATGCGTCCCTTAGGTCTAAAGAGACCATCCAGTCTTCCCTTCTGACCGCTGCTAGAACGGACTTTGTGGTCTCCATGGAGAACGTCTGCTTTGTGACAAAGACATTCAGCGCACTGACGTCTAGCACCGGCCTCCACCCTCCTGTCTTCTTTGCCACTAAGAAGAGACGGTTGTAGAAGCCCGGGGTTTGATGGTCCAGGACTTTGACTACCGCTCCCTTTTCTAGTAAGAGAGACACTTCCTGTTTCAATGCTCGTCTCTTGTCTTCCTCTCTGTACCTGGGAGAGAGATCGATGGGAGACGTTGCTAGAGGGGGTTTTCGTACAAACGGGATCTTGTACCCCTCTCTGAGCAACTTCACAGATTGTGCATCTGCGCCTCTCTTCTCCCAGGTCTGCCAGAAGTTCTTGAGTCTGGCTCCCACTGCTGTCTGAAGAAGCTGGCAGTCAGACTCTGCCTTTAAAGGACTTGGTTCCTTTCTTCTTTCCACGTCTCCCTTCGGCACGAGCACCTCCTCTGCTGGAGGCTCTGCCACGAAAGGGCGGAATAAATCGGGACGCTGGAGTGTCCATCCTTGGTCTAGCTGACAAGGTAGGCAAAGGGGTGGCTTTGCGAGCAGAGGACGCAACCAGATCATGAGTATCCTTCTGTATCAAAGAAGCAGCAATCTCCTTAATCAGGTCCTCTGGAAAGAGGCACTTGGAAAGAGGAGCAAACAGAAGTTCGGATCTTTGGCAAGGTGTAACTCCAGCTGACAGGAAAGAGCAAAGGTTCTCACGCTTCTTGAGGACTCCGGACACGAAAGATGCAGCAAGCTCATTAGATCCGTCACGTACGGCCTTGTCCATGCAGGACATGATGAGCAATGAAGTCTCCTTCTCTGTCGGAGAGATCTTCCTGCTTAGAGCTCCCAGACACCAGTCTAAAAAGTTGAAGACCTCGAAGGCTCTAAATATCCCTTTCAAAAGGTGGTCCAGGTCCGAAGATGACCAACATATCTTTGAGCGTCTCATGGCTAGCCGGCGGGGAGAGTCTACAAGACTTGAGAAGTCGCCCTGGGCAGAGGCAGGAACTCCCAAGCCGAGAACTTCTCCCGTGGCATACCAGACGCTCGATCTAGAAGAGAGTCTAGCAGGGGGAAACGTAAAGGCTGTCTTCCCTAGACTCTTTTTGGACTGCATCCATTCTCCTATCACTCGTAAAGCTCTCTTGGACGAGCGTGCGAGGACGAGTCTAGTAAAGGCAGGCGAGGATGACTGCATACCTAAAACAAACTCTGACGGAGGAGAGCGCGGAGCCACAGACACAAACTGGTCCGGAAACATCTCTTTGAACAGTGCTAAAACCTTCCTAAAGTCCAAAGAGGGTTGCGTAGACTTAGGCTCGTCAAGATCCGAATGTGGTTCATCTACGTGTGCAGCACCATCATCATCAGAAAGACCATCATCCGAGTATTGAGGAGGAAGCGGCAATGGAGTAGGTAACGGCTGGTTAGCTGAGTCCGGTCGCACGGGTGCACGCATGACTGAACCGGACGCAACGTCATGGAACTGTTGCCCAGTCTGTGAGCTGGCAACAACCATAGCAGCGCGGGGACGCACAGCGTCTACTCCAGACTGTCTAGCCTGATGTGGGTGAGCAGTGGCAACCACACTGGGTTGCGGAGGTTGACGCACCGCGTCAAAACAAAACAACTCTGACGGTTGTTGTACCTCACGAACGTCAACGGAAGGCTCCGTGCGTCGCTGAACGTCAACATGCGGCTGGCAGGGCACACTGGAACGCATGGGTGGCGGAACTCTCTCAACTGGAGTGCGCAAGAAGGTCGCCTCAGCGTCCACAGGACGCACAACCGAGAGTGTGGTTGGTTGTAGGCAAGAGGCTGTACTAGCTGGTGCAGCAGCAACCTTCTCCGCACGCAAGTCCTGCATCAGAGACGTTAATTGGGACTGCATGCTCTGCAGCAAAGACCACTTAGGGTCTGCAGGAGCAGGTGCGGCGACAGACGGTGTAACTGTCTGAGGCGGTACCGCTTTGCCTCTCTTAGGAGGTGAGCAGTCATCGGATGACTGCAGCGAGTCCGAACTGACCCAGTGGCTACAACTGGGCCGTTGGACTTGCGCGGAAGGGACCGACTTGCGCTTCAACGGTCGTGAGACCTTGGTCCATGGTTTCTTGCGAGAAACCTCTTCCGCAGACGAGGTATAAATGGGCTCTCTCGTCTTTGTGTGGTGGGGGCGATCTTGGGTAGATACGCCCGAAACCACAGAGGGAACGTCTGTTCGCTGATTAAAGCCTCTCGAACCCATTTGTCGTACGACATTGCTTCTCCCCTGGACTTGGGAGCTTGCAAGAGGTCCCGGACTAGGAGGACGACAGGCACGAACAGACGAACCCTCAAGCGCAACACTATCCACAACACTATCACTCACTTTGTCACTTCCCACTGCACTTTTACACTTCAGCTCCTTGACATCTGCCATGAGCTGATTACGGTCACTAGCCAGTGACTCAACTCTCTCACCCAGAGCTTGGATGGCACGCATCATATCAGCCATCGAAGGTTCCTGAGTGCCAGAAGGGGGGTTAGGAGCAACCACTACAGGGGAAGGAATAGGTTGTGGGGCATGAGGAGAGGAAATGTCAATAGATCGAGAGGAACTTCTCCTAATTCTATCTCTCTCTAGCCTACGTGTATATTTTTGGAATTCGATAAAATCGAATTCCGAAAGCCCAACGCACTCCTCACATCGATCTTCCAATTGACAGGTTTTATCCCGACAATTGGAACAAACAGTGTGAGGGTCGATAGAGGCCTTCGGAAGACGCCTTGAACAGTCCCTAGCATTACACTTCCTAAATTTTGGGACTTGAGAAGGGTCAGCCATTTTGAATTGGTCAAAGGGGAAATCAAAAACTATCCAAAGTCATCAACAAATAATCCGTAATCAACAAAAGAATGCAAGGATTTTTGAAGAGAAAGCCTGCACAGCGAAAGCTCAAAACTAGAATAGTGTACTTCACCAAATAGTTGTGAAAACAAATCCAGTTAGCAACAGCGAATTAGTAGGTCTTGCCGGTAGCACGACAGAGAGAAAATTGAGTTCTTTGTTTACATTGAGTACTGGGTACTTGGACGACAGATGGCGCTGTTGGGCACACCCGCAACCTGTATAGCGATCGCTGGCGAATTTTTTCCGTAGAGTTTTCTGTCGAGCAACAGAGTTGCAGCTATTATAATCACCGGCTAAGTTAAATATTGAAAATGTGTTAGTAATGTACAATTACCTTTGTAAAGTAATATGAACAACGGTACCACGATAAAAACCACATGAAATCAATGTAGTGCAGTACAGCTGGTCACATAGTGCGTTAGTCAACCGCTCATAGGCAGTGGTCTGCGTTTCAAAGGGTTATGAGTAGACCAATTGTACGGAATCAATTTTACGCTGATTTTCACACTTTGTGGGTGTGTCTGTTGCCTAGCTCCCAACAAAGATGGAGAGCCAACTGTATAGATTACGAACTGAAGTTAATCAGGAGTGGCGAGGGCTTGGATAAAGATTTAGTAGTAGTGTTATATAACCATTATTTCCTGTTGCTGTTTAAATCTGCAGAAAATTGTAGATGAATTTTTCATTAATAAGACAAAAGCAAGTTTTAAAATTCTGTTCACATTTCCTCAAAGATGATTTCAAAAGCAAAATGAGTAGGCCTATTCTTCGTCAGATTTCTTGCATCCAACATAGTCTATGCTTAAGTTGGCAGACTGATTAAGAAAAAGGATAGCTCTTGTTTTCAGAATCAAATTGTAAATAATACAGTATACATAAGAGCTTATATAAAGGCCCTTGATCCATTTTGTACAATTCCTAAAAACTAAGACAACATAAAATAGTACTGTATGGGAATTGCTAACGGTTACTTGAATGGGTTGTTGCACACTTAGCTAGAAAAGTCCACACTTAGCTAGAAAAGTCCGAACCTAACCTAACACATAGTACTTAACAAACCCATAATAATTTACACTATGATTATCTATAATATAGTATACACTATGGCTATTTTTTCAAGGCTGTTAGTTTTAATAGTACAATAATTTGAACAACTTTTCTTCTTTACCAGTATTGCCAGAAATTAACAATGACAAGACACTGACATCATACACAAAAATATAACTTTAGCCTGTTAATGTCTTCCACCATATTCGAAACTTGCCTGAGTTCAGGTAGGTAAAGATCTAGTGCCCCTTGCTACATAATGGCAATGATAGGTTAGGTGAAGAAATCTCACTTCAAATGCACCATTCTTAGCAAAAGAAACGTTTATGAAAATTGGTTGTGATTAAATTTTGGGCATTCTGAAGAGAGTACAAAAATAGTAGTAAATATAAATACTGAACTATACTGTACTTCTCCATATGAATCAGTGGCAAATATTGTGTCATGCAAAAAAAAAGTAACAATTATTATTGGTGAATCATGGACTGACAAATTTTTATACTTTATTTGCAGGAATGTGGCAGAGAAGTTGTTCAAATTGATATTATTGGGAGATAGAAAGATACAGAAATTATGTAAATAATTATGGGCTCTAAAAATTTACCCAATAGCATATCACAATTTCGCCTCACTCAGCATTATCAAACATACATTCAACTAGAACACTGGAGGAAACGGCAAACTATTAGTAATGTAATTTGCATTTCACCTCAATCAGCATTAGTAAATATACATTCAACAAGAACTCTGGAGAAGTAATCAGTAACGTAATTTACATTTTTCTTAACAATACAATCGTAACTCCTTTAATAATGGGAAGGTTGGGGAGTTTGTCTTGTTACTAAAGGACACGGGGGTTTGTATCTGTGTAGGAATAACCTTAAAATATACAGCACTCACATTATTATGATATAATTCCAGATAAACTAAAAAAAGTTCATAACTTTTAAGCCATTTGAAAATGAAAACACAGTTATAAAATGCCATATGAACCTAATATAGAGTATCTCTAAAAATAAAAATGGATGAAATAACAAGCTTAGTGTAAAACGCATGTGTGAGGAGGCACCGCAGATCAATTTCTTACGATTAACTATTAGCAATTCCAGAAAAACAAAAGCAGGACTGTATGTATCGTTTAACTCCCTTATCTCCAACCCTATCACTAAGAATGTGGCAGTCGAAGGGGGGTGCTAGCTCCCGTTAGGTAAGTAGGTAAGGAAACGGCATATAGGTTAGGTTCGGAGGTGTTCTATATACGTGTTCCTGTCCATCGTTATACAAGGGTTCCTAACAGAACTTATTTCATACAATTATTATTATTATCACTTGCTACGCTATAACCCTAGTTGGGAAAGTAGGATGCTATAAGCGCAGGGGCTCCAACAGGGAAAATAGCCCAAGTGAGAAAAGGAAACAAGGAAAAATAAAATAGATAATTTTCATCAACTTTGCAGTAGATCAAGACTATGTACTGTGCACCAGCACTTATCAATTTGATGTTCAATTAATGGCAAATCTATTGATTAGATCAAGGCTGAATTTAAGATATCAAAATTGAATATATCTGGCACTACACTATATTGTGTTCAATAAATCTGACCTTCATTTTGATAGGAAATTAATATACTCATTTCGGAGATACTAGACCACTCTGAAGTACATATTACCTAATTAATATAAATGCCGGAACCTCAGTAATAATAATAATAATTATAATAATAATAATAATGCTAAACTGTTCGTATTAAGCCGGCCGGCCTACCATTAGTTAAGAATCTATGGGAACTTCAAAAACTACTTTTCTCAGAGCTTAAAAGTCAAGAATAACTAAGCCATATAAATTGCTACCTACTAAGAGATAAATCTGACCTACTTTACCACAGGCAAAGGTTAATTTGACCTACTTTACCACAGGAAAAAGCTTCGAAATATGACAAAGGAGATTAAAAAATAATGCTTAAATAAGTTATCTTATCCTAATCACTTACCATCGCAGTCTAGTATAACTGTGTCAATTTCCCCCATCAGCTGATGAAGGGAATCCCTGTCCATTGTCATTGGTAAAGCAGGACTCTCCATTTTTGTGTAATAAAGCAGGAGCGGCGGGAGGAATATGGGATGTGTTTAGAGTGCAAACAGCAAACACCTAATCCTAAAAATAACTGGTGAACCATTCCTTATCCAAATGCTGGTGGCGAGTTCATAGTCTACGCGCGGTAGTAAACTTTCTTGGAGTAGTTTTCTGCAGACTATTTAATTTTATCCTTTTTTATTACCTATTCAACACTAAAACCAAAAAATATTTAGTCAATATTATTTATGTATACTTATTTGAGTATTTTATTTGAATATAACTCAATAATAATAGAAATAAATTTATAGTTTTGTTAAATAAAGAAAATTATTTTGAGTAGAACAACTCCATTAAACACTAAAACCTAAAAATATTTAGTCAATATTATTTATATATTCTTATTTAAATATTTTATATCGATAAATTTCAATTAAAATAAAAACAAATCTATATTTTTGTAAATTAAAGAAAATTATTTTGAATAGAACAACTCCATCAAAGTTTATAACAAGGAATGAGCATTCTTCTAAACATTTCCGGCACACACTTATAACCAGGGTTGCCAGGTTTTCTAAATGAGAAAAGGTCAATTTCTAATCAACAGAGGCTTTAAAAGGTCAACCCATTAATAGAAAAAGGTAAAAAATATAGTATTTAAGGCTCGGCTTTTTTCATATTACTAAAGGCCAACCTATTTAAATACAAAAGGTCAAATTTGAGTTTTTTTTGGCCGGAAAAAAGGCCAAACTGGCAACTCTGCTTATAACCCGGTAATCGTCTGCACGCATAACTTCAGTCTCATCATAAATAGTTACACTTGGAAAGTTTATTTTAAATTCTTCTACTATTTTTATCTTTACGATGTATTACAATTCCATATTATGAATAAAATAACTACAAGAATATAAAATTACGTAAGGTTGAATAAGGATAATATTAACAAAATATATTTTCTAACTTTTGCACGTACAGATACATGACATATATATATATATATATATATATATATATATATATATATATATATATATATATATATATATATATATATATATATATATATATATATATATATATATATATATATATATATATATATATATATATATATATATATAAATATATATATATATATATATGTGTGTGTGTGTGTGTGTGTATATATATATATATATATATATATATATATATATATATATATATATATATATATATATATATATATATATATATATATATATCCTTCAGAAGGATATCGGGAGTTAAGTGGCAGGACAGGATTACTGTAGAAATGAAACTATAAGAGAATTACTCGAGTGCCATATGAGGATGAGATCATGATGAGGGGTAGATGAAGATGGTTTGGGCATGCCCTTCGTAGTCCCCAAGAAGATTAGCTCACCAATTGGGCTCAAGAAGGCACTATTATTATTATTATTATTATTATTATTATTATTATTATTATTATTATTATTATTATTATTATTATTATTATTATTATTATTTAGTTATTCATTTATTTATTTTTATTATTATTACTAGTTGGGAAAAGCAGGATGCTATAAGCCCAGGGGCCTATAGCCTTCTGGTAGCCTTACTAGCATACCACCTCCTCCAAAGAGGAGGCGCTAGAAGAGTTGGAAGACCCAGGCCTACACGGTTTAGGACTATGGAGTGCGATGTAGGAGGTGATGAATGGAGAAGTATTGAATAAAAAGTTCAAGATAGAGACGACAGGCGAAGTCTAACCGAGGCATCTCTATCTTGAGCTTCTAATTAAATAGATGTTTTACCAGGAGTCGACACCTGTCATCAAGAACTTTTTCTATTATTTTCGATCTTCATTCATAACGACTTCAATATAAAAGCATCTCTCTCTCTCTCTCTCTCTCTCTCTCTCTCTCTCTCTCTCTCTCTCTCTCTCTCTCTCTCTCTCTCTCTCTCTCTCTCTCTCTCTCTCTCTCTCTCTCTCTCATTGCCAATACGATCAATTAAAAAGCCGGGCGCTGTTCGACTATGAACTTCGCCACTGTCTGTTTTGATTAAACTTATCATTTCGAGAAATGCCAGATGCTAGACAACAAAAGTAAAAAAGAAAAAAAATAGGATATAACGTTTGCTATTATAAACAGCCTTACTAAATCCTAAGAACATATGCCTATGCTAGTTACAACTCAAAGAGCTATGAAATTAGTAATGATGGGAATAACACTAAGAGACGGAATAAGAGTAACATGGATCCGAGAGAATCTAAAATAGACGATACTTTAACATATAAGAGAAAGAAATGGCCATGGACGGGACATATAATGAGAATGACAGATAATAGATGGACATTAAGAATAACCGAATGGATCCCTAGAGATTGCAAAATAAGCAGGGGGAAGGAAGAGAAGATGCTGGACCGACGAACTACGAAAATGTCCTAGTTTAAACTGGCATAGGAATAGAAGAGAAAGACCATAAACAGACGCGAATGGAAGGACATGTCTGAGGTCTTTGTCCTGCAATGGACTGGTTACGCTATAATAAACATTTATAACATGCTGAGCGTTGATTAGTCATGTAGCTTTTGAAATTATGATTCACGATTTATATTTGCTATGCAGAATCCTCTTCAATTTACGTAAGAAGGCAACTTGCCAAGTGGGCGTGTCTATATTTATAAACAAATGAGCCTAGAACCATTATTATTATTATTATTATTATTATTATTATTATTATTATTATTATTATTATTATTATTATTATTATTATTATTGATGTTATTATTATTATTATTATTATTATTATTATTATTATTATCATTTGCCAAGCTAAGACCACTTACTAACATCTCTCTCTCTCTCTCTCTCTCTCTCTCTCTCTCTCTCTCTCTCTCTCTCTCTCTCTCTCTCTCTCTCTCTCTCTCTCTCTCTCTCTCTCTCATATCTGTTGTTCGTAATGATTTAACATTTTTCAAAGAAATAAACTTACATATGGCGCATTATTATTATTATTATTATTATTATTATTATTATTATTATTATTATTATTATTATTATTATTATTATTATTATTATTAGTTGTAGCAAAAGAGTGGGTGAATAGAGTAGGTGGATGTAAAAGGGAGCTAGTGAGGGTTGAAGAGCTAATAAAACCGGCGGTAAAAAGTAAATATCAGGAAAGGTTGAAAATGGCATATGACGAGGTGAGAGTAAGAGAAACTGGTAATTTAGAGGAGGAGTGGAAGTTAGTAAAAGAAAATTTTGTTGGGATTGCAAGTGATGTATGTGGCAAGAAGGTTGTTGGAGGCAGCATGAGGAAGGGCAGTGAATGGTGGAATGAAGGAGTGAAGGTAAAAGTGGAAGAGAAAAAGAGGGCTTTTGGAAAATGGCTGCAGAGTAATAGTATAGAGAAGTATGAAAAATATAGAGAGAAAAATGTGGAAGTAAAGCGCAAGGTACGTGAGGCAAAGAGGGCAGCTGACCTGAGGTGGGGTCAGGGACTGGGTCAGTCATATGAAGAGAATAAGAAGAAGTTTTGGAAAGAAGTGAAGAGAGTAAGGAAGGCTGGCGCAAGAATTGAAGAGACAGCGAAAGATGGAAATGGAAGGTTGTTAAAAGGAGAGGAGGCAAGGAAAAGGTGGGTGGAATATTTTGAAAGTTTGCTGAATGTTGAGGATAATAGGGAGGCAGATATAATTGCTGTTCCAGGTGTTGAGGTGCAAGTGATGGGAGATGAGAATGAGAGAGAGATTACAATAGAGGAAGTGAGGAGAGCACTAGATGAAACGAGAGTAGGAAAAGCATCTGGTATGGATGGTGTGAAAGCTGAGATGTTGAAGGCAGGGGGTGTGACTGTACTTGAATGGTTGGTGAGATTGTTTAATATGTGTTTTGTGTTGTCAATGGTACCAGTAGATTGGGTTTGTGCATGTATTGTACCACTATATAAGGGTAAGGGAGATGTGCATGAGTGTTGTAATTCAAGAGGTATTAGTTTGTTGAGTGTAGTTGGAAAAGTGTATGGTAGAGTAATGATTAATAGGATTAAGGATAAAACAGAGAATGTAATCTTGGAAGTACAGGGTGGTTTTAGAAGAGGTAGGGGTTGTATGAATCAGATTTTTACAGTTAGGCAGATATGCGAGAAATATTTAGCAAAAGGTAAGGAGGTGTATGTTGCGTTTATGGATCTGGAGAAAGCATATGATAGAGTTGATAGGGAAGCAATGTGGAATGTGATGAGGTTATATGGAGTTGGTGGAAGGTTGTTGCAAGCAGTGAAAAGTTTCTACAAAGGTAGTAAAGCATATGTTAGAATAGGAAATGAAGTGAGTGATTGGTTTCCGGTGAGAGTGGGGCTGAGACAGTGATGTGTAATGTCGCCGTGGTTGTTTAACTTGTATGTTGATGGAGTGGTGAGAGAGGTGAATGCTCGAGTGCTTGGACGAGGATTAAAACTGGTAGGCGAGAATGATCATGAATGGGAGGTAAATCAGTTGTTGTTTGCGGATGATACTGTACTGGTAGCAGACACAGAAGAGAAGCTTGACCGACTAGTGACAGAATTTGGAAGGGTGTGTGAGAGAAGGAAGTTGAGAGTTAATGTGGGTAAGAGTAAGGTTATGAGATGTGCGAGAAGGGAAGGTGGTGCAAGGTTGAATGTCATGTTGAATGGAGAGTTACTTGAGGAGGTGGATCAGTTTAAGTACTTGGGGTCTGTTGTTGCAGCAAATGGTGGAGTGGAAGCAGATGTACGTCAGAGAGTCAATGAAGGTTGCAAAGTGTTGGGGGCAGTTAAGGGAGTAGTAAAAAATAGAGGGTTGGGCATGAATGTAAAGAGAGTTCTGTATGAGAAAGTGATTGTGCCAACTGTGATGTATGGATCGGAGTTGTGGGGAATGAAAGTGATGGAGAGACAGAAATTGAATGTGTTTGAGATGAAGTGTCTGAGGAGTATGGCTGGTGTATCTCGAGTAGATAGGGTTAGGAACGAAGTGGTGAGAGTGAGAACGGGTGTAAGAAATGAGTTAGCGGCTAGAGTGGATATGAATGTGTTGAGGTGGTTTGGCCATGTTGAGAGAATGGAAAATGGCTGTCTGCTAAAGAAGGGGATGAATGCAAGAGTTGATGGGAGAAGTACAAGAGGAAGGCCAAGGTTTGGGTGGATGGATGGTGTGAAGAAAGCTCTGGGTGATAGGAGGATAGATGTGAGAGAGGCAAGAGAGCGTGCTAGAAATAGGAATGAATGGCGAGCAATTGTGACGCAGTTCCGGTAGGCCCTGCTGCTTCCTCCGGTGCCTTAGATGACCGCGGAGGTAGCAGCAGTAGGGGATTCAGCATTATGAAGCTTCATCTGTGGTGGATAATGTGGGAGGGTGGGCTGTGGCACCCTAGCAGTACCAGCTGAACTCAGCTGAGTCCCTGGTTAGGCTGGAGGAACGTAGAGAGTAGAGATCCCCTTTTTTGTTTTGTTTCATTGTTGATGTCGGCTACCCCCCAAAATTGGGGGAAGTGCCTTTGGTATATGTATGTATGTATGTATCATTATTATTAGCTAAGCTATAATCCTAGTTGGCAAAAGCATATGATGTTAAAGGTCAAAGGGCTCCAACAAGGAAAAAATAGCCCAGCGAGGAAAGGAAATAATTAAGTAAATAAGCAACAAGAGAAATGGTGAAAAATAAAATAAAATAATTTAAGAACAGTAAAAACAGTAAGATTTTTTGTCATAGATAAACTATAAAAACTTATGAAGATCATTCCACAAATTGGTCATAGCTGGAATAAAACTTCTAGAATAGGCCTACAGTGTAGTACTAGGCCTAATGATGGGAAAAGACAAAACAGCTTCCTAACTACAATTTTTATCGTAGAGTAATGAAACTTTAAAGGATTAACCGTTATGTAAAAAGCTGGAAATGATTAAATTATGGAAGGTCAAGGTCAAAGGTCAAGTTCACGGTCAAGCAAAATGTCCAATTCAAGTAATCAGTTATAAATTTGGACATTGTTGTCACAGAGACTTCAAACTTGGTTCATATTTGAGTGTATGGAAATCCACGCCAATTAATACGTGTTAGGGTCATAGGTCAAGGTCGAGCAAAAGGTCGAGATATAAGCTGCCGCAGCGGAGGTCTGCACTCTACTGAGTGCTCCTCTAGTTATTATTATTATTATTATCATTATTATTATTATTATTATTGTCGTTGTTTTTATTATTATTATTATTATTATTATTATTATTATTATTATTATTATTATTATTATTATTATTTGCAAAGCTACAACCCTCATTTTTTTAATGAGGCGCATTTGCACCTACTCAGAGCGGTGCCCTTTTAGCTCTGAAAAGTTTCCTGCTCTTTGATTGGTTAAAATTAACTTTTCCAACCAATCAGCGATCAGGAAACTTTTCCGAACTAAAAGGGCACCGTTGCGAGTCGGTACAAATCTGCCTCACTAAAAAGAATTAACTATAGTTGAATATAGCACGATGCTGTAAACCTAAGGGCTCCAACAGGTTAAAACTAGCCCAATCATGAAAGAAAATGAATAATTCGACTTATACATCGTAAGCTAGCATCCATTAGACCAATGTGTTTACTTAGCGCGTACATATATATCATTCTTATATTGAGTGCCAAACAACAAGAGCTCTCAAGAAAAGTCCATCATATTCTTCTTTTTTGTTTTGCTGTTTTTCCTCTATATAACTTTACTTTTTTGCTTTCCTCTAACTTACAACCTGGTTTTGAATGTACTTCCCGGTACCAACAATGGATCATGTGACCACATTTGATAAATACATTTATGAACAGTGGCTGTTTTTTAAAGCAATTAAGTTTTTAGCGAACTTTTAGAACATTTTATACCTTTTTAATGAACTTGGATTTATTATTTATTATTATTATTATTATTATTATTATTATTATTATTATTATTATTATTATTATTATTATTATTATTATTATTGTTGTTATTATTATTATTATTATAAAAACATTTGCTGCAAGTTTGAACTTCTAGTTTCAAGATTACTTGAAATTCTGAAAATATAGTGGATTAAACATTAGCGTTAGCGTATTATAATTCTATCAATGATTTGACAAATTTCTCAAAGGGGTTGAAATTAGTAAAAACCTTTCTTTATTCGTTAGTTTATCTATTTCCTTTTCTCGCTGGGCTATATTCTTCTCTATTGGAGCCCTTGGGCTTATAGCATTCTGCTTTTCCAACTAGCGATGTAGCTTAGCTAATAATAATAATAATAATAATAATAATAATAATAATAATAATAATAATAATAATAATAATAATAATAATAATAATCTCCCTAAATAAAAAGATGAGCTCTCTCTCTCTCTCTCTCTCTCTCTCTCTCTCTCTCTCTCTCTCTCTCTCTCTCTCTCTCTCTCTCTCTATATATATATATATATATATATATATATATATATATATATATATATAGATATATATATATATAAAACAACAAATGCAGCTGTCTCTAATCTGCTGCAGGACAAAGTCCTCAGTTATCTCCTTATTCCTGTCTGGGGTTTGGCCGTTTCATCACCACGCAGCTAGCCACTGCGGATTGGTGACGGTGGGAGCCTTTAGTCTAAGACTAGTACACCTTAAATGCGGTCTAGAAAATAAGTCTATCTATAATCACAGATATTTAGCACTGTAGATATCAGTGGAAGTATATATTCTGTTGATTCTTATTTCTATTCAATAGCCGTGCCTATTTGTAATTAATAATTCCTAATGCGTGCTTCTCTCGCCGTGTGTGTGTGTGTGTGTGTGTCTGTGTGTGTGTGTGTGTGTGTGTGTGTGTTATGAATATAACATCTGTGTACCGTCTTTATTTCGATGATCAGAGATTGTTCTACCTTATCTTATCGTTAAGACCTTCACAACTATTTTATCTCGAGTTGTTTTCTTTAAATATCTCGTGTTTATAAACTGAGATTATTAAAGATTGTGTGTTTATGTGATTGATCCACTGAAAGCTTAGTTTTCTCCTCCTTAACTTAACATAGTCAAATATAGGCCTAGGTAGCTGGAGACTGGTTAATTATAGGGACTATAGAAAATTGGTTTGTGAAAGAGGGCCTGGCTGGCTATATCAGCCAAGTTTAAAACTTTAAGTTTTCCCTGACTTGATTTATGAGAGAAATAGGTCTAAGTAGCTGGAAATCTATAAATTTTGGGGAATATAACAAAAATTGGTTTGTGAAATAAGGCCTAGCTGGCTACATTAGCGATGTTTAAAACTTTATTTTCTACCTAACTTAACATAGTCAAATAGGCCTATGTGGCTGTAAATTTATCAATTATGGGGAATATAAAAAACTGATTGGTGAAATAAGGCCTAGCTGGCTACATTAGCGAATTTTAAAACTTTATTTTCTCCCTAACTTGGAATACGAGCAAAATAGGCCTATGTAGCTGGAGTTTTGTTAATTATGGGGAATATTAAAAACTGGTTTGTGAAATGAGGTATGGTTGGCTATCGAAGCAAAGTTCAATTCATTTTTAAGCAAATTCAACCATCTGAAGAGAAGAGATCTAACCTTTTATAGAAAAAAAAATGGATCTGGAAACATATCAAGCTGCCTTTGGGTTAAAAAACACCACGAAATCCATATATTTTCCTATAACTTTAATATTTTATGACCACAGAAGCTATAATTACATGACCTCGCCCACCTGTTGAGGGATATTCACCAATTAGACACGTCCTTATTTAGAAATACTGCATCTGTGTACTCCACTCACTGCATACATCTTTAACATAAGCTTTCGCCTGTCCCCCTGTGTGCGCGTCAGTAGCCTACACTTTATTTATTTTCTTTTTTTTTAGATTTCTAACCTATTATTATTATTATTATTATCATTATTATTATTACTACATGCTAGACTACGACCCTAGTTGGAAAGCACGATGCTATAAGCACAGGGGCTCCAACAGAGAAAATAGCCCAGTGAGGAAAGCAAACAAGGAAAAAATAAAATATTCTAAGAACAGTAACAACGTTAAAATAAATGTTTCCTATATAAACTGTAAAAACTTTAACAAAACAAGAGGAAGAGAAATAAGATAGAATACTGTGCCCGAGTGTACCCTTAAGCAAGAGAGCTCCACCCCAAGACAGTGGAAGACTATAGTACAGAGGCTATGGCACTACCCAAGACTAGAGAACAATGGTTTGATTTTCGAGTGTTCTTCTCTTAAAAGAGTTGATTACCACAGCTAAAGAGTCTATTCTACACTTACCAAGAGGAAAGTGACCACTGAACAATTACTGCAATACGGCGTGGGGGAGTAGTAGTAAAAATGTCTTGCAACCATTAATTGTAATTCAAACAAGACTGGTAAGAATCATAAGCTGATTACTTAGCTCATACATCGCCACTTTTCCGGTCTCTCTCGATATTGAAGCTGGAAGACACTTATAAGCTCTCCTTAATGAATATGATGTTCCAAACACTTATTTTGAACAAATTTCCAGATTTAAGACGAAAAATAATTCAGGAACAATCAGTTCATCCATATGGAACAAGAAATTCAAACTTAACTCTTCCTTTCATGCGTATTAATAGAGGCGAGCAATCGTATCTATACCAAGGTATTAAACTTTAGAATACTCTGCCCGCTTATCTAAAGGCACTGCTTAGCTTTCGGTCTTTTAAGAAATCATATACAAATCTCCTGTTATCTGGGTATTAAGCTTTATTCATAAATATTTATACTTGCCTACCTAACCACAACGCAAGTATGTTTCATTGTTTAGAATAATCTTTATTTGTAAAACTAATTCTTTTACTGAGTTTTTTGCTTAATATCTACAATTTTTCAATGTATATACCATTAGCTTTCATACACAATCCTTCTTTATCATATAAATATGCATTTCCATTTGTTTTTAGGCTAAGAATCTCATTTATATGAATCTATTTATATACATATGATTATGTATATTTTGCGTACATTTTGTATATCTATATCCATATTTACTTTATTTTTTATTTTTACTTAATTGATGATATTATTGTAGTTGTATTATTGCCCTAAGAGCTCTGCTCCACATGGGCTTGGACTGAGTCTTTTTTTTCTTTTTGTAAATCTTTGTATGTAAATATTTTTTGTCCAATAAACATTATTATTATTATTATTACAGTGCAGTAGTTAACCCCTTGGGTGAAGAAGAATTGTTTGGTTATCTCAGTGTTGTCAGGAGTATGAGGACAGAGGAGAATATGCAAAGAATATGCCTGACTATTCGGTGTATGTGTAGGCAAAGTGAAAATGAACCGTAACCAGAGAGAGGGATCAAATGCAGTACTGTCTGGCCAGTCAAAGGCCCCCATAATTCTCTAGCGGTAGTATCTCAAGGGGTGGCTGGAGCCCTGGCCAACCTACTAGCTAGTTAGTACACTAATCCACGACCAAGGTTCGCTAATGTAACTTTGGCGTCTGATGAATAATAAAAGGTTCAGTATCGTAACAATAGAATATAATTTTGCCTCTTGAACAAAGCTACATCACTGGTTAGAAAAGCGGGATGCTACAAGCCCAAGGACTCCAGCAGGGAAAGTAGCCCCGTGAGGAAAAGAAATCGGGAAATAGAAAATAAACTATCTGTAATAAACTGAATATAGGTATAGACTATAATAAAATGAGTAAGAAGGTTAAAATAGACCACCCATATATATATATATATATATATATATATATATATATATATATATATATATATATATATATATATATATATATATATATATATATATATATATATTTATAAATTGAACTGAAGTTCCGCTGATTCAACTTCTAGAGTTAGAGTTCTCTTGCTTTGAGGGTACAATCGGACACGCTATTCTATATTATTTCTCTTCCTCTTGTTTTGTTAAATATTTCATGGTTTATATATGAAACATTTTTTTAATGTTGTTACTGTTCTTAGAATATTTTATTTTTCCTTGTTTCCTATTTCCTCACTAGGCTATTTTCTCTGTTGGAGGCCCTGGGCTTATAACATCCTGCTTTTCCAACTAGGATTGTAGCTTAGCAAATGATAATAATAATAATAATAATAATAATAATAATAATAATAATAAGCCTCGTGAATTTCATTCCTTACACAAATTTTGAATCATAACGAACAACATATGAGTTACAAGAAATGGCAGTTTGACATATTATAATTGGTTGTTTGCTCATTAGTAAACCACACCGCAGTTAAGCGTTAGTTAGAAGTGCATTGAACTATAAATTCCTTACTTTATATATATCTTCTTCTGAACTATAACTCATTTTGATATGATATAGCATATACAAGTATTTTAAGAGCATGAGATTATTCTCATTATTATTGTTGTTATTTATATCTGCTGTTATAATCGGTGTACGATAAGGCTACTCTCTCTCTCTCTCTCTCTCTCTCTCTCTCTCTCTCTCTCTCTCTCTCTCTCTCTCTCTCTCTCTCTCTCTCTCTCTCGTGTGCTTGCGTCATGAATATAAATTTATTGTCTTTCCACTTAGTGATGATTCTCCATTAATTTTGAAGATGAGTGTTGGTCCAAATTTAAAGAGAAATATTTTACAATAATATTTTATTTCATTTAAACTGGACTAGTAGTTTCTTGATAAAGATAGATATAATATTTTGTTTATACTGGTGCTTGAGAAAAATATAGTACTTCGTGATATTTCTTGAAAACATGAGACTGGTTACGTTAAAAATATCAGTCAAGGTGATAGTCATGTGTCACTTTATGTGGAACAATATTATTAAACAAACAACGAAGCTATAGTCATTATTAATATAATGATAACCTATAGCAGATGTTTCTGTATAATTCTTTATACAATTACAACGTTAAAAGAACGTATTTGACGTATGATATATGAAGATGACACTTTGAATCACCCGCCATAATAGCGCTCGAGGGTAAGTTAACGTGGCAGACGAAAGTGCTCAGTAGAGATGTCATTTTACTTTCAAGACTAAATTCTTACTATCGATCAGACAATATTATTTCTATTTTAGTTACATATCATTAATTAAAAACAATTACTTAGCTACTCTACAAGACAATGCAAAAGAATTCTGAATATCTTGACTTAGTTAAGATGTCAGCTGAGTTGGAAGAGTCTGAAATGTGTAAAATTTTAATTTTAACAATTCGAAATAATGCGTAACAGAAGATTATACTTTAATTTAATTTATTATATTTTATAACACTCCATTACCAAAGAAATATTTTAGACAATAAATATCAACCGTGTGAAAGATGAGACATCATAGTTGCTCAACGACTGTGAAGTACAACACCATCGTCCCTTGAGGATCGTAAACACACCAACAACAAATCCCGTGAAATATGTCGTCTCAAACTGAACTCCTTAGCCGGGCGGAAGACTTCGCTGACCAGGTGAGTGTGTCGATGAATATATTGGTCGAGAAATTGCAGTCATGAAATGGCGAAAAGGTAAGAACGTCAGGGATTAATCGCTATATACCGGCTGGTGTTTTTGACAGATGTCTTTGGTTCGACTTCCAAAAACAGGTTGACCTCGATCTCTATAATCCTCGATTGTTGATTGTTATTCTAAATATGATTATTATTTGTCATTGATTATTTATTAGTATTATTTTAGCTAATTGTACAATTGAGATAATTATACTGTGAGGAAACAATTGTGAATGATTAATTCGCCTTTAGAATGTCCCCTAACCATTATTTTTATGTCCTTTCTCTTTACGATTATTTTAATTATTTTATAAACTATTTGAGGAGTATTTCATAGTTTGTTTGTAATCTTATTGTGTCCAGGAACCCTCAAATTCTCCAAGGTAATCCTTTTGGAGAAGAGTACCTTGACACCTGTGGGTCAAGGGTCAAGTGAATGTTTAGCAAAACAGGTTTTAAGTCATTTACATTAGTTTTTTAAGTGTAAGTAAAACTTTTCTTCAAAATACTAGACTCCTTGGTGAACCCAATATATTTTAATACCTCAAATATTGTTGTTTTAAGTTTTATTATCGTGCAGAAAAAGTTCTTATGTTAAAACAAGTGTTTCTGATAGAAATGACAGTTATTTTCACTGCAAAGAAAAATTTAATGTATATCACCGGGCAGTTCCTCCCGCATGCATAGAAAATGGACAACTAACCTAAACTTTCCCCTCTAACTTAGACTACAAGCCCTGTCCTAACCTAATTACCTAACGCCCACCTGTGACCCCCTAACACTACCGTATTCTTAGTCAGCCGTCATCGTACCTACAGGTGGCGGGGTGTATGTACGATTACGGCTAACTTAGAATATGGCAATGGAAAGGGAGGTCGCAGTTGGGCATTAGCCCCCTCCACCCTCGTTAAGTAGGTAAGGACGCAGCTTGTAGGTTAGTGGTGGGGGAAATTTAGGTTAGTTGATGTTAATTTTTAATCCTAAAAGGGAGGAACTGGCCTCTTGATATACAAAGTCTCCCAGGTGGCCGCTATCATACGTACACCCTAACTTATGTAAGGAATAATAATCAATTGGGTTGGCGTGTGCAACTCGGCATTTATCGCCTGCCAGTACATTGGAGCTCAATGTTTTTCTTTTTGCACTAGCACGGCAGAACATAAACCATCAGATTTCTAAAAAAAAAAAAAAAAAAAAAAATATATTCCTGTTCTTAGACGGGCTAAAGGGTTTTCGGTTTATTTTCTGTTGTAATAAAAGGTCAAGTTCAGGGATAGCACATTTTCCACTACAGGAAAAAACTATTAAAGATCATGTTCCGTCCATATCTATAATTTTACCATTTGTAGAAGGTGTGGGACCTGCCAAACAGTCTTAGGGGAGATGACATGGTCATTATCCCATCTCAGTAAGAAAATGCCAACGTAGGTAAGGTTTGGTATTGGTATTTTAACTTACGTCATTATTTGATGTAGTAAAATGAATTTTAAACCCTTTTCTTTGGGGGTGAAAGGTAACCCTGTCCGCCAATATACAAACGTTTTGTACCTTATTGAGACGACCCTATTCTTGCTAAATAATTACATTTTATGCAACTTTCACTGGAAGCACACTGCTTTAAAAATTGATTAGCTACTCTACTTAAATAATTTGCTTACTCAAGAAATTGGAGAATTTGGTGTCCAAGGACTACAGATTTGTTCACTTCTAATAGTTTTATTACACTTTTCATAGTATTTCATTTTGAGCTTAGAGTTAGGGGGTTCAGGTTGAAAGGGGTCATGATGCCCCTAAGGACATTTAAATTAGCGATTTAAATTAGCTTAGGTTGGGTAGTTCAGTCGGTGCTGTTGGTATGCGATCTCTTAAGTCGTTCCTATGCTTTGGTATGCGATCTCTAAGTCGTTCCTATGCTTTGGTATGCAATCCCACCCGATAATAGCGATCTCGCTTCACTTCACGGCAAAGCAAGAACCATTAGATTTTCTAAAATAAATATATACCGGGAATAATTATCTAAGAAATAATAATCAATCATTGATGTTAGTATGTGCTGCTCAACATTACTGCTTGCTGGTACATATGGAGCTTGATGTTTTTATTTTTTTGCAAGCTAAGCAAGCGCATGGCGAAGCAAGAACCATTAGATTTTCGTCTTGTTTTTTTTCTTTTTTATCAATATTGATTGCATACCAAAGTAAAATAATAATTTCTGAGATCTCATACCAGAACAGCTCCTCTTAGTCTAGGGCATATCCCTTAATTTCTTTACTACTCTGTAGCACAATACAGAATAGATAAATATTATAATAAAAATATACATATTTTAATACAGTAAGCAAAATGATCTTCAAAAACACAAAACAACACCGAGCAAAATAAAACTCGTCTGATCAATGCAGGTGCTGTTGAGGAATAAGGATAGGGGGTGGGGAGATGTAGGGGTGGAGAGGGATAGTCGTAGTAGGAGGCAGCAGACGGGTGTAGGACGGCACCTCGTTGTTCCAGGGGATGTTGATGAAGGAGAGGTCTAATTGGTGAGGGACCTATGGTCGTGGTTCTATCACGCCCCAGTACAGTATTCTATACCGACACTCAAAGAGTAAGCAAGCTAGGTTTATTCCTGGCATTCCATGCATCTCGTTTTCTCTGGTAAATTCAGCAATATCTATGCCTTAGAAATGGTGCCAGAGGAGCATTTCACTGAGCGACACAGGTTCCTCGCCCAGCAATAGATTTTTCCTTCGTCAAAATCCCTTTAGTAATAACCTGATTTCTATTTCATATGAAATGAGACAATTTGTTGACCTTTGTAGCTGGAAATCATAAGCTTGGAATTCGGGTCAGGACTCTCATAGGCCAAGATGGAACAAAATTCAACTTGAAAACAACTCGACTTGCTCACAGATTCTTGGAACCTTTGAAGTTTTGTACATTGTGGTCCTTTGTAACTTAGAAAATTAAACGTAAATCCTGTTTTATGCCATTATCAGTGTCATAAATTATTTTAAAAATAGTTTTTGCACTGAATTTTTAGGGAAAATATGCCCTCAGATAGAACATTAATTTCCAATACAAATGGACATCAGAATTTGGGGACTTTTGAAGAAGAGCTGTCCCATTTTGCCAAGGACTTAAATTTTCAAATTATCAAAACTAGGGTCCCTATTATTCAAAAGCTTTTATTTTAAATTGAGTATTCGTCATCGCTGTTGGTCGTGGTTATTTGACCCTTTTCATTGGTTATTGATGCACGAACTGAGCCACCGTCTTTTCATCTACTTTAAAAATTTAATGGTAAAACGTGCACACTGTTCACCATACAGCTGTTTTTGCTTATTTGTAAGTCAAAAATATCGCCCAATAGAAAAATTATATTCTTGTCAAATTCACGTGAGTCTAACATGTGTTTAAAAATTGCAAGAAAATATCTTAGCCTTTGGTGAGGCTATTCTATTTATACTGGGCATGAAAAACTAAGCTACTAATGGTTTTCCTCCTAGTGAACAAAGATCTCTATAACACACCAGTGTTACTGAATTCTTCATTATTCTTTTTTATTATCATTATCTAGACATGTAATTTCCTGCTAAATATCATGAAGTAGGCGTATACCAGAAGACTAAAATTACTGCCAGATCTTTTCTCAGAACACATTTATAACGTTTAAAACGCTCCCAGAAGACTTAATTTATTGTGCCATGATTTGTATTGTAGATTCCGTTGTTTTCATATGTTTTCAAATATGAGTCAATCTGTTCTGGATATTGTAGATACTGCTTATAAAATGAAGGCTTGGTGCATAGTTTTCACTCAAGAAACGTTGATTGGTCAAACCACTAATTGTTTCTTTACTTTTACTTTTCAGTTTTTAAGGTATAGTAAAAATTACTTACCTCACATAGCACGGCTTTGTTTGGTGAGCACCTTCCTCGAAGACGGCCTGCGTATGTGGTGGCAATGGCACGAACAGCGAGAATACATGGATATATCGTGGGGTTGCGGCTACTTCCTGGCCACACTTTTTGTCTTAATCAACCTCATCGGACAATTAGGTGGAGTTTTTATGGTATTATTTAGGAAAAAAGTAGAAGTGGCATGTGGAATACTACTTTTCATCGTGGTACTTCAGGTAACAGTACTGTACTGTTTTGTCCTAAAAATCCTTAAGGGAAATACTTATTTAAATATTGTAAACAATTTTCAAGACAGTTATTGTATCGAAGATGTCTTTATGTTCAAGTATTGAAAGATATTTTATGTCTTAATAAGTTTTTGATGAAGTGTTAAAGCATTTGCAGAGTTTTATGTGTACAGTAGTACCTCTTTGTAAGAGTTTAATCGTTCCAGGAGCAAGAGCTTGCAACCCTAACTAGAACAATTTTCCCCATGAAAAATATAAGGAGATTCACTTGACACATTCCATTTGTCCACAAATACATTTAACCTTGCGTGTATTGAGTGTTGGTACCGTACTTGAACAAATGAATGTGCATATGTGGTAGAAATTTCCCTCTTTAAAATGATATGCTCGTATTCAGTCACTCGTAAACCGAGGTATTATTGTACAACATACCTGTTTCACAGTGGCATTGTTATCTATGAAGGTACAGTACTACAGTACATGTATTTAGCTCAAAGGAAGCAGCCTCAAAATAAAAAAAATTTGAAACCTGTAGAAGGTATTGCTGTATTGGTGTTTTTACTCCATGTCTTTAAAAGTATTTAGTTTGGGTTGTGTATGTGTTCTGTTTGTTTTATTTTAACCAGATATTTAATGCTTTGTATTCACTTAACTGTAGGGTTGTACAGTATTTGTTTCTTTTAAAGTCAGTGTTTTAACCATTTAACAAAAACATTAGCAGTTTTAATCACAAAAAAATAGATTTTAGACAATAACTGTTGGTCATTTTATGCGTTGTCTTAGTTTACTAGTTTCTTTTTTCAGTACAGTCCAATGATTACAGTATTTTCAGTTGATACAAGAGATAAGTTTTTTTTTTGTACTATCTATTCACAAGATGTATTCAAGATTAGGACATTTAGTTTATACAATACATGCCATTTTTTAATATTTATCCCCTTGTTTCTTTTTGAACGTACATGGTCTTTTGACTGATCAGGAGTTTAAAGTAAAAGATACAGTAACTAATTATATTACTTTAAAAGATACAGTAACTAATTGTATTACTTTAAAAGATACAGTAACTAATTGTATTACTTTGTCATGAATAAAGTATTGCTTGAGTAAAACAAAAGTTAATAAATTAGTTGGTGTGTACTTGATTTGGATTACCAACTGTATTAGTTTTCCAATTTGGTTAGATATTTACTATAGATTTTTATTTTTTTTCAGACCATTGCCTACCAGATACTTTGGGACATGCAGTTCCTGTTCCGAAATCTAGCATTAACCGGAGGGTTGGCACTGGTCTTAGCCGAAAGCAAAAAGGAAGCTCGGTCCATATTTGCAGGGGTGCCATCTTTGGGAGAGAATAAACCCAAGACCTATTTGATGTTAGGCGGAAGAATTCTCCTCGTGTTCATGTTCCTCACACTTGTCAGATTTGAATTTTCTTTAATGCAGGTAAGGGTCTTAGATGAGTTTGTTTGTTTGTTTGTTTTAATTCTTTAGCTGTTCCTGTGCAGATACAAACATTTGTCATTTAAAGGTTTAAAGGTCGCTCATGAATGGCAGAGGCAAGGGACAGTGACATTGCCCTAGCAAGCAGGACAATGCCCTTGAGACTCGCCATATATTATATGATTGGCGCCCAAGCCTCCTCTCCACCCAAGCTAGGACCAAGGAGGGCCAGACAGTGGCTGCTGATGACTCTGCAAATAGACCTATAGGCTCCCCCAAACCTCCCAACCTTAGCTCACAAGGATGGTAAGGTTGCACACACTAATGGCACTAACGAGTCTGAGCGAGACTTGAACCCCCGACTGGCAAGCACCAGGCTGAGACGTTACCAATCAGGTGCAGCCTGTAACGACCAGCTGACGAATTATCGAGGATCTGGCAACCTGGTATGGTTGATGGTTGCGTCACCTACCCTCTAAAAGCTGTGGCCGAGATATCACTCGGCCTCTGGTCGCCTCTGCTAACAGTCATGTGTTGCTGGTCACCTCTTCAGTGCATTTAATCCTCTATCAGTATGAATGAGAAGCAAGTGTTCGTGTGTACTTGCCCTGCCATTGAAGAGCACCCATTTAGTACCTTTATGAGCCCCATCCTCATTCATTCTCTTCTCCTTTACCCTTTGGGCAGAGGACATAGGTGTTCTATGGGGACGAAGGTGAAGGCTAAACGCGATCATTCTCCTTGGATTGCTTTAGCTTCGATGGAGAATAAGAAGCTCGAGCCTTCTCTCTCGAGCCCTGAACTTCCGTTGTCTGATCCTTCGTTACAGGAGTATCCTCGAGATTCGAGAATGAAAGATAACTACCAAGTATTTGTTAATAAGTTTGTTGTAGTTTCTCCTCCCCTCCTCCGCAATGAGCATGATCCTTTAGCATCTGTTTTCATCCTAGATGTGAATAATATTCCAGCTGATGTACGTCAGTTATTGTCTAACTTTACAAATTCTGCTCATTTGCCATCCCCCCCATCCCCTAGTAGTGAGCAACTCTTTATCTCCGACATAGCAGATCAAAGAGACTTTTCTCCAGCATACACCTTGTCATTTTTCAGCTGCGCACCTCAATTCTCCTTGTACGCAAACATTGCCGTTTTTGGGAATGTATTTCCCTTCAAAGCCTACATTGTCAAGACCTTCTTGTCACCCCTCGGGTCCTCTTAGGTCCGTGTTCCCTAGTAGTGGAGTATTTTTCCCCCAGGAAATCCTTTGAGAGCAGCGTTATTTACTTCATCATTTGGAAGCTAGCACTGACTTGTCAGTGCACCCATAGGTTGTAGGTTGGCCAGGACACCAGCCACCTGTTGAGATACTACTGCTAGTGAGTTATGGAGTCTTATGACTGGCTAGACAGTACTACATTGGATCCTTCTCTCTGGTTACAGTTATTTTCCCTTTGCCTACACACACACTGAATAGTCTGGCCTATTCTTTACATATTCTCTTCTACCCTCATACACCTGACAACTCTGAGATTGCCAAACAATTCTTCTTCAACCAAGCGGTTAACTACTGCACTGTAATTGTTCAGTGGCCATATTCCTCTTGGTAAGGGTAGAAGGGACTATTTAGCTATGGTAAGCAGCTCTTCTAGGGGAAGGACACTCTAAAATCAAACCATTGTTCTCTAGTCTTGTGTAGTGCCATAGCCTCTGTACCATGGTCTTCCACTGTCTTGGGAGTTCTCTTGCTTGAGGGTACACTCATGCACACTATTTTACCTTATTTCTCTTCCTATTGTTTTGTTAAAGTTTTTATAGGAGATATTTATTTTAATGTTACTGTTTTTAATATTTTATTTTTCCCTGTTTTCTTTCCTCACTGGACTATTTTCCCTGTTGGAGCCCCTGAGCTTATAGCATCCTGCTTTTCCAACTATGGTTGTAGCTTAGCAAGTAATAATAATAATAAACTATCCCTGTATCTGCTCTCCACAAAGCCTCTTGAGATGCGTCTGCATATTTACACCCACCCTGAGTACTCTACGCGTCCTGCCAATTTCGTACCAACTGAATGCGCTGCTGCTATTGTGCGTTCAGAGACCCAGTGACAGTAAGTGAGGACGCCTTTCAACACCGCTGGGATGGGATGGACGTCTACATTCTGCCCAATCCATTGGGTATTGAACAAAATCAGGACATCTCAAAATTTAAGAGTAACGCTAGTATTTCCCAAGTGACCTTAAGGGGAGTGGTATCCAGATATTTTAGATTTGCTCATAGAAGCTCCAAGAGAGCTTCCAGGCTGGCCAAACAGTCTTCGACAACCTCACATGAAAAAGTTACTCAAAGCAGTTCGTTACCTGCATCTTTCCGACTGGAGGCTATCCAACACCACCTTTTGAAAGATGGGCTTTATGAGACAGTCTGCAAAGCAGCTTTCAGGATAACTCATCATGTTCAGGCAATGTGGTCCCTTTTCTATGGCTGGTGTCATGGAAGGTACAGTTAGAATCAAAAGAACGCCGACATTCAGGGAAAATCTTTCGTCAGATGTCTCTAGTGTTCCCATGACAAAACACACGAGTTTCTCTTCTTACTACAGCTACAAAATGGGCGGAGCCTCCTCCAACCTTAGCGAATCTAAGAGTAAAGGGCTGTCTTTGTTAGCGAAAGCATTGAAATGTTACAAATCGAGTAGCCATATATCATACTCAGTTATCATTTGACGTCTCAAATATTCACTACAAATACTGAATATACAAATACACTAACACATATATACTGTGTGTGTGTATATATATATATATATATATATATATATATATATATATATATATATATATATATATATATATATATATATACACACACATATACATACATACATACATATACATATATATATATATATATGTGTGTGTTTGTGTGTATATATATACATACATATATATATATATATATATATATATATATATATATATATATATATATATATATATATATGTCATGAACCCACAAAATCATATAGAAAATCTTGGAGTGTTATAGCTAAATAATTCCTTCCGTTAACAGCTACATTAGCTTATTTTGACATTAGTCTGTTCAAGTTACCAATGAAAGAAAAAAGTAGATTCAATTATGGTTCTACGTTGTAAAATATTAAAAAAAAAAAAAAAAAAAAAAACACCATACATGACTTATACCAACCTAAAGGACGTTCAGAGAGAGAGAGAGAGAGAGATCAAATGGTTTGATCTTACTCGAGTTAATGAAGTAATCTACCAGCAGATAAACTCCTTTATAGACATTTATGCATATCAAAATATTGTTTGTCATTATTATACAATGTTTCCAATAGAAATGATTGTATTATGCTCCCAAAAGCTTATCGTTATTTTTCAGATGCTAGATTGACTACTATAAACTACTTCCAGTTTATAGATATTCATAGATTGTAACATTTCGTAATACGTGAGGATACTTTCTTGTAAAATATTTCTCAAGTTATTCAGATTCAGTCTTTAGACCCAAAGCCACTTTCCCTTTATTCATCAGTTTTTTTACATTCCCATTCCTTGAGCTTTGTCGTCTCACCGTCTGTTATCTTGGCCTAAAATGGTTAGCATTGCCATTTGAACTAAAATTTTAAACATATACAGTAAAATCTTTACCACAGTGCTAATTCAATCTTTATCACAAGTGCTTTATTCACTTGATAATTATCGTGACCAAATGGAAAAACTGGAGATAGTTATTACAGGGTATAAATAACGGGATTATTTTGTTAGATTCAAATGCTTATCCAAATAATGGGTGATTTTGGGGAAAAATAGCTATAATAACTGAGTCGTCTTTTGCTTTTGGGCGTTTGGAGGATTTGGTTCCTTAAGGTTCAGTATGCCAACATTTGTCTGGCTGCATATAGCTTGATCATTATATTTTGTACTCCTCTATAAACCTTAAATGCACTGTGGGAAAATCTAACCGGTTGCTTCAAAATTAACTAAGATATTTTCGTTAACTGGAATAATGATAAAGGAATGGGATATATATTGTATAAAAAATCTGAGTGGCACCACTTATTCATGGAGGCATGCTTCACAATGGAGATTGTAAAAACTAAGATAGAGGAAAATGAAATTCAGATCTCCAAATGCCTTATTCCGGAATCCAGCTAACGAATATCTTCTCTTGCCTTCACACAAATATCAAATAGTTCCAAGTCGGAATGGTCAAGTGAAGGTGTTTCATGTTGCTGCTTAGTAGAAATTTCTTTTATGAAGGCACAGTGAGAAGCCAACAGCCAAAGTTGACGCTCTAAGACGAGCACCGTGGCAAAAGGACATTCATTTTAAAGATAATCTTTGATAAATAAATGAATAAATACTGATGGAAAGGAACACAAATGTTAAATAATGAACCAGGGGATAGAAGAAGAAGCTCAGGAAATGAAATCTAAAGAATGAGAGAAAATATTTAGGAATCCATAAGTATCGCTCCTCAGCTGTATGATTTAGTATTTAAAAGGACAATCAAACATTTATTTGCAAGATATTTTAGTATTTGATTTTTCCCTTCCCCCGCTTACGGCACCAGCTGTAGAAATTGTGGTTTAACTACTACCCTGATAAGCTGAGAAGCTGGTATGGATAGCTATTGCTCGAACAATCCAAACTAGAGCTTCACGGATAGTAATGCATTTTTCGCTCGTTAAGCGCCCATCTACCTGGCGTAATTCACCCGGTCAAAAGACCCATATCTAGCACCACATAGCTGTGCTAATTCCGGCACTTGATCACTGTAAATAAGGACTTTATCATACAAAGCTAAGCCTATTTGAATCAAGATTATAAGACCTTTGTGCTTGAAATTGATAAGAAGTTAGTTTGATCTCAAAGCTGTTTAATTTCTCAAGATAAAGCTACTAGCAATTATACAATCATTGATAACCTACAATCAGGGTATTAGAAAGGGGAATCATTTCGTGCTTATGCCATCTATTCATGTATTTTTTTCAAGAAATTAGAGGAGAATTCATTTTTGGAAAATAGGTATATCATAGTTTCATGACAAAATTTCAGAAAATTGTCGTTCGGAGACTAAATAGTTTTTTTTAATACGATTTGTCAATAAAACTAATTTTTGAAGCCTTTTGCCAGAATGTGATAGCGTCTTCATTTACCTCGCTATGAATTATATCTATTATATCCATCATTGATTATCTATTATGCAAAGTTAAGACTTAAATTTTGTTATCATCAACCTTCCATCAACAGCAGCTACTTTATTATAATGCTGCTATCTTTTACAGATCTACTAATGATGAATTAGAATAGCCAAATTTGCTAGAACATTAACGGTTACCAAATAACATTCAGGCAATGATACAATATCTTAGGTTGAGTGTAGATTCTTGATACAGCCTGTCTCTCCACGACCCTAAAACAGAAATGACTTTCATATTTCCTCAGTGTCGGACTGGCCGAGGAAGGGAGGTGAAAGAGAAACCGCCTCCCTTTCCTTGGAAAGTGTCTACTATTATCCCTCCTACGAAAAAGTAGCAATAGAAAAATAACGGTGTGTGTATATATATATATATATATATATATATATATATATATATATATATATATATATATATATATATATATATATATATATATGTGTGTGTGTGTGTGTGTGTGTGTGTATGTTTTGTATTTGTAGTGAATAGTTGAGACGTTAAATGATTATACAAAATTGAAATATGGCAACTCAATTTGTAACATTTGTATGCGTTTGCTAACAAAGGTAGTCCTTTAATGTCTGATTCGCTAAGGTTTGAGAATTGTCCGCCTATTTCCTAGAAGTAGTAAGAAGAGCAACTCCTTGTCTGTTTTGTCATGGGAACACTAGAGACATCTGACGAAAGATTTTTCCTGAGTGTCGGCGTTCATTTGATTCTAACTGTACATAGCTCCACTCAAGGCCACTATTCCACTGATAGCAGCCTTTTTAGTTTTCCTACAGAAGGAGAAAATTCTCAGCCATGTGTTTAAACTGAAATGAATTGACCTCTTGTCCTCATGGGAATTTTCAGTTTTAAGTTTTGAATAGTCTTGTCCACCTTGGAAAACTAAGACCCCAACTGTGAGTGTGATAAAGGAGTTACTTTGAGGTCTGTCTTGTCTTGTGTCTCCACTCCAAGGGGTAGAGAGTGCTGCTATTAGTGACAACCATTTTGACTTCCAATTCATCAATCAAGGAGATAACTGGTGACTTGGACACTGCCATTATGTTTTGCAAGAGCAGTCCGTCTATATTAAAGAGGATTATGCCTTGCTGTCCTATCTCCAACTTGTTTGTCAGTACCTGACGAAAGAAAGAGAGTAACCATCAACACAATCTCTTATAATTCTTTGGGAGAGGCGTCTACCACGGCCCTGCCCAAGGCACATGATATCCGTGGAGTTGCTGCAACCCTAGTGTTCCACAAAAACCACTTTATACACAGGTACTTGAATCAAGTGTCTGGAAAAGACAGACTACCTTTACTGCCCACTATTTGAAAGATTGATTCCATAGGTCCCTGGATACTCCCTAGGTCCTGTTGTGGCCACCCAACAGTTGGCATAAAATTTAGGCTCTTGCAGGACAGTTAGCATCGTGTCGCATCATCAGTTATTTCTAAAGGGTGAGAGTTGAATGAATGGGATCTTCCTCTCCCGACTCTCATTCTCATAGTATCAGGTAGTATCAATAATGGACACTCGTGTAGGTAACCACACCTCTTTGGGTTACAGTTATGAAATTTAATATATATATATATATATATATATATATATATATATATATATATTTGGAATGTTCCTGCAGGAATTTCATATTTTGTCAGGCAGTGACTGTCATTTACCTTTGTGTCACACAAGGCTTTATCGGCATGTCCCTTGCCTCATATCATAGTGAGTCATGACCTTTTTTGGGTCAAAGGTCATGCAGAGGTCCTATTTTGTTGCCTTTGGACTTCTTCCCACCTAGGGAAGATTCCCCAATAAGTGACAAGGGTTTGTATGCGTGTAAGAACAAACTACAAATTTTAAGAATTTATTTTTCCTTGCTATACAAACCTACTCTACCACCTTGCAAGTCCCAACCAATAGACAGAGTGGCAGTGAATGTGCTTGCATCATCTCATTAAAGTTTAGGTGAGTTTATGACACAACCATACAATGTTGCCAGACCAACAATAATTCTTCAATCTGGTCGTAACAAAAGGTGCGCCAGAACATAATCAATAAATGACTCGGGCTTGTATATCTAGGACAAATACTTAATAATTTTGAAATTTGTAGTTTTAGGACTTGAAATTTTTCTCCCCCATCCATGTAGTACATTACACTATTGAATGACCATCATACCAATGTGACTGACTAGCCTCAAGTACCATATTTTTGTGCAAGAGTTGTGCCTGCAAGGTTGTACTGAATTTTCTGCACTCCATATTTTGCATAAATTTCTTTCCTAATAATCGGACGACAATGTCATAAGGCAAATATTAATTTTTCTATTTTAATTTGTTGATTACTGGATATTGTATATTGTAGTAAAACAAAAATATTGCATCAGTAGGATTGACTGCAATAGCAAAGGCTACATAATGTACTATTTTTATCAGATAACTTTTCCAACAACATGGGTACTATTTTTATCAAATGCTTTTCAACATTTATTTTTGTATAAAACCTGTCTTTATCAAATCTAAAAGTCATTCATAAACATTTCCAGTTATTTCATATTTTATTCCACTGTAATGTACAGTAATTATTACTATTCTACAAAAATTGTACAAAATGAATTTTCCCTTTTCAGATCTTCCAGATAGTAATAGGTGGGTTGTTGATGGCCCTAGTAGCTGTAGGTTACAAGACCAAGTTGAGCGCATTTTTATTGGTGTTATGGCTGAACGTGTTCAATATCTACGTCAATGCTTGGTGGTCCATCCCAGCGTACAAACCTATGAGAGATTTCCTCAAATACGACTTTTTCCAGGTTAGTCTTGTCTTCCTTCATTGAAATGTATTCAATGGTAATCGTATGTGTTGTCACGTTTGTTTTCTATCCTTTTTATTGCCAATATTGTTACTAGAATGTTTCTAGGGATTTGTCCAATTCCACCTTTTGAAATTTCTTAATTCCTTAATCCAGTTTGCCATACTTTAATCATAATTTAGCTTTAGAGATGACTTGGAAAAATAATTGATGATTATATTACCGTTGTGTGCAACTTTTTGTTTTTTATTGAAATATCCACAGGACCGAATGACAAGATTTTATGTATTTTTATACAATAATTGAAAATCTTTTTGGGTTTAATGTTCCGATTTTACTTTAGAAGAAAAAAATTTTTAATGGTATATAGTTTTGTATAGAATCACTTGGAAAATTTTATTTATACTGTAGCCTATGTGTTTGTCTTAATTATTTTTATAAGGGTACATTGAGAAATTGGTCTACTACAGCAACTTGATTCTAAGAGGAATTTTAATTATTTTATGGATTTCCTCTAAGTATCATAACTAGCTTAATTAAGCTTGAACTCAGAAGTGAATATGGTTCTCACACAACCTGGTTCACAATCAACAGTCCCCATTGGAACATACAGTACTGCTTACAGAAGACTGGCTGTTGCTGAAAGACCTTTGCAGTATAGTTGTTCAGTCTCCATCAGAAATCCCCTTTCTTTAACTTTTCCTTTGTCTTTTCCCACCATATAACTGTGCTGTTGCTTCTCACATCAACTCCTAATATTCATGATTACATTAAAGTTGGTCTGATCCCAAAAGTATAATGTGACAAGTCACGTAATGTAATCTGAAGCTTGTAATTAAGGATCAAGTACTGTAGGTTAATGACAGGGCTCCACAACATCCGGATATTTGCATTAACCCTTTTACCCCCAATGGACGTACTGGTACGTTTCACAAAACTCATCCCTTTACCCCCAATGGACGTACTGGTACGTTTCACAAAACTCATCCCTTTACCCCCATGGACGTACCGGTGCGTCCTTGCAAAAAAATATTTACATTTTTTGCATGTTTTTAATAACTTATGAAAAACCTCAGGCATTTTCCAAAATAATGAGACCAACCTGACCTCTCTCTCTGATGAAAATTAAGGCTGTTAGCGCAATTTGAAAATATTGCAAAATGGGCTTGAAAAAGGGTTAAGGGTTGGAAAGTTCCAAATTGCTTGGGGGTTAAAGGGTTAACTATGTCTCCTTATTTTGTGATCACTGTATCCTTAGAATATGTATTAGTTCTCGTTTTTCTTTTGAGTTAAAAGTTTTCGTGTCAGTTCTTTAGCTGCTGGCTCTTATCTTAAATTGTTAGATAAGTAGTCTACTACTGAATATTAACCCTTTTATCCCCAGGCTATTTGGAACTTTCCAACCCTTAACCCCCAGGGGTTATTTTTTTTCAAGCACGTTTTGCAGTATATTTTTTTTAAATTGCTCTAACAGCCTTAATTTTTGTCCTAGAGAGGTCAGGTTGGTCTCATTCTCTTGGAAAATGCCTGAATTTTCTCATGAAATTATCAAAAATATGCAAAAAAAAAAATATAAATAGCAGTTTTTTGCAAGGACGTACCGGTACGTCCATGGGGGTAAAGGGATGGATTTTGTGAAACTTACCAGTACGTCCTTTGGGGGTAAAAGGGTTAATCTCTAGCACAATAAGTTAGTTCTTTATGCATGTTGCATAAATATTTTCATAATTTGGATCATCCATTGCATTCAGATCTTCCCAGACTGTACCATCCCGTACGTGGTACTGTACTAGGTGTGCAGTTAGTTCCAATAGTTGTGCCTTTCTCCATCATGAGGCATAATACTGCTTAGTATTCTAGAAGTATTATTCCAGCTGTGAATAGATTGTGGAAATACCTTCTTAATCTGGAATCTAGCAGTTTTATCTGTGGACCTAGTACAATCTTTGGGTAAATTCTTTTATGTTGAACAGGTTGACATAGTTTAATTTTTATAGTTTGTATATGGCTGATCTATTTTAAAATTGTTACAAATCTTGAATTATTTTTCATTTGTGTATTGCTTATTTGGTTGTCCCTTTCCTAACTGCTACTTTCCTTGTTGGAGCCCTTGGGCTTGTAGCATTCTGCTTTTCCAAGCAGGGTTGTAGCTTGGCTAGTAATAATAGTAATACTGTAGTACTTATTACAAGTACTGTACATTAATAGTACTTATTACAAGTGCAGTACTCTATAACGTTTCTTGTATTGTGCATTATCTTTTGGCTAGTGTATTTCCAATTTCTTGACTGTGAGATGTGGTCCTCCATTTTCTTGGCCTGTTTCCATCCAGTTTTCAGTTTTACATTATAAAATCTGAAAATGGATATTTTATGAAGCCTGCGCTGGAGGGATAGGAGACATGAGGGGGCTGATTTTGATTCCTGTATAAAAATTTATTCTAATAAAGAATTTTAGTTTTTTGAGTCTGGTATTTATTTTCTGAGTGAGGCTTCATCCAAAGGCCTTCTTCAGAAATGAGAGGTGTAAACTACAGAAGGGCAAATGTGAAGGTCTTGGATAGCACGGTAAAGAAGAGATTTGAGGGAGCTATTGAAAATTAAACGGCAAAGTAATGTATCCTGATGCTTGAGACTGCAATAAATCTTCAGTATAGAGTGACGGCATTGAAAAGGCCACTGAATCAAACCTTGTGTGACATGCTCTTTTGGTTTATGGGTTAACATAATTTTCCATGGATACTTTGTCTCTCGTCTGGCATTCTTTCATTTGATTTTCCTTTGTCTCTCGGTCTCGCCTATTTTTCCTTCAGTCATGAAATTCATAGGCCAGGATAATGATTGTTGGAAATTTTAATACATGCTTTGATGAAGCTACGTGTAATGATACAAATGAGAGAATTTGCAAATATGCAATGATATTAATGCTCTGGTAATACAAGCCATGATGAAATTGCTGTCAGTCTTGTGACTTGCAAACTTTTGTTATGGTGAGGAGTGGCTGACGTTTCTTGACTGACAAAGGAATAAAGATGGGAGCAAATTTGAAAAATTATAGGAAGAAAGCCAAATAAATCTTTATTGCTACATGTTGGTGCGTAATCAGATCCGCAGAGGCTTAATTAAGGAATGTGCATTTTCTATATCACAAGCATATTATTAACCCTTTTTACCCCCAAGCTATTTGGAACTTTCCAACCCTTAACCCCTAGGCGGTTTTTTTTTTTTTAAGCACATTTTGCAATATATGTTTTTTAAATTGCTCTAACAGCCTTTATTTTTGTCATAGAGAGATCAGTTTGGTCTCATTATTTTGGAAAATGCCTGAAGTTTTTCATAAAGTTATCAAAAATATGCAAAAAAAATGTAAAAAATAGTTTTATGTAAGGACGTCCATGGGAGTAAAGGGACGAGTTTTGTGAAACGTACCAGTACATCCATTGGGGGTAAAAGGGTTAAAGCCTGATTGCAAGAGATAATCACCAAAGGAGTCTTCATAATTTTCCCCTCATATTTACTCATAGAAAAGTCAAAGGAAAAAGAGGGAGAGGGGAAAAGAACAACTACAATCTCAGGTCTTGTGTTGTGGATTGATGGCGTACATGTGAAATATCGCTCTCAAAACATATTTGTGTATGGGTGATTATTTTGTACAAATTTATTGTGTCGTCATTGAATATTCTGTGTTCAATCCAAGCATTTAGAAACCTCTTTATCTTTAGTTCTTTGTTTTTATAAAACTTAATTTTCCAACAGCATGTAACCATACTGTATTATGCTATTGCCTTGAATCTATAGATTTCCTAGCTTCCAATTCTTGAAGTTGAGTGTCTCCTCTTTCTATTTCAGACACTCTCTGTAATAGGGGGTCTGCTGATGTTGATCTCCTTGGGACCCGGCGGTGTCAGTATGGACGAGCACAAGAAACAATGGTAAACGGAACTTTTGTTATTTTATGGCTTAAGTGCTAAGATACATTATTAACACCACTTCCAGGAAATTATCATAGACATTTAGTAGTGTGTTCTGACAACAGCATTCTGAAGTTTTATATTTGATGATAAATTATTGCATCTCAAAGTGTATATATACGTGAGGCCTTTTTTTTATTGAATACTTCCTTTACATTTTCTGTTAACTACCTTTTAATGTTCATTTAAAGTATATATTTGATTTTCACTTTAAAAGTTTTATATTTTTGCTTTATTAATGCATAAATTTATCGGTTAGCGTTTGGAATTTATCGTAATGAAATATCAATGCTTTTATATACAATTCATAGATTTTAAAAAAAGATCGTAGTTCTTAGATTGTACTCCGACATGTTTTCATTTGAATAATTGGATAAAACAATCGTCTCTCTATGGTTTGTGTGTTTTTTATATTGGTGCATCTGTGGCTCAAATGGATTATAAGTACATTTTAACACAAGCAGAGAATAATTTAAATCTCCAAGAATAAAATGTTTTACTCTTATTTAACTAGAATTGTTACAATTTTTATTTTTCATTTTGTACTACAGAACTTTGAGAATTTTTGCAAAGCTGTTTAAAGTAAATTGTGAAGATCTTTGCAAAGCGATTTAAAGTGAACTGAGAATTTTTGCAAAGTAATTTAAAGTAAACTGTGAAGATCTTTGCAAAGCTATTTAAAGTAAACAATTTTTGCAAAGTAATTTAAAGTAAACTGTGAAGATCTTTGCAAAGCTATTTAAAGTAAACAGAATTTTTGCAAAGTAATTTAAAGTAAACTGTGAAGATCTTTGCAAAGCTATTTAAAGTGAACTGAGAAGATCTTTGCAAAGCTATTTTAAGTAAACTGAAAATTTTTGCAAAGCAATTTAAAGTAAACTGAGAATTTTTGCAAAGTACTTAAAGTAAACTGTGAAGATCTCTGCAAAGCAATTTAAAGTAAAATGTGAAGATCTTTGCAAAGCTATTTAAAGTAAACAGTGAAGATCTTTGCAAAGTAATTTAAAGTAAACAGTGAAGATCTTTGCAAAGCGATTTAGAGTAAACTGAGAATTTTTGCAAAGTAATTTAAAGTAAACTGTAAAGATCTTTGTAAAGCTATTTAAAGTAAACTGTGAAGATCTTTGCAAAGCTATTTAAAGTAAACAGTGGAGATCTTTGCAAAGTAATTTAAAGTAAACAGTGAAGATCTTTGCAAAGAGATTTAGAGTAAACTGAGAATTTTTGCAAAGTAATTTAAAGTAAACTGTGAAGATCTTTGCAAAGCTATTTAAAGTAAACAGAATTTTTGCAAAGTAATTTAAAGTAAACTGTGAAGATCTTTGCAAAGCTATTTAAAGTGAACTGAGAAGATCTTTGCAAAGCTATTTTAAGTAAACTGAAAATTTTTGCAAAGCAATTTAAAGTAAACTGAGAATTTTTGCAAAGTACTTAAAGTAAACTGTGAAGATCTTTGCAAAGCAATTTAAAGTAAAATGTGAAGATCTTTGCAAAGCTATTTAAAGTAAACAGTGGAGATCTTTGCAAAGTAATTTAAAGTAAACAGTGAAGATCTTTGCAAAGCTATTTAAAGTAAACTGAGAATTTTTGCAAAGTAATTTAAAGTAAACTGTAAAGATCTTTGCAAAGCAATTTAAAGTAAACTGAGAATTTTTGCAAAGCTATTTAAAGTAAACTTTTAAAAGTAATAAATAATTCAGGTAAGCCACTTTAAAGGTCTTAATGTATTCAGCTAACATTTTACTCCAAGTTAACAGTGGGGGACTATCTCGTTTCCCCCCTCTCGCCCAATGCACAATGGATCATTGGTCCTGTCTACTATTACAACCTTTTTTGATTATTTTTAAGATCCCTTGTTGTTTTTCGTAGTATTGTTTTAACGGTAGATTGCGAACATGGGATTTGTTGTATGCTGTGAATTCTAAGGAAGATAAAAATGAATTTTTTTAAAAGTTAAGTTGATTAAACTTTTAAATAAAACCAGAGGGATAGTTTTGTAAAATAATTTATAAGAAAATTTAAAAAAAATATGTAACCGGCTGTTTCCAAGTCCTTAAATCTTCCATGGTTTTTTTATTGCCTTGGAGGACTTTTATATATATATGGAAAGATTTTATGGAGCAGGTGGTTCATTCTAACCTTAGTGAAACTGGTCTGTATTGTTAAGTGGCTGTCAATAAAGATTCTTAATAAATTTACATTTATTTCCCTGTAATTTTTAAGGTTACCCGGAAATGACCAATTTGGTTTTATTTTTCATTTTATGAATACTTACTTGGCAGTTATATATACATTTGAAGCTATGTATCTATAACTGCCAGGTAAGTATTCATTAAACTTTGTTTTATCATAAAAACTCCATTTTTATGAAAAGAACTTACCTGGCAGTTATATATACATAGCTTCAAATGTATATATAACTGCCAGGTAAGTATTCATAAAACTTTGTTTTATCATAAAAACTCCATTTTTATTACTTGGTTAGAAAAGTTACAGGACTTTCATATTAGTATAGTTAAGTCTATCTAAAGCTTATTTCAGACATTTTAGTGCCATCAGGTAATGAAAACCTGAACATGAAATACTTGTCAACATTAACACCGAGACTGTCGACTGAAATTCCAATTCTTTCCTACGTGTACACAAAACCTGTCGGAACCTCTACAATTTTTACTTCGGCTGCAACGAGTATGGATGTATTGTTGTTACCTAATATAAGGCATATTTTTTATTTTTCAAGACTCGCACTCCGGACACGTGGCTGTAGGAGAACATAAGCTGCCCCTACATGACGAACACAGAGGAGAAGGGTAGGAAAGGGTATAGAATGAACACAATGGGTCCACGTGGGGACCGCGTGAGACACAAAGGGGGTCGGGGACACAAGGGTCGCACTGGGTAAGGAGAGAGCGTCGAGATGTTATCGCAAGGCAACCAGAGAACTTACTGGAGAAAGAGACCTGAGCAAGCATGCTCTCTGACCCGGGGTTAGCCTCAAGGCGCGTATCACTCCACCTGAGGTTACCCCTCATAGAAAACAGGACTAGGGTGAACTACACAAAACACTGGTCGGTTGGGAGGAGATCCCAGATACTCCTAAGAAAGTCGTTCGAGGTAAGTACTGTTAGGAAAAATACAAATTACTTAAAATTTGTGATTTTTTATTTTTCAGAGGATTTTAGATCGGCCCGTAACTTTGCGGACCTCAGATTTTATTTATAGGCAGCCCATCATGGGTGCGAAGATTGCTGGATCGGCACAGACAAGATGACGATGGGATGAGGCAGCAATGACGGCCAGAACCGAGTCTAAAGCAGGTCTCGCTGACAGCCTAAACACGCTCCTGGAGAAATTAATTTTTTCTTATAAGAGGTCCTGATCGTGGAATGACATTTTTCAGATGGTGAATGCTCGCTATTGTTTCTGATGACAGGTTAAGGGTACATACTGCAACCGGTTCATATGTCCCAGCTTGGTCCCTGGGAAGTTAGACACACCGTGGATCTGGGTCGTTGGGCTGTGCAGACCACTGCTGACGAGTTTGACCAAAGGAAGGCTTGGCTCTCCTTAGGTTTGGCAGGTGTGCCTTCCATACCTTTAAGGTAGATTGTAGCTGAGGCTAACTCAATGTCAGTGATTAAGGACATTTAGTGGTGATTCCTGTGTGTGATGCACAAGCCCAAAAGGACTGTTTAGGCATGCTCATTGGTACCAAGGCCAGTACCTGCAAATGAGAAAGGTCTAGCAGGATTTGGTGCCGCTATCAGTAAGTTGGCTCCAGGACTTAAATTGTTAGTGCCTGTGGCCTTGGTACCTAGTGTCATCCTGGCCTATGCCTGTGGTTCCATCATGGCCTGTATCCCTACTTCCTCTGTGTTGCAAGCCACAGTGCGTAGTACCTTGTCCTCTGTGATACTGTTGTGGTTCCTTTTGGAGCAACCAGAGTTTTTCCCTTTGGGAAGCTTCTTCATTGATGGTCACCTAGATCTAGACTTCTCTGCTCGCACACTCAGAGGCGGTGGTTGGAAAGAGGAAGAACCATGAAATTTCTACCTCCTCTAACTCTCCTTCCTCATCCTCCTCTGTTGTCCAACTCTGATTCTGATGCTCCTTCTAAGAAGAAAAAGTCCAGGAGGGTCTGGTGTAGTCATGAAGAAAGGGCTCTTTACTCTTTACAACACCACCACCACTTTTGGGGAAGGGTGGGCTACACCAGAGTGGTTCTTGGCCTGTTTTGTCCTGTGACCCAGTGTCACAGCTCCCAGTAACTAGGCAGGGTAGAGGTCTACTTTCTAGGCTTGCTACACAATGACCTGAGCAGCTACCACTAGACCAAGAGCAAAGGCATCCTGGAACTTGTGGGTACTCCTGTGGATTAAAGGCCATGAAGATGGTCTGGTTTATACATACTCGAACCTTCGATAACTGGTGAGACTGCAATATTCCTCTTGAAGGCAAGGATGGGCCCTAAGCTGGTACCTCAACCCTCTTGGCAGTTGAAGCAGCGTATTACGGATCGTCTCTCAAAGTCGGAAAAATGTGTGTTCCTAGACACCAATTTCTTGTAAAGGCTAAGGAAGAGTCGCCAATACTCTGGTCTGAGGAGTCGAGTCTTCAGATACCATCGCAGAGCCCTCACAGGAGAGACAAGAATCTCCTCTCCATAACATATGCAGAGGGGATGGAGGACTTGAACCTGGAATTTTGGCAATGCAACATAGTACCAAAATAAGGAAGGGACTTCCATCTCTTAATGTGGGAGACTAAAAGCAGAGAAACTGTGTAATTCATTTAAACTATTTGCCAATACTAAGGCAGCAGAGACAGTCATGAGAATTATAATTATTGACTGATGGCCTTCTCAAAGGCTCTATTGGGAATGCTTGTGAGCCTTGAAAACTAGGGATATGTCCCCCTTCAGGCCTGAGGTCCTGGGATGTGCAAGTCAGACTGAAGCTCCTCACCGGCATAGGCGACTCCTTTGACACTCAAGGCTGAGCAGTATCCTTAACATCAGCAATTGAAAGAAGACTAGAAAATCAACCATCTGCCAAGCGAGGACACAACTAGATTAGACTCCCTTCTGCGACATCAATTGCAAGGGATGGCTCACTTTCCCTAGAAAAGAGAGGGTGATACAGAATTCTCTTGGAATCTCAACAGAGCAGAATGCGATGCGTTTTGGCATGAGGCCACCAGGATCGACCCGAGTCCTGGCAGAATCTCCACATAGTTGATTAGCGGATGGAACAGGGTTGAACAACGGAAAGGTGTAGCATAACTATACATGTGATGCAATGGGTATTGGAAGGAGACTTTGAACATGGATCAGGACTGGGCTAGCAAACTAGTGTGCATCCATTTTATTTGGTCACAGAGTGGCTGTGCCCCTTTGCTAAACATAAGTCACTACATTACTGTTGTCACAACAGTGTCGCTGAATGCCGCCTCAATGCTTTTGGAATGCTTGCAACTATAGAAAGGCTATTAGGAAGGGCATTGCTGAGCAGATGGTGCTGCTTCTGACCACACCCCTCGGATGACCAGGTCATTCAGGTGTGCACCCCTCCAGTTTTTCGCTGCATCCGAGAACAAGCAGTTGCATGGCCGGGGGTGAAGAGGTGAGTTTGACTTCCTGCGAGGGTTTTCTAGTTCTTGCCAATAGGCAAGATCATCCCAAGCCTCCTGTCCCAGTGGCACAGGAAGACATGGGAGATCCCAGTAGATTAACCAGACATTCTTCAAATGCCACAAAAGAGATTTCTGGTGGAGGCAATTAGCTGAGGAACAAGCTTTACCAGCAAAGAAAAGTGGCTGAGAAAAGACTACCAGTACCAAGCTGGTATTTCTGTCTCGGGCAGAATCTGATGCGCTGTCTCCTTGGAGGCCTTGCCGATGTAATTGACTAATACTCTCGTTCCTGCTATGTCTACCAGTGTGCCAATTACAAATTACTTCAACCTTGGCTTGAATAAGAGATTAGACTTTTACTCGGTTACCACAATCTCCAGATTGCGACAAAAGTAAAAAATCTTGACTCGATCATGTAGCAACTGCCCCACTAAGGAAGGCGGCCAGGATCACCTACCCATTAAGATACATCCACAGAAACATCTCTCGTGAGCAGGCCTATTCTACTGTCTAAAGCACGGAGTCCTGAAGTGGTACATTATGCTGTAGAGGGGGAAGTGGAAGTACTTATGAAAGGACTAATGCAAATGTAATTTAGCGTCCTTCACAGTCCCTGCAAGCATGAAGTCTTCCTCTCTGATGGAACTTGACAGATCGCACTGTTTCCATCCATAACGTTGTTTGACCCACAAACTCATTCCGTGGCGAGAGGTTGATGAACGACCTCTAGACCACAGTTGACTACTCCTCCAGCAGGAATCGATTGTAGAAGCCTGGAGCATTGTCTCAAGTGACTTCAACAGTTTTCCTACATCCCTTCCTCCTCCTTCTGTCCAGAAGACCAGGGATCTCGGCAATGAAAACTATTGGAAAGTGAGTAAAGGGAGCTGAAGAGGGTAATAAGTAATAGTCCAGAAGGAATCCCATTACTGTCCCTTAGTTTCTGCCAGGATGGCCAAAGGACTACTCTAAGGAATAGGAGACGGGGTAATGCTGGCAACAGCGAGTCCCTCTCCTTACCACCTCCTGCTGTCATATTGCCTGAAAGGAACAGGTTGAGTGGCTCAAAAGGGTTTTGCATACATTGGCTCCAGGAAAGAAGTGACAGGCAGTTCTAATAAAGTTCTAGGAAAGGACCAGAGGCCATCCTTACACCAAATCCCGCAGGCAGAGTCGAACCCACGGATTTGGCCACAGCTCCCGCAGAAGGTCCACACCGGTGACGTAAACTGCAAGCTGGAACAGGGAATCCTGCAAAGCAATCCTCCACATCCTCACCGCCGGTAGCATATGACTCCTCGGAAGGAAGATGTCGCCACCCACACAGACAGGTTCGGTAGCGACTGAAATACCATAGCCAACTTGTTTTGAGATAGGGATAACAACAGATTAATTTCAAGTCCTTCGGCTTATGGGGGGAACCACTGCAAACATCACTGGAGTCGCTGACACCAGAGACACGCCTTTCACCAGTGGTGTTGCCAAGGAAGACGCTAACATTGGGAACCCTAGGAGATGTAGACTTGAGCTACCTGCTCCAAAACAAGCCAATGAGAGCATACCTGAAAGACCTAAGGAGGCTTAAGACTTCCTCAGGCAACACTAGTCACCATGGGTAACAAACAGAAAAAAAAGGCTCCAACCTCTGATGGAGTGCAGTAAACAATGGTGTGGAAGCCTACATGCCACCAGAACATAAAAACCCAGCCAGTTTAGATCTGAGGGCTCCTTGCTTCTTCCCCTTACTCCCTGATGATTGATCCAGGCGTGTAAGCACAGAAACAGCAATAGGATATGGAAAATCCATTAGAAATAGAGATGATTGGTCTTGAACCCCCTAAATCAAAAGCTGAAAGGAAATGTTTCCATTTTTAAGTGATATGAATCAGAAAAATATCATTGTATAGATATCAAGAATATTTTCAATTCACTATGTTTTGAATAATTCTCCAAATTAGGGTAAAGGACCCCCTTCGATTTCCGGAAGAGATAGAAATATTTCCCGACACTCGACGGTGGGATGACTGAGAATCATTCCATAGCAAGAAGTACAGTGTGTGTGTATATCCACAGCCAGTTTAACAAACACTGAATATAAATTCCACCATTCCCCGCATGTACGAATCTTTTGCTTCACAACCATAGCAATCAACAACCATCATTCACTTAATGAAAGAAAGAAAAAAAAGAAAAGTTTGATTAAGGGTACAATACCACTGTATGTTTTCAACATTGGGGGGGGGGGGGCGCTCCTCGCCCTCCACCTGTCATTAACTACCTCGTTAACCATTTCCATGGCCATTCTAGCTTGTGCTGAAAACGAGTTCCCTTTATGAAGGACTAACGGTTTTTCATACGCATAGGAACAAATTCAGATTATTTTTAAAATTTTACAGTATTTAATTTTTTCCATTATATATTAACTGATTAAGCAAGCCATGTGTGCCTCACTAAATAAAACACTTTATTAAAACTGCCGAACAGAATTAAGAATTTTTAGAACAGTGTTTAACAGAACTTGTAGTTTCAAATTACTATCTTGAAGACTTCTTGACTTCACCAGTACCTGATATAATTTATGTTGGGGACTGTTACTTTGCTATCGCCAAAAGCTGCAAAGTATTTACCAGTAGATTTAAATGAGGTTACTGTTAATTGGATACATGAATTTAAAAAAAAAAATCCAAAGTTGGGACCCATGAAGCATCTATGGTAAAACCATAGTTATACCAAGATAAAGAGGTTGTACAGCAAGATGGAGAAAGGAAGCTAGAGTGAAGGTGAAATAGGATGATGTAAAGTGCCGATAGGAACTGTAAGAATGCTGGTACATCCTTTTAGTAACTCCTTACTGTCAGTAAAGGAATACTGTATTCCTTTATAATTGAAATGCATTCTTGGAGTATTCTGATAAAATCAAACTAGTTTTTAAATAAATTTGACATTTAAGAGGCCACAGGAATACTGTAGTTACCATGAAACAATAATAATTAGCCAAGTGCATCTGAACTTGACTCATTGGGTACTACTACAAAAAAAATATTCTGGAATATGTACAGTATACTGTATATTTAAAATAAAAATTAATCAAAAATATACAAATAATATCAGATTTCATATAGTTCTTGTTGAATAACACTTATTACATAATGAAATCAACTTGGAAAAAGTACAAATGAGAATACAGACAATTCCCAAACATGCAATGACTAAACATTCGCACTTCATCAAGGGCTGAAGAGGGCAGTCTGAAACAAATCACAGCAAAAGTAAAATAAAGGCTCGTTCATGTGGTATACTGACATTTCTATTTTCAACATTTGCAAATTACTTCAGTCTTATAAATAACCAAATTGAGCATGGGCAAACAGTGATACCTGACCTCAATAGGTAGTGAGAATGTGGGTTGATTATGTTAGAAGAGGGAAAACCACAGGCAGGGATCTGCCCATGGTTTTCCCGCTTCCAACATCAATCCTCATTCCCAATACCTACTGTAGTCTGGTATCACTGTTTGCCTGTCAAGCATGCTCGATCATGTGGACAGGGCTTAAAACAGTGCTATAAAGGAAAATAGGATAAGGGTAAAAAATTTTAATTTTACTATCAGAACCTCCTCTTTTTTTTGTGCACTTTAAAATATATCATGGTTCATATTTTATAAAATACAAATGCTGGAAGTCTTCATCTCTATATCCTAATCATTGATTATCACAAATAGTGTAAGATTTACTCTCAAATTTATAGTATTCCAAAAATAAAAGTTCACTAAATTCCAAAGTACAGGATTGAACTTTTCTATAGCAAAGAATGGACAGATTAATAGACTTTTGAAAGAAATAGCTACAATTTCGATACAGTATCAGTATAACAAATGCACCATGCACAATTTACCACAGATACCAACCATGAAATGAGCTTTAGGCAAAATATTCCTATACTTGGAACAAGGTAAATTAAAATGGTTTAAAATACAAATAAGGCAAACTACTGGATTACAGTCTTTAACATTCAATTACCTTTTCAAATTTGTTTTGTTTTCGTTTCCAATTGCCTTATACGTCCGCAGGATGGATATTACAAAAACAACAAAATGTATTTTGATAGCTTTGTGAAAACAATCTGTTAGAATGGTAATTTTTAAAATGAAAGCGCAAAATTTTTGCAGACATTTACCCAAAGTTCATCATCAAGAGAAAGAAACCATGAATGCTTTTACCAAATCTAATAAAAATCAATTTGAGTTATCTTGTGAAAAAAGATAAAAAAAACTTATAAAGTATTGCAAGAGGTAATGCACTTTACAGATTAGTAGTTTGCAGTATGTACTCACTTTTTAGGATTCTACTTTACCTCCATTACACCTTGCAAAACATTTTTCATTTTTAATAATGCAACAGCAGAATTTACCCCTGGCATCAGGCCACATGGCCTTTCAAAATTCATTAATGACCACTACATTAATATCAGAATCTTGGATAAAAGCATATCTAACAAACTATTTCATGAAAACTGATGAATATGTTTATATTGATGTTGGCAGCACAGTTATTCACATCCAGAACATTCAGTAATTTATCAAACAGTTATGCTAAGCTGTGACTGCAAGCAAATGAGTGAGGGGCAAAGTCTTACATTGCACAAACCAAAGTAAGATTCTAAAACCACCTAAGCAGTTACAATGTCTATCCATCACAAATAACTAAGTTTACAAGTTTCAATTGGCAATAATAGTTTCCAACTGTGATGTAACATACAATTTCAATCAGTGGTAATATCAAACTAAGATATACAATTGCTGATATCAACTGCTCCAAATAGAATATAAAAGAAATTCCTGATAATCGGTTTAATGAACTAATTTTCGGATAAATTCACACTATATACTTCACTCTGTCTTAAGCCCTGTCCACACGATCGAGCATACCCAACGGGCAAACAGCGATACCGGGCCACAATAGTTAGTGAAAATAAGGGTTGATGGCGTCAGAAGCGGGAAAACTAAAGGCAGGGATATGGGAACACTGAATGATGCCAGATCCTGTCTGTGGTTTTCCCGCTTCTGACGTCATTAAACCCCATTCTTACCAACTATTGTGGTCTGGTATTGTATGCCCGTCGGGCATCCTCGATTGTGTGGACAGGGTCTTAAGGATAAAAATGCCAATGAAGATTTAAAAGCTGAATACTTTTTAAAATCTGGTCTCTAATTAATCTAAAGGAAATCTAGTTCTTTGCCTTACATCTTTTTCAAATAAAATTATCAGTTATTTCAAGCATTAAAATATAATGAACAATTCTTAAACAATAATTTAATTCCCTTAAATAGAAAAGTATATTCTAATCTTACAAAAATCCCTTCCACACAAACTATTCAATTATGTATTATTTCATTGGGAAGGTGTTTGAGTAATCTCTTATCCTATGTCTCCTTCACACCAGAGTAATCTTTTATTCTGTCTCCAGATCAGAGTAAACTTTTATCCAATGTCTCTTTCAGAGCACAGAAACTGTTTTCAATTAACAAAAGTAGCAACACTGACTAGTGAAAATCACAGCGACTAGCTAACCAGTGCACAGACTAGTGAAAAAATGCATAAATTAGTCAATTAAATTCCTACCTGTACAATATACACCAATTATTTACATAAGTGCTTCCTCCACAGAGTCCACAACATCGAGAGAAAGTACTCTTTTTACGTTATCCGAGCACATATAAAGTGATGTGGATGTTGAGAGGCTTAAAAAGCTGTCAGACTCAAAATACATTACGTTAAAAAAACTCACAAAGTCTTGTATTTTTTAGCAATAAGCATTTAGGAGACAAAATACCAGTGCTCTCCAATTAAACACACTGAGAGAGAAAGCGAGAGAAAAAAAGGAACTAAAAGCAATTCTTTGTGTATCTAGCATTTGAGATTACAATACAATTAATCTCTGGGTAATGATACATAAAAAGTAAAATAAATGGAATGTTAATGAACTATTTCACATCTTTAAATCTTAATACAATGTAAAACCTTGAAAGTACAGTGAACTTGAAACATGCGTGTCTGGTGCATAAAAAAAATCCCTAATATAATATATGTGCTGTTAATAATTACATACAACATACAGTAATTGCCATATTTGTCTTTTCCATATTAAACACTTTGTATATAGAACAACGATTCCCAACCTGTGATACATGTACCTCCGTGGTACATTTTTACACTTCAGGGGGTACATTGGGTCTGAAAATAACCAGTTTTGCACAATAAATGACGTAATCCGCTATGAGATTAAGTAAAATTACTGTATATCATAATATCAATTTCATTGTTTCTCTTTTTCATCTTCAACTTTAGGGGTACAGTACACAGGAATCTAAAAATTCCAACGGGGTAACGAAGAATAAAAAGGTTGGGAAACCCTGAATTATAGAGTACTGGTATCATTTCCAATTACTATCTTGGTGTGTAATTCCCTTTAGTCTCTCGTTTAGCCATTCAATATTGCCTTCGATAAAGACAGCATTCCTACGTACGGTATTTGTTATTGTTAACCTCAAGCTGTTGTTCCCATGCTGCTAAAAGTATAAGTAATGAAAGAATAAAAAACAGAAAACATTGATCTAATACCCTCTGCTAAGTTTGTATGTATGACGTTTAGCTTAATGATATATGGTATCTTGATAAATGTAACATACAGTGTCTATTTCATTAGTCATGTCTTGGTTGACAATTCAAGCACTGAATATTTGGTACTTTCCCTCTCCTAGTTCCATGTGTTGTCCCTTTAATAGTAAGTTTAACTAAGTACTACGACTTAATAAATGATCCTTTCACAATAAAATATTCTTAGTTCATTCATAACATGACCAGTTAAGTTTAAAGTTACCATATATTGAATATGTATTCCTGACATAGTTTCTCCATTCTCCTTCTTGTATATACATCCATACATATACCAAGGCACTTCCCCCAATTTTGGGGGGTAGCCGACATCAACCAAATGAAACAGAAAAGGGGACCTTTTCTCTCTACATTCCTCCCAGCCTGACAAGGGACTCAACCGAGTTTGCCTATACTGCTAGGGGTGCCACAGCCCACCCTCCCACGTTATCCACCGCAGATGAAGCTTCATAATGCTGAATCCCCTACTGCTGCTACCTGAAGCATAATCAAAAAAATCATACTAAAATGTTTCCTATGGTTTTATCCAAAAAAACACTTGGATGGTCTCTAGTTACGCATTCTCTCAGTTTGTTTTGCATCCTCTGATTATTCTGTTGAAAGTTTTTAAATATTCTTATCATGCACTTTATTTTACTACATGCATAACTGATATGGTGCACTAAGAAGAAATTATAAAAATCTCCCAAATTTCACATTGAAAACTAACCAAAATACTGTGCAGCCTAATAATCCTGACATCTGATAAGGATGACCTGGAGAGCGCGAGTAGTAGGTGTCGGTGGGGTATTCCTACAGTATTCTCTAGGGCCTGTCATGGCCCTCCCCTTTGATGAAGGGATTATCTAAATGGAAGACAGCCTGTGAATAGTGGTTTTCACACGCCCTTGTTAAATACACGACACCCACAAGGTGATCGCGCGAGGGTAGTAACCTCTGCATTCCATGCTTTTATCTTTCTCTAGTATATTTGGAAGATTTATATTAGAAAAGTGTAAAGAAGGACCCTTTTCACCGGGCGTCACAGGTCTCTCCCCAGAAATAGATTTTTCCTTCGTCAAAATCCCTTTTTTAACATGTAAACAGAACGACAAAATCGCGTATATAACAGCAGTGTGACATACATATTTGTGACATTACATCTCAACTGTTATTATGTAGCTCTGTATTGAAGTATTTTGAATCGTATGTCTTGTGTATTTCAAGTAAACTTTTCAACTAACTTAAATCTTATCCTGCATTGCTATGTTGTTCTTACTTTGTGAATACCAAAGTTTTATTAACTTGTGTATGTCATGGGCCCTGAAGAGGGTAAATATATTGCTAGGGTTTAAGTGTAGCCTCGTGTAAGCTAAGCATTTTACTAATCCTTATATGCACTTTGCAGAGTTTTACAAACTCCTTGGGTCTATAAGCATGGATAAAAGAAAAGTTACATTAAATAGTAAATATTCAAGTGGCTTACAAACTTTTAAAATTCTTTTAACTATAGTCAAGCCATTTTGGTCCTTAATTCATTCACTTACAAATAGCTAAATCTTTTCACCCTTTACTATAACTTTTTTTAAATATTAAGCTACAAATACTTTTAGCCTTAAAACATTATCTAAATCTTTATAACTATTACTGAACTTTAGTTACAATCTCCATACTTCCCCGTGCATTGATTTTACATCGGTACAAAACTTTATTCTCCATTATGAAATCTCTTAAACTATCAGCAATTTATCAGTTTGTACTTTTAAAATGCATATCAAGTCAGATCTTACCATTCACATTCATACGTTTCGCAGGACAGCCCTGGAATTTAACAAAGCTATATCATTGAGTATTTACTCACAGTTACATAATACCAAATACTGAAAAGGCCTCAATATGAAAATACAATAAGCCAACAGAGCATTACACAAGTTTAAACATATACATATGTTAAAATATCAGCCTTAACTTACCTCTCCCCTCATATTTAACTGATTATGCTGTGCTATATTTGATCTTATGTAACTCGATTCTTTACATCTCTTTAGTTTATGTAACATTATTAAAACAAGTGTCTTGGTGGAGTAATCTTCAGTCCTTAGCCAATCGACAGATCTTCACTTTTTAAGTTATTTAGAACAATGACTATTACTTACATAAGCTGCATACTCACAATACCGTGTGTATTGGATGAGTAAAATACCTCCATAATATTCTACAAAAGTTTGCCTGTATTTTACTGAAACGTTTGTGTATTCAAGGAGTAAAATATCTCCATAATATTCTATAAAAGATTGCTGGTATTTTACAGAAACCTGTGTATTCGAGGAGTAAAATATCTCTATAATATTCTATAAAAAATTGCTGGTATTTCACCAAAACATGTGTGTATTGGATGAGTAAAATCTCCATAATATACTACAAAACATTGCAAGTATTTTCCCGAACCGAGTGTGTATTCAAGGAGTAAAATATCTCCATAATATTCAATAAAAAATTGCTGGTATTTTATGGAAACGTGTGTGTATTTGAGGAGTAAAATATCTCCATAATATTCCATAAAAGATTGCAGATATTTTACCAAAATGTCTCGGCAAGGTCTACATATATAGACCTTGTGTCTCTGGTTTGTAATGTATTATGAATGCACCTCAAATATAGTTAAAAATGCATCAAATATAACACTGCATACTCACTACATAACAAGGAAGAAGTTAAAACCAATACTATCATGCAAGTGAATATTAAAGCACTGTGTAAAGGGATTTTGATGAAGGAAAAATCTATTTCTGGGCGAGGAACCTGTGTCACCCCATGAAATGATCCTTATAGCACCATTTCTAAGGCATAAATAGTGCTAAATATACCAGAGAAAAAAGATGCACGGAATGCCAGGAATAAACCCAGCTCATTCACTCTAATGAGTGTCTGTATAGTAACTGGGGCGTGTTAGAACCACAACCATAGGTCCCTCACCAGTTAGACCTCTCCTTCTTCAATATCCCCCGGAACTACGAGGTGCCATTCTACATCCGACTACTGCCCTCTACTACGACTACCCTCCCCCCACCCCTACCCTTCCCCACGCTCCCTCCCTCATTCCTCCCTAGCACCAGCGAGGTTCAGACGTGTTGTTTTCATAGCTCTGTGTTTTTAGTGTTTTTGAAGATGTCAAGACGTTTTGGAGATCCCTGCTCCCAAGTTGAGTCTTATAATTGTCTGTTTTTTGTCTTTTCCATCTAGTGTTATATAACTTTAAATACAATTACTTTTGTGTTTTTCCTCAAAGCTGAGATACAAAAGTATTTTTTTCTAATTATATAAAGAAATTGAGATGGTAGGAATTTCACTAACGGGGAAGCAATTATTTGCTGGTTTTCAGTATTTGTTCAAGCCTGTTACCTAATCCCTATGTATGGTAAGATCCGACTGTAAATAATTTAATTAAAATTTGCATAATTAAAAGCCCGTATCCCTAATGCAAAAATAGCACAAGACAATTTGGCAAGTCAACTGTACAAAGGAGCAGCACTAGAAAGCATTATATAACAGAATACCATCGTTTATAGATCAAGCACCAAAATGAATAATAATAATAATAATAATAATAATAATAATAATAATAATAATAATAAGCAAAATCTGAGGTAGAAAAATCTTTACACGAGAGATTTACCATTCCAATGTTTAAATAGATACACTTACACAAGAAGAAAGTCTTTGTGTAGCTCCAACCAATTATAATTACCCCATCTAGTTATCACAAAGATTTGTGCTGATAAGTCGTGCTAAACATTACTGGCGTTACTCCTATAGCACATGGAAACAATAGATTATGGAAAGTGCACACATTATTCATTAATAGTAAATAGTTTGATCAATCTTCAATTTAAAAATTTACGATGCTTAAAAGAAATCTATATACTGTTTATAAATTTTCTCATATAAAAAAAATGAGAGAGAATACTGCATTTAACTCTGAATGGCAGGTAAATCTATATACTGCATCAGGCTGGTTTAATTCAGTGCTCCACTCGAGCAGAGAGCTTCACGCGGGATCATTCAAGAAACTGTCCAATTCACTGTTATCTTGATCTAAGTCGACATCCTCCAGTTTTAATTCACTTTCATCTGCTGGTGTCGATATTCTTCCTGTAGTAAAATCCAGGAGGGTGAGTAATTTAACATGTTCTGAACTATAATCAAGAATAGGCGATACATAAATGACAAATGTCTAGACTATTTTCAAAATCCTCCACACAATTGGATATCATACCTCTGGCATCTTGTCCTTTAACCCTTTTACCCCCAGGCTATTTGGAACTTTCCAACCCTTAACACACAGGCGTTTTTTTTTTTTTTTCAAGCACATTTTGCAATATATTTTTTCTAAATTGCCCTAACAGCCCTAATTTCCGTCATATAGAGGTCAGGTTGGTCTCCTTCTTTTGGAAAATGCCTGAAGTTTCTCATAAAGTTATCAAAATTATGCAAAAAAAATGTAAATGGCAGTTTTTTGCAAGGACGTACCGCTACGTCCATGGGGGTAAAGGGATGAGTTTTGTGAAACGTACCAGTACGTCCATTGGGGGTAAAAGGGTTAAAATTACAACTGAACTAACATTACCATGACAGAAAGTTGACTGAAACTTACTAGTTATCTCTCCATGTTCTTTAAAATTCTTTATGTCTTCTGTGAACTGATCTGAAAAGACCTTTTGTCTTTCTTGCCGTTCCACCTCTTTGTGCTTCTCTACTGATATCATTTTGGCCTCGTGCAGGACTTTTAACTCGCCTGAAAAAAATAAATTACGGATACCAAATTGTGTCTTATTAGAAACATTTCCAATTTATTTCTATAAAATTCATCAACTGGTTGCTAGTTATATAAAATGTTTAAAATTCATAAACTGGTCGCTAGTTACACCTTATCAATAGAAAAACCAATTCCTTTATTCAAAATGGTAGTATAAGAAGTTTTTTAATTTTTCTATACTGTATCAGAGTCCTATTAAAATGAAATTATCTTACACGAACTGTACACCAATACGTCTTTTTAGGTCAGTTCAACATATTTTACGTCTCTTTACGACAGTGCAACATACTGCATGTCTCTTTACGTCAGTTCAATATACTGTACTGTACATCTCTTCACGTCGGTTCAACATACTGCAAGTCTCTTTAAGTAGGTTAAACATATATAGTACAGTACTACATTTCTTCTTGTCGGTTCAATATACATCTCTCTATATCTATTAACATACGTCAGTTCCAGCTTTTCATCGCTCATCCTCAAGTATTGAATAAAATAAAATCCGCATTATGCCATTTTACCAGACATTACGTCAATTTGAACGTCATACAATAACAATGAAGAATTGTACTGTACATGACTGTACTTTCATTCGAAGTTTAGTACTGAAAAGGAGTACAATTTAATCATAAAAGAAACCCTCTCTGGTACAACTCAGGAACATAAATGGTGGTCTACCCTTAAATCTGCACTCTTTGGTGTAGATGCAACAGTTCCTCCTTTACTTAAACCAGATGGCTCAGTCACTCACTGTCCAAAGGAAAAGGCAACCCTTTTGGCTGATGTTTTTGACAGTAAACAGAGTAATGAAAAACTTGAACTTCCTCATTCCTGTTTTCCTGAGGCTAAACTAACTAGTTTAGCTTTTCGATCTCGTGAGATTAAAACTCTGTTGTTGGACCTTGATGCTTATGGAGGTGTAGACCCTAATGGTATTTTTCCTTTGTTTTTTATAAAGACAGCAGATTTCTTAGCTCCAAAGTTATCTGTTATTTTACGCAAGTTAGCAAGAAGAGGAGCTTTTAGCACTTGTTGGAGAATTGGTAATGTTACTCCTCTATGTAAATGTGTTTGTGGTAGCTCAAGTCCCACTGATTACCGCCCAATTTCCATAACTCCCATATTATCTAAAGTTTTTGAACGTCTTCTGGCAAAACGTCTTGATAGGTTTGCTGAAGGTAATCATCTATTCCCTAGTTTGCAATTTGGTTTTCGGAAAGGCCTTGGAGCATGTGATGCCCTTCTTACAATCTCCAATGCAGTACAGAAATCCCTTGATTGTGGTCGGGAAGTTCGTATGATTGGCCTTGATTTTAGTGCTGCCTTTGACCGTGTTAATCATGAGGCCCTTGTTTTCAAACTGAAACAGTTGGGAGTGGGTGGGTCGTTTCTTAGCATTATTATTGATTTTTTAAGTAGTAGATCTCAAAGAGTTGTTGTTGATAGGCACCATAGTGAGTATAGGAATGTGATATCCGGTGTTCCACAGGGTAGTGTTCTTGGCCCATTACTTTTCATACTATATACACATGACATGTGGTTTGGCCTAGAAAATAAGCTTGTTGCATATGCAGATGATGCTACTCTCTTTGCATCAATTCCATCCCCTGAATGTAGATCTGGGGTTGGTGAATCCCTTAATAGAGATTTAGCTAAAATTAGTGCATGGTGCAAATTATGGGGTATGAAGTTGAATCCTAACAAAACTCAAAGTATGATTGTAAGTAGGTCAAGGACGGTGGCTCCTCAACATCCGGATCTCAGTATTGATAATGTTTCTTTAAATTTGTATGACTCTTTCAAAATTTTAGGCGTGATTCTTGACAGCAAATTTACTTTTGAGAAACATATAAGGTCTGTGTCTTCTTCAATTGCACAAAAAATTGGCTTATTGAGAAAGTCTTTTAAGATATTCGGTGATCAATCTATTCTGAAGAAGTGTTTTAATTCTTTTATTCTACCTTGTTTTGAGTATTGTTCTCCGGTCTGGTCTTCAGCTGCTGATTCTCATCTTAATTTGTTGGACAGAAACTTACGGTCTATTAAATTTCTTATTCCTGATCTAGATATTAATCTCTGGCACCGTCGATCAATTAGTTCATTATGCATGTTGCATAAGATTTTTCATAACTCTGACCATCCTTTACATTCAGATCTCCCTGGACAATTCTATCCTGTTCGTAATACTAGGCAGGCAGTTAATTCTAATAGCCAGGCCTTCTCCATCATAAGACTCAATACTACGCAGTACTCTAGAAGTTTTATTCCAGCTGTTACCAAGTTGTGGAATGATCTTCCTAATCGGGTTGTTGAATCAGTAGAACTTCAAAAGTTCAAAGTTGGAGCAAATGCTTTTTTGTTGACCAGACGGACATGAGTCTTTTTATAGTTTATATATGACATTTTTGTTGTTGACATTGTTAATAGTTTATATATGATATATCTCTTTTGACATTACTTTTTTTAGAATGATTTATTGTTAATTTGTTTTCTTCAGTTATTTATTTCCTTATTTCCTTTCCTCACTGGGCTATTTTTCCCTATTGGAGCCCCTGGGCTTATAGCATCTTGCTTTTCCAATTAGGGTTGTAGCTTGGATAGTAATAATAATAATAATAATGTAGGTACTGTATCTGGGTTTTTATAAAAGGATAGTAGGTTGTTGGCACTTTTTTTGTGTTCAATACAATATAGGGAATACACAAGTCACCTTATAGTACAAAAATCTGACCTACATAAAATATAGTCTTACGTCGGGTCTCTTGGAACTACAGTACAGTTATAACGACAGAGTGGGGTATTAATATATAAATCTGATAAAAGTTAAAGTTATCAAACCATAAATACTTTTCTAGGAATATGTCACTGTAAAAAAAACAAAAATAGCCTTCATATTCAAAATTTACAATTCCTAAATATTTCCAGATATCTAAGTGAGATGTCCTACAAATCTTGTAATACTATATAAGCAGTATCAAAAATTTCGGTATCACTTACTATTAAGAGAATTCAGTCGATGATTATGTTTCTCTCTTGCTAGTGCTAAACTCAATCGTAGATCTAGGGTTTGCTCTTGCAGTGCGAGCTCCTCTTCCAGATCTTCTAAAGCCAGTAGACCACCTTCGACTTCTTCAAAAAGACCTCGAGTCGAGCCTGATGAAAGGACAAAATATGTTATTTTTATAATAAAATAAATTTTTGAATATACTTACCCGGTGATTATAATAGCTGCAACTCTGTTGCTCGACAGAAAACTCTAAGGTAAAATTCGCCAGCGATCGCTACACAGGTTGCGGGTGTGCCCAACAGCGCCATCTGTCGTCCAGATACCCAGTACTCAATGTAAACAAAGAACTCAATTTTCTCCTCGTCCCACTGCGTCTCTATTGAGGAGGAAGGGAGGGTCCTTTAATTTATAATCACCGGGTAAGTATATTCAAAAATTTATTTTATTATAAAAATAACATTTTTCAATATTTAACTTAGCCGGTGATTACAATAGCTGATTCACACCCAGGGGGGTGGGTAGAGACCAGCAAAATATGTTTACATTATTATGAGCTAAGAATTTTTATTTCATTTTAGAAGTTATCAAAATAACAAAAACAAAATAAATAGGTACCTGGTAAGGAAGTCGACTTGAACAATTACTCTGCCTTTTTAAGTACGTCTTCCTTAAGGAGCCTCGCGATCCTCTTAGGATGCTGATCGACCCCTAGGATCTGAAGTATCAAGGGTTGCAACCCATACCACAGGACCTCATCAAAACCCCTAATCTAGGCGCTTCTCAAGAAATGACTTTGACCACCCGCCAAATCAACCAGGATGCGAAAGGCTTCTTAGCCTTCCAGACAACCCAAAAACAACAATAAAAACATTTCAAGAGAAAGATTAAAAAGGTTATGGAATTAGGGAATTGTAGTGGTTGAGCCCTCACCCACTACTGCACTCGCTGCTACGAATGGTCCCAGTGTGTAGCAGTTCTTGTAAAGAGACTGGACATCTTTCAAGTAAAATGACGCGAACACTGACTTGCTTCTCCAATAGGTTGCGTCCATTATACTTTGCAGAGATATATTTTGCTTAAAGGCCACGGAAGTTGTTACAGCTCTAACTTCGTGCGTCTTCACCTTAAGCAAAGTTCGGTCTTCCTCACTCAGATGTGAATGAGCTTCTCGTATTAACAATCTGATAAAGTCTGACCAAGCATTCTTTGACAAAGGCAAGGATGGTTTCTTAACTGAACACCATAAAGCTTCAGATTGGCCTTGTAAAGGTTTAGTACGCTTTAAATAGAACTTAAGAGCTCTAACAGGGCATAAGACTCTTTCTAGTTCATTGCCTACGATCTCCGATAAGCTCGGGATATCGAAAGATTTAGGCCAAGGCCGAGAAGGCAGCTCATTTTTGGCTAGAAAACCAAGTTGTAGCGAACAAGTGGCTTTTTCTGACGAAAATCCTATGTTCTTGCTGAAGGCATGAATCTCACTGACTCTTTTAGCCGAGGCTAAGCATACCAGGAAAAGAGTCTTAAGAGTGAGATCTTTCAGGGAGGCTGATTGTAACGGCTCCAACCTGTCTGATATGAAGAATCTTAGTACCACGTCTAAATTCCATCCAGGGGTAGCCAAACGACGCTCCTTGGTGGTCTCAAAAGACTTAAGGAGGTCTTGCAGATCTTTATGTTTGGAAAGATCTAGGCCTCTATGCCGGAAGACCGATGCCAACATGCTTCTGTAGCCCTTGATAGTGGGAGCTGAAAGGGATCGTCCTTTTCTCAGGTATAAGAGAAAAACAGCTATTTGAGCTACAGAGGTACTGGTCGAGGATACAGAAACTGACTTGCACCAGACTCGGAAGACTTCCCACTTCGATTGGTAGACTCTAATGGAAGAAGCTCTCCTTGCTCTAGCAATCGCACTGGCTGCTTCCTTCGAAAAGCCTCTAGCTCTCGAGAGTCTTTCGATAGTCTGAAGGCAGTCAGACGAAGAGCGTGGAGGCTTTGGAGTACCTTCTTTACGTGTGGCCGACGTAGAAGGTCTACCCTTAGAGGAAGACTACTGGGAACGTCTTCTAACCATCGAAGTATCTCGGTGAACCATTCTCTCGCGGGCCAGAGGGAAGCAACTAACGTCAACCTTGTCCCTTCGTGAGAGGCGAACTTCTGCAGTACCTTGTTGACAATCTTGAACGGTGGGAATGCGTAGAGATCCAGATGTGACCAATCTAGGAGGAAAGCATCTATATGTATTGCTGCTGGGTCCGGGACTGGAGAGCAATAGATTGGAAGCCTCTTGGTCAGCGAGGTTGCAAAGAGATCTATGGATGGTTGGCCCCAAGTGGCCCAAAGTCTCTTGCACACATCCTTGTGGAGGGTCCATTCGGTTGGAATTACTTGCCCTTTCCGACTGAGACAATCTGCTATGACGTTCAAGTCGCCTTGGATGAACCTCGTTACTAGGGAGATGTCTTGACCTTTTGACCAGATGAGCAGGTCCCTTGTGATCTCGTACAACGTCAGTGAGTGGGTACCTCCTTGTTTGGAGATGTATGCCAAGGCCGTGGTGATGTCCGAGTTAACTTCCACCACTTTGCCTCGAGGGAGAGACTTGAAGCTTTTCAAGGCCAGATGTACTGCCAACAGCTCCTTGCAGTTGATATGCATGCTCCTCTGACTCGAGTTCCACAGTCCTGAGCATTCCCGACCGTCTAGTGTCGCGCCCCAGCCCACGTCCGATGCGTCCGAGAAGAGAACGTGGTTGGGAGTCTGAACAGCCAGGGGAAGACCCTCTCTTAGGTTGATATTGTCCTTCCACCAAGTCAGACAAGACTTTATCTTTTCGGAAACCGGGATCGAGACCGCTTCTAGCGTCTTGTCCTTTTTCCAGTGAAAAGCTAGATGGTATTGAAGAGGACGGAGGTGTAGTCTTCCTAGTGACACAAATTGTTCCACGGATGACAGCGTCCCTACCAGACTCATCCACAGCCTGACTGAGCAGCATTCCTTCTTCAGCATCTTCTGGATAGATAGCAGGGCTTGATCTATTCTGGGGGATGATCGTCTTGTTGTTCAGCAACGTCCTCATCAGAGGGTTCCTCATCCGAAAACTGATGAGGAAACGGCAACGGAGTGGGCAACGTCTGGCTCGCTGAGTCCGGTCGCACTGGTGGATGCGTGACGGAGCCGGACGCAATATCATGGAACTGCTGCACAGTCTGTGAACTGTCAACAACCATGGGTGCGCGAGGAAGCACAGCGTCAACCCGAGACTGTCTAGACCGTCTGGGTTGTGCAGTCAACACCCTACCGGGTTGCTGAGGTTGACGCACTGCGTCAAAACAAGTCACCTCTGCTGGTTGTTGAACGTCCTGAACGTCAACAACCACCTCCGAGCGTCGCTTAACGTCAACGTGCGGCTGGCAACCCACACTGGGTCGCATCGGTGGAGGAACCACCTCAACTGGCAGACGCGAGTAGGTTACCTCAGCGTCAACAGGGCGCACAACCGACCGGTTGGAAGGTTGTTGGCCAGAAGGTTCGGAGCAACCTTCTCCGCATTAAAGTCCTCTATCAAGGACGCAAGCTTGGACTGCATGTCTTGCAGCAAAGCCCATTTAGGGTCTACGGGAGCAGGTGTGGCAACAGACGGGGTTAGCGACTGAGGCGGTACCGTTTACCATCCCTGAAAGCCTTGTTATGCGTGACATAATTGTACAGCAAAACTTCAAAGGCTCGAAAACAGCTGTGAAGTTGACCTGTAAACAACTTGGAGCGTCTCCTGGCCAGGCGCCAGGGAGAGTCTACGAGAATTGAGAAGTCTATCTGGGCAGAGGCATGAACTCCCAAGCCGAGAACTTCTCTCGTGTCATATCAGACTCTCGCTCTATAAACCAGTTTAAAAGAAGGGAAAGCAAAGGCTGTATCCCCCAAACTCCTCCTGGTGAAAAACCAGTCGCCTAGCCAACGTAAAGCTCTCTAGGAGAGCGAGAGAGCACTAGCTTAAAAACAACGGCTTCGAAGTAGCTAGGCCTAGTGTAAGCTCTGACGTTTAGGCGAACGAGGAGCAGCAGTTACAAAAAGATCCGGACAAAGATCCTTAAAAAAAAATCATCATGATTTAATTAAAGTCCATAGGAGGCTAAGCAGCTTTAGGCTCCTCTCCATCTGACAGAGTCCTCAAGGGAATATCAGTAGGAGGGGGAACAGCAACTTCCTCATCTACAGGAACCTTGTCCGATAAAAGCTGAGTCTCAAGCAAGGGAGAGACCTACCGTGGTGGCAATGCTTTACAAGCAGAGTCCACACTCACTGGTGCATTAGTAGCGGACCAGAACGCAACGTCATGTAACTGCTTGACAGTCTCTGAACTGTCAACAACTGAACTGTCAACCACAACAGGTGCGTGAGGACGCACAGCGTCCACTCGAGACTGCTTTGACTGCCTAGACTGAGCAGTCAAAACAACTCTAGAATGCGGAGGTTGACGCACAGCGTCAAAACAAGTCAACTCCGATTGTTAGTGAACGTCTTGAACGTCAACAGGAGCATCAGCAAGTGGCCTAACGTCCAAATGCGGCTGAAAAACCACACGAGACCGCATCGAGTGTGGTTCTAAACAACCTGACTGACGTGACTAAGCTACGCCAACGTCAACAGTAAGCACAAAGGAACGTTAGGTTGGCTGAAAGCCAGGATATCGATGAGATAAACGGCTAGACTCAACGGACTAATCGGCAGAATAGTCTTCCATAAGGGAGGCAAGCATATACTGCATGTCTTGCCATACAACCCATTAAGGATCAACGGAAATGGTTGTGGTAAGAGACGAGGGTAACGTCTGTGACCGCAACACTTTGCCTACAAAAAAAGACTCTCGGAGTCTGTGTTACGCTTTTGTTAGGCGGCGAGCAGTTATCCGATGACTGCATAGGGTCAGAGCTGTCCTAATGGTTGTAACCAGGACGCTGGACCTGTCTTGAAAGGACTGACTTTCGCTTAAGGGCTTCAAAACCTTGTGACAGGTTTCTTATGCGAAAAGCCTTCGGATGACGAGGAGAAACAACGTCTCTCTCGTCTTATGGTAGGGGAGATCTTGGTAAGATACACCCGATACCATAGAGGGAAAACGTCTGTTCGTTGGTCAAGACCTCTCGAACCCATAAGTCGTTTGACATTACTTCTCCCCTGGGCTTGGGAGCATGTAAGAGGTCCCGGACTAGGTGAACGACAGGCACGAACAGACGAACCCTCGGACGCAACACTGTAACACTTTGCGCATATCACTTTATCACTTCGATTTTCTGTTTTGCACTTATTTCACTGAAATTTTTACTGATTTCTACCTGAAACACGCAATTCTACCCTTCATTAAAAGGTAGTAATTGCGAAATCAGTCGTATAATGCAAGCTCATTAATACCAGCAAAAAACAGAAAACATATTTAAAGATAAAAAAAAAAATCAGTGGCTGGGAAAGAGACTAAACACTAGTTCATATAACTACGTTTTCAATCTCTCACCGCACATAGCCTGGGGACGAGAATAAAAAACTAAAACGTTTTATCCTTCCTCCCCGTACAGCGACTAGGGACGAGAGTAACACGAGAACAACGTTACCCGCTTGAACGGAACGTTTTCTCTCCTCTCTCTCCCTCCGTCTCTATCTCTCTCTCTCTTTCTCTCTTGATTTCGCACCTAAGAGAAGAGCCCAATTATATTTCGTCAAAAAAAACATGTTATTTGACTAAAGGAAAAAACTGAAAGGTTTTCAAATAAAAAGATCCTTTAAAATAGAATTTAAAACATTTAAGCTAAGAAAGAATGAACAAAACGTCAGAATCGATTTACTCTTACTGCAAAGTGAAACCGTGATACACTCTCTCTCTATCGTAACGATAGAGCGCATGTTGAACGTCCTGAACGTCAACAACTGCGTAGCATAAATAAACTAAACGTTAGCTCATCTTTGAAAACAGTACAAAGACTATCAAAGAAATTCTTTCATAAAATATTACATTTAAAAAGTTTTAAATCCTTAGCTCTTTAAAAGCTAATTACGATATAAAGGGCTCAACGTTGATTAACTCCGGTTTCCAAGTTAGGACCGCCTACTCTCAGGAAAGGTCTATATAAACAAAACATTAAAATTATTTTTATATGTTTATAATAAATGGAAAGTTAATCGAAGAGGCCTAATAAAGGCGGAGAGATATAAAATATATAGAGGAAAATCTATAACGTGATATAATTACTAAAAGCCTAAACACACTTCCGCTAAGGGAAGGGTCGGCCATTTAAAAGTGAAAGAAAGTCCATACTCTCTTTGTCACCATAATTAAATCTATCCAAAACGAGTTCAAGATTTAAGATGAAGATAAAACACCTGCATAGCGAAAGCTCAAAACTAGAATAAAGTACTTCACCAATTAGTTGTGAAAACAAATCCAGTTTAGCAACAGCGAATAAGCACGTCTTGTCGGGAGCACGACAAAGAGAAAATTGAGTTCTTTGTTTACATTGAGTACTGGGTATCTGGACGACAGATGGCGCTGTTGGGCACACCCGCAACCTGTGTAGCGATCGCTGGCGAATTTTACCTTAGAGTTTTCTGTCGAGCAACAGAGTTGCAGCTATTATAATCACCGGCTAAGTTAAATATTGAAAAATTTCAAATTCTGTCATAGTGGATACAATGACATTCACATTGTGTAAAAATGACAAATTCAGAGATAATTTGTATTTTTCCCTAACCAATAGAAACCTGTAGTTATCTATACTGTATATAGGTATATCTTTTAGAAAACTGGAAGGAAGCCAATTAGACTTTTTGGTGCAAGGTGGCACCCTTACCCATAACTTGGGTAGGGGGTGGCTCGTGGTATCAGCCACCTGTATATAACTCATGCAGTGATGAATGTCACTTTTTCTTTGCAGGCAGGACTTATTGGGGGGACAGGTGATGGCGAGACAATTTGTATAAATAACTACAGGTTTGTATTAGTTAGGGAAAAGTAAAATTATATACAAATTTGCCGTTGGAAACTAAAACTAAAGGCTACGGTGGGATTACACAGTAGACCGATACTTGTCACTAAAGTAAGCAAATAACCATATCGATTTCTTATCCCTTTTACCCCCAGGGTAAGGTTAAATTTTGAGCACATTTTGCTATATATTTTTTTTAAATTGCTCTAACAGCCTTAATTTTTGTCAGAGAGAGGTCAGGTTGGTCTCGTTCTTTTGGAAAAGGCCTGAAGTTTCTCATAAAGTTATCAAAAACATGCAAAAACATGTAAATAACAGTGTTTTGCAAGAACATGCCGGTACATCCTTTTGGGGGCGAAAGGGTTATAACTACAGTACCGTATATAGCATACACAACTTACCTATGGTGGCCAACATGGAATGAAGTTGAGCCATGATGTTCGGGAGATGTGCCAAAAGAGAGTGAATTTCCGCCATCTGGCTGTGTTGACTTTCGCATTCGTCTGCTAACTCTGTTATGGCACTGTCAATACTCTGGAGTTGTAAAAGAGTACATGATAGAGGACAAACTGATATATATATTCTAACAAAGTTACTGAACAATATTAAAATTTAGTTCGTTTACACGTCATCCCAAAATAAAGAAAGCTTAGCTATTTACATCTACTATGGCAATCATGCTCCATATTTACTCAAGCTTCCTAGATAAATCTAAATTTGGATGTACAGCATATCCTCGATTTAACATGCTACCAATTTAGAGCGATTTAACGCATACTATTATCATTCCCTTGACATTTAATCTGGCTAAAAATAATTGGAAAACTTCGCCAAATGGGGGAAATGTTTAATTACTCTGCTCTCAAAGATATCTTTCCGAGTTAAGAGTTTTCAGGCTTGTGGATAAGATATACATGCAGTTTACTGAACTATATTATTGATTAGATACTTCCTCTAGTCTTCGTCTTGTAGATAAATTGTGAGAATCTATGAACACATTCCTTTCTTGCGAATACTACCATTTATAATAAGCAACAAATTTGACATTATCTGTAAAGTATATTCACATTATTTTTTCTAAGTTAAAAATGGCAGTAGAGGATTTTTTTGTGGAAACAAACAGAACATTCTATGAATGTGGAATTAATTTATGTCATTATTACTACTAAAAGCCAAAATATAACCCAACTTAGTATATCAGGTTGTGAAAATCTCAAAAAAACAAATAGAAAAGAAGAGAAATAAAATATAGTCCATTTCTTTTAGCGAGGCATATTTGCATCAACTCGCAGCGGTACTCTTTTAGCTCGGAAAAGTTTCCTGATCGCTGATTGGTTGGACAAGATAATTCTAACCAATCAGCGATCAGGAAACTTTTCCGAGCTAAAAGGGCACCGCTGCGAGTTGGTGCAAATCTGCCTCGCTAAAAGAAATGGACTATAGTATGTATGTCATTACTATTACTATAAAAGACTAAACTATAACACAACTTAGTATACAAGATTGTGACAAGCCAAGAAGCCTAAATAGGGAAACATCCCTGAGCAGATAAGAAATAAAGGTGACAAATTCCGAGATAATTTGTATTTTTCCCTAACTAATTTAATACAAACCTCGAGTTTATTCATTAAGATTATCTTCTAGCTTCGCCAAAAGATAATCCAAATAAATAACGGAAGGTTTGTTAGTAAGGGAGCAATAGTAGATTATCAACTATAAAAGAATGACAAAATATAAAACAAATTAAAATAAATCATAATATCGGTAACTAATAACTTACTAACAGGCAAACTATGAAATAAAAGCTACGTAAACCTTCCCCCCCCCCAAAAAAAAAGCATTAGCACAATGCATAAACTTCTGAGGTTTCACCTACTCATATTCAGAAAAAGCATTCAATGAATTAATCGCATCCAAATAAAACTTACTAAAATATTGAGTTATATTAAGCCCTACTAATATAAGGATAGGTTTTTAGGGTCCAGTGCATACCTAGTAATATGCGGAGATCTGAATGTAGAAGATGATCAGTACAGTATTTTGAAAAATCCTACACAGCATACAAAGAGCTCGTGAATAAAACTTTAGTTTTTGTACTGATAGAAGGGATTTTGACGAGGGAAAAATCTATTTCTGGGCGAGGGACCTGTGTCGCCCAGTGAAATACTTCTTAGAGCACCATTTCTAAGGTATAAATACTGCTAAATATACCAGAGAAAAAAGTTGCATGGAATGCTAGGAATATATCCAGCTCGCTCACCCCTAAAGGGTGTCGGTACTAAAACTGGGGAGAGTGAAACCATTACCAGAGATCCCTTTCCAATTAGACTTCCCCCTCCTCAAAATCCCCCATTACTACGAGGTGTCGTTCACTACAGCTAATGTACTGTATCTATTTATAAAACTTGACAATAAAATACTACTGTAATTTCATAAAAAAGAAAGATACCAGTACGGATTGCCTTAAGGTAAACCTCAGTTTACTTTGAAATTATTTGGCTAATCGATTGAAAGGCCTCACAAAGCTAATGCATTCGGGCATCAGTCAAAGCCTAATTAGCTATGAAAAATACTAAGAAAGATACAGAAGATCCTCAACTTAAAAACCTTTGGAGATACAAACACAAATTCCACTGAAAATCACAAATCTAAGATACAGAAATACTGTAATTAAATATTATATTTAACCCTTTTACCCCCAAGCTATTTGGAACTTACCAACCCTTAACCCCCAGGCATTTTATTTTTTCAAGCACATTTTGCAATATATTTTTTTCAAATTGCTCTAACAGCCTTAATTTTCGTCATAGAGAGGTCAGGTTGGTCTCATTATTTTGGAAAATGCCTGAAGTTTCTCATAGTTATCAAAAATATGCAAAAAAATTTAAATAGCAGTTTTTTGCAAGGACGTACCGGTACGTCCATGGGGGTAAAGGGACGAGTTTTGTGAGACGTACCAATACGTCCATTGGGGGTAAAAGGGTTAATACAGTAAGCAAAATGACATTTGTAGTAACCTGATATCTATTTATGAAACCAGACTATTTGTTGACTTTTGAAAGCTGGATATCATAGGCCAAAATATAAGAAGATTCTACTTATAAACAGCTTCTTCGAACCAATTCAGTTTGTAAACTGAGGACCCTCTATAATAAATTATTAGCTAATACAGTACCTAATAAAATTCATTAATTTAGCCAATGCGTTGTAAGCAGTGTAAAAAAGAGAAGCAGGATAGGATAGCGAACTTCTCTGATTTAAGCGGGAACAATACGTTCTCCGAACAATCCCTCGGCAGACCAGTTCAACTGATCAAGGATTCACTGTACATGAAATTTCCCTCGTATAGCCTCAACTGAGAAGATAACCAAAGTAAGCATCCTACATCCTAAAAATGCTATAGAAAAAGTTTGGAATTTTATTGATAAACTTATTTATATTTTGACCTGATGTTCATATTACTTCTCTGTTGAAGTAAGGCTTATGTCGACATTTACAACCAAAAATAAAACTAAATCCTGAATTCTTTTCTTATAATAGGCTTAGGCCTCTGGTATAACATTGAGATATTCTAGCAGCTAATGGTAATAAGAAAGGTATAGGTAAGCCGCAACTTTAATGTTTTCTGAAGTCAAAACTAATCCCTATCCTCTTGACATCACTAGTCAGTGGGGAGGAGGGTGGTGACATCACTAGTCAGTGGGGAGGAGGGTGGTGACATCACTAGTCAGTGGGGAGGAGGGTGGTGACATCACTAGTCAGTGGGGAGGAGGGTGACATCACTAGTCCACTAGTCAGTGGGGAAGAGGGTGGTGACATCACTAGTCAGTGGGGAGGAGGGTGGTGACATCACTAGTCAGTGGGGAGGAGGGTGGTGACATCACTAGTCAGTGGGGAGGAGGGTGACATCACTAGTCCACTAGTCAGTGGGGAAGAGGGTGGTGACATCACTAGTCAGTGGGGAGGAGGGTGGTGACATCACTAGTCAGTGGGGAGAAGGGTGATATCACTAGTCAGTGGGGAGGAGGGTGACTCACTAGTCAGTGGGGAGGAGGGTGACTCACTAGTCAGTGGGGAGGAGGGTGACATCACTAGTCAGTGGGGAGAAGGGTGACATCACTAGTCCACTAGTCAGTGGGGAGGAGGGTGGTGACATCACTAGTCAGTGGGGAGAAGGGTGACATCACTAGTCAGTGGGGAGAAGGGTGACATCACTAGTCCACTAGTCAGTGGGGAGGAGGGTGGTGACATCACTAGTCAGTGGGGAGAAGGGTGACATCACTAGTCAGTGGGGAGAAGGGTGACATCACTAGTCAGTGGGGAGAAGGGTGACATCACTAGTCAGTGGGGAGAAGGGTGACATCACTAGTCCACTAGTCAGTGGGGAAGAGGGTGGTGACATCACTAGTCAGTGTGGAGAAGGGTGACATCACTAGTCAGTGGGGAGAAGGGTGACATCACTAGTCCACTAGTCAGTGGGGAGAAGGGTGACATCACTAGTCAGTGGGGAGAAGGGTGACATCACTAGTCAGTGGGGAGAAGGGTGACATCACTAGTCCACTAGTCAGTGGGGAGGAGGGTGGTGACATCACTAGTCAGTGGGGAGAAGGGTGACATCACTAGTCAGTGGGGAGAAGGGTGACATCACTAGTCCATTAGTCAGTGGGGAGGAGGGTGGTGACATCACTAGTCAGTGGGGAGAAGGGTGACATCACTAGTCAGTGGGGAGAAGGGTGACATCACTAGTCAGTGGGGAGAAGGGTGACATCACTAGTCCAATAGTCAGTGGGGAGAAGGGTGGTGACATCACTAGTCAGTGGGGAGAAGGGTGGTGACATCACTAGTCAGTGGGGAGAAGGGTGACATCACTAGTCAGTGGGGAGAAGGGTGACATCACTAGTCCACTAGTCAGTGGGGAGGAGGGTGGTGACATCACTAGTCAGTGGGGAGAAGGGTGACATCACTAGTCAGTGGGGAGAAGGGTGACATCACTAGTCAGTGGGGGGAGGGTGACATCACTAGTCAGTGGGGAGGAGGGTAACATCACTAGTCAGTGGGGAGAAGGGTGACATCACTAGTCAGTGGGGAGAAGGGTGACATCACTAGTCCACTAGTCAGTGGGGAGGAGGGTGGTGAGATCACTAGTCAGTGGGGAGAAGGGTGACATCACTAGTCAGTGGGGAGAAGGGTGACATCACTAGTCCACTAGTCAGTGGGGAGGAGGGTGGTGACATCACTAGTCAGTGGGGAGAAGGGTGACATCACTAGTCAGTGGGGAGGAGGGTGACATCACTAGTCAGTGGGGAGGAGGGTGACATCACTAGTCAATGGGGAGGAGGGTAACATCACTAGTCAGTGGGGAGAAGGGTGACATCACTAGTCAGTGGGGAGAAGGGTGACATCACTAGTCAGTGGGGAGAAGGGTGACATCACTAGTCCACTAGTCAGTGGGGAGGAGGGTGGTGACATCACTAGTCAGTGGGGAGGAGGGTGGTGACATCACTAGTCAGTGGGGAGAAGGGTGACATCACTAGTCAGTGGGGAGAAGGGTGACATCACTAGTCAGTGGGGAGGAGGGTGACTCACTAGTCAGTGGGGAGGAGGGTGACATCACTAGTCAGTGGGGAGAAGGGTGACATCACTAGTCCACTAGTCAGTGGGGAGGAGGGTGGTGACATCACTAGTCAGTGGGGAGAAAGGTGACATCACTAGTCAGTGGGGAGAAGGGTGACATCACTAGTCCACTAGTCAGTGGGGAGGAGGGTGGTGACATCACTAGTCAGTGGGGAGGAGGGTGACATCACTAGTCAGTGGGGAGGAGGGTAACATCACTAGTCAGTGGGGAGAAGGATGACATCACTAGTCAGTGGGGAGAAGGGTGACATCACTAGTCAGTGGGGAGAAGGGTGACATCACTAGTCCACTAGTCAGTGGGGAGGAGGGTGGTGACATCACTAGTCAGTGGGGAGAAGGGTGACATCACTAGTCAGTGGGGAGAAGGGTGACATCACTAGTCAGTGGGGAGAAGGGTGACATCACTAGTCCACTAGTCAGTGGGGAGGAGGGTGGTGACATCACTAGTCAGTGGGGAGAAGGGTGACATCACTAGTCAGTGGGGAGAAGGGTGACATCACTAGTCAGTGGGGAGGAGGGTGGTGACATCACTAGTCAGTGGGGAGGAGGGTGACATCACTAGTCAGTGGGGAGAAGGGTGACATCACTAGTCCACTAGTCAGTGGGGAGGAGGGTGGTGACATCACTAGTCAGTGGGGAGAAGGGTGACATCACTAGTCAGTGGGGAGAAGGGTGACATCACTAGTCAGTGGGGAGAAGGGTGGTGACATCACTAGTCAGTGGGGAGAAGGGTGACATCACTAGTCAGTGGGGAGGAGGGTAACATCACTAGTCAGTGGGGAGAAGGGTGACATCACTAGTCCACTAGTCAGTGGGGAGGAGGGTGGTGACATCACTAGTCAGTGGGGAGAAGGGTGACATCACTAGTCAGTGGGGAGGAGGGTAACATCACTAGTCAGTGGGGAGAAGGGTGACATCACTAGTCCACTAGTCAGTGGGGAGGAGGGTGGTGACATCACTAGTCAGTGGGGAGAAGGGTGACATCACTAGTCCACTAGTCAGTGGGGAGGAGGGTGATGACATCACTAGTCAGTGGGGAGGAGGGTGATGACATCACTAGTCAGTGGGGAGAAGGGTGACATCACTAGTCCACTAGTCAGTGGGGAGGAGGGTGGTGACATCACTAGTCAGTGGGGAGAAGGGTGACATCACTAGTCAGTGGGGAGAAGGGTGACATCACTAGTCCACTAGTCAGTGGGGAGGAGGGTGGTGACATCACTAGTCAGTGGGGAGAAGGGTGACATCACTAGTCCACTAGTCAGTGGGGAGGAGGGTGGTGACATCACTAGTCAGTGTGGAGGAGGGTGGTGACATCATTAGTCAGTGGGGAGGAGGGTGACTCACTAGTCAGTGGGGAGGAGGATGACATCACTAGTCAGTGGGGAGAAGGGTGACATCACTAGTCCACTAGTCAGTGGGGAGGAGGGTGGTGACATCACTAGTCAGTGGGGAGAAGGGTGACATCACTAGTCCACTAGTCACTGGGGTGGTGACATCACTAGTCCACTAGTCAATGGGGTGGTAACATCACTAGTCCACTAGTCAATGGGGTGGTGACATCACTAGTCAGTGGGGAGAAGGGTGACATCACTAGTCCACTAGTCAGTGGGGAGGAGGGTGACATCACTTAGTCAGTGGGGAGGAGGGTGGTGACATCACTTAGTCAGTGGGGAGGAGGGTGGTGACATCACTAGTCAGTGGGGAGAAGGGTGACATCACTAGTCCACTAGTCAGTGGGGAGGAGGGTGGTGACATCACTAGTCAGTGGGGAGAAGGGTGACATCACTAGTCCACTAGTCAGTGGGGAGGAGGGTGGTGACATCACTAGTCAGTGTGGAGGAGGGTGGTGACATCACTAGTCAGTGGGGAGGAGGGTGACATCACTAGTCAGTGGGGAAAAGGGTGACATCACTAGTCCACTAGTCAGTGGGGAGGAGGGTGGTGACATCACTAGTCAGTGGGGAGAAGGGTGACATCACTAGTCCACTAGTCAGTGGGGAGGAGGGTGGTGACATCACTAGTCAGTGGGGAGAAGGGTGACATCACTAGTCCACTAGTCAGTGGGGAGAAGGGTGACATCACTAGTCAGTGGGGAGGAGGGTGGTGACATCACTAGTCAGTGGGGAGAAGGGTGACATCACTAGTCCACTAGTCAGTGGGGAGGAGGGTGGTGACATCACTAGTCAGTGGGGAGAAGGGTGACATCACTAGTCAGTGGGGAGGAGGGTGACTCACTAGTCAGTGGGGATGAGGGTGACATCACTAGTCAGTGGGGAGGAGGGTGACATCACTAGTCAGTGGGGAGGAGGGTAACATCACTAGTCAGTGGGGAGAAGGGTGACATCACTAGTCCACTAGTCAGTGGGGAGGAGGGTGGTGACATCACTAGTCAGTGGGGAGAAGGGTGACATCACTAGTCCACTAGTCAGTGGGGAGGAGGGTGATGACATCACTAGTCAGTGGGGAGAAGGGTGACATCACTAGTCCACTAGTCAGTGGGGAGGAGGGTGGTGACATCACTAGTCAGTGGGGAGAAGGGTGACATCACTAGTCAGTGGGGAGAAGGGTGACATCACTAGTCCACTAGTCAGTGGGGAGGAGGGTGGTGACATCACTAGTCAGTGGGGAGAAGAGTGACATCACTAGTCCACTAGTCCGTGGGGAGGAGGGTGGTGACATCACTAGTCAGTGGGGAGAAGGGTAACATCACTAGTCCACTAGTCAATGGGGTGGTAACATCACTAGTCCACTAGTCAATGGGGTGGTGACATCACTAGTCAGTGGGGAGAAGGGTGACATCACTAGTCCACTAGTCAGTGGGGAGGAGGGTGACATCACTAGTCAGTGGGGAGAAGGGTGACATCACTAGTCCACTAGTCAGTGGGGAGGAGGGTGGTGACATCACTAGTCAGTGGGGAGAAGGGTGACATCACTAGTCCACTAGTCAGTGGGGAGGAGGGTGGTGACATCACTAGTCAGTGGGGAGGAGGGTGGTGACATCACTAGTCAGTGGGGAGGAGGGTGACTCACTAGTCATTGGGGAGGAGGATGACATCACTAGTCAGTGGGGAGAAGGGTGACATCACTAGTCCACTAGTCAGTGGGGAGGAGGGTGGTGACATCACTAGTCAGTGGGGAGAAGGGTGACATCACTAGTCCACTAGTCAATGGGGTGGTGACATCACTAGTCAGTGGGGAGAAGGGTGACATCACTAGTCAGTGGGGAGAAGGGTGACATCACTAGTCCACTAGTCAGTGGGGAGGAGGGTGACATCACTAGTCAGTGGGGAGGAGGGTGGTGACATCACTAGTCAGTGGGGAGAAGGGTGACATCACTAGTCCACTAGTCAGTGGGGAGGAGGGTGGTGACATCACTAGTCAGTGGGGAGAAGGGTGACATCACTAGTCCACTAGTCAGTGGGGAGGAGGGTGGTGACATCACTAGTCAGTGGGGAGAAGGGTGACATCACTAGTCAGTGGGGAGAAGGGTGACATCACTAGTCCACTAGTCAATGGGGTGGTGACATCACTAGTCAGTGGGGAGAAGGGTGACATCACTAGTCCACTAGTCAGTGGGGAGGAGGGTGACATCACTAGTCCACTAGTCAGTGGGGAGGAGGGTGACATCACTAGTCCACTAGTCAGTGGGGAGGAGGGTGACATCACTAGTCCACTAGTCAGTGGGGAGGAGGGTGACATCACTAGTCAGTGGGGAGGAGGGTGGTCATGTATATGAACATCAAGCGAGTACAGAAATAAATTCTTTTATTAAAATGGCAGGCATCTAAACTTTCTACTGGGCTCCACAAGGCACAAGAAGAGTTTGAAGACCCAGACCTGCATGGCTGAGGACTATAGAGCATGAAGTAGGAAATGATGAATGGAGATATATTGATTTAAAAGCTCATGATAGAGATGACTGACAAAATCTAACTGAGGCCCTTTGCCTCAATAAGCAAAGGAGATGATGATGATTGTTAAAATTCACTTTATTTCTATAAACCTCTTCTGATGTCCACATTGACACCTCACACACTGATGGAGGTAGGTCTGAGAAGAGTCGATACTGTAAAGGCCATTTATTAGTGTTAAAATAAAGGGATTTTGACGAAGGAAAAATCTATTTCTGGGCGAGGAACCTGTGTCGCCCAATGAAATGCTCCTCTAGCACCATTTCTAAGGCATGAATAGTGCTAAATATACCAGAGAAAAAAAAGGATGCATGGAATGCCAGGAATTAACCCAGCTCGCTCTCTCTATGAGTGTCGGTATAGTAAACTGGGGCGTGATAGAACCACGACCATAGGTCCCTCACCAATTAGACCTCTCCTTCATCAACATCCCCTGGAACAACGAGGTGCCGACCTACGCCCGACTGCTGCCTCTACTACAGTACGACTAAATATAGACAACCTCGAGAACCTTGAAAATCCCGTTTCTGAGAATATGGTAGACCGTCTTAATGAGGTTAGATGTATCATGGAGAGGTTAGGATACACCACCCTGAAACACGGTTATTGACGATTGCTTTTGCACTTCTCCCGATTAAATAAATCACAATACTATCCCCACCCCGAGACACATATAGAATGCTGATCAAGATCGCCCAGAAATAATTTCTTAGAAAAACTGTAGTAATCACCAACAAATTCAGAAGAGGAAGACCTCCCTTATAAAATCAATAATAATCGAAGTAACACTTTTGACTATCTGGAGACGGGGCAAACGCCAAGTTGATCTCCAAAGCACAAAATCAACGAAGACGCCGGAAGGCAAAAGGTACGCAAACGCCAAGTTGATCTCCGAAGCACAAAATCAACGAAGACGCCGGAAGGCAAAAGAAGTACCTTTTGCCTTCCGGCGTCTTCGTTGATTTTGTGCTTTGGAGATCAACTTGGCGTTTGCCCCGTCTCCAGATAGTCAAAAGTGTTACTTCGATTATTATTGATTTTATAAGGGAGGTCTTCCTCTTCTGAATTTGTTGGTGATTACTACAGTTTTTCTAAGAAATTATTTCTGGGCGATCTTGATCAGCATTCTATATGTGTCTCGGGGTGGGGATAGTATTGTGATTTATTTAATCGGGAGAAGTGCAAAAGCAATCGTCAATAACCGTGTTTCAGGGTGGTGTATCCTAACCTCTCCATGATACATCTAACCTCATTAAGACGGTCTACCATATTCTCAGAAACGGGATTTTCAAGGTTCTCGAGGTTGTCTATATTTAGTCGTACTGTAGTAGAGGCAGCAGTCGGGCGTAGGTCGGCACCTCGTTGTTCCAGGGGATGTTGATGAAGGAGAGGTCTAATTGGTGAGGGACCTATGGTCGTGGTTCTATCACGCCCCAGTAACTATACCGACACTCATTGAGTGAGCGAGCTGGGTTAATTCCTGGCATTCCATGCATCCTTACTCACGCTACAGTGATAGCCACTAGCTGCTAGATTGTTTTATTACTATACTTGAAGCCCAAGCTTACTGTCAGGAAAGAAAATGTTGAATATCTACTTCTTGGAGGGATAAACATCTACTTAAACCAAGCTTTGAGAGAGAGAAGCACTACTGAATGAACATCACTAAAACTGCATGATTCTCAACCCTAACAATGCAACATTCCAGATTAAAAAAAAACACAGCATGTTTATAAAAACTTATAAGTGAAAAGGGATTAAGGTAAAATATCAAAGACCACATACGGTACACAGATCAACAGTTGATAAGGAAAAGGGACAAAGAGCTGGAATAAAAAACCACATTAAGAGCGAAGGAGAAAAATGTAGTGCACAAATAAAGAGTCAATGCTAAAATCTTTTCTAAATACCATGGAGCAGCCCAAATATCTTAACTCTCTATTCAAAATCATTTGAATTTAATATCAAAAGAAATAATTCTAACCTGCTATTTTTATATTGATACTTTATCTACTACAAAAGAAGTTATTTCAAACCTGCAATTTTTGAAGAAAAATTATTGATATTGTACCTACTAGGATAATAAAAAAAGGATATACAAAGTATACAGCTATCATCAGTGAGCATTCATTCAAGGCAAAGACTAAAACTAGACACTTTTGTAAGTTAAATGAGCAAAAGTACTATTGTACTGAATACAGAAATGATTCAATACACGATGATGAAAATCGTTCCAACTTATCCATTGCATAAAAATTATGATTCTTGTTACTAAAGTACAATAAAAATGCTTGCTTTACATTGGGCTTGATTATATAAACTTTAATGCCCAACAAAATATTAAAATTACTCCTTACATTGTAATTAAAGAAATACTGTACGGTAAAATATTGTATTGTTTAATCTAAGTATTTTCTTGTAAAATGTAGTATTTCTATACTTGCCCAATATTCATATGCTTTATTCTTTTAACCATAGCTTGATGACAGAAGAAAGGAAAAACTATTTTTTTTTCCTGATTTCAAGCTAACCTCCCCAGAGTATTTTCACTGCAAAGTGTCACTATTCGATATTTTTCTACAAATCCATCTTCACTTTGTTTCTGAACCCATTATTATTATTAATTATTAATCATCATCATCATCATCATGATTATTAATATTATTATTACTACTACTACTACTATTATTATTATTATTATTATTTCTTGCCAAGCTACAATCCTAGTTGGAAAATCAGGATGCTAAAAGCCCAGGGGCTCCAACAGGGAATATAGCCTAGTGAGACAAGGAAACCAGGAAATAAAAGAAGTAATTAATATAAAACATTTTAAGAAGAGTAACGTTAAAATAAATATTTCCTATATAAACTATGAAAACTTTAACAAAACAAGAGGAAGAGAAACAAGATAGAATAATGTGCCCGAGTGTACCCAAGACAGTATAAGACCATGGTACAGAGGCTATGGCATTCTCTCCTCTCCTATCTTTATAAATCTAAGAGCAATGATACCATCCGCTATCCATAAGCTCATACAAACCACACACAATGTCAGAGCTGTTTACGAATTGCAACAGGAGGCAATGTTCAAGAGTTATTTGTAAATACAGTATATGCTAAGTAATACAATGTCTTCCATTGTCTTAGGTTAGAGTTCTCTTGCTTGAGGGTACACTCGGGCACACTATTCTGTCTTATTTCTCTTCCTCTCGTTTTGTTAAAGTTTTTATAGTTTATATAGGAAATATGTTATTTTGATAATAAAATAAATTTTTGAATATACTTACCCGGTGATTATATAGCTGCAACTCTGTTGCCCGACAGACAACTCTACGGTAAAAACTCGCCAGCGATCGCTACACAGGTTGCGGGTGTGCCCAACAGCGCCATCTGTCGTCCAGATACCCAGTACTCAATGTAAACAAAGACTCAATTTTCTCCTCGTTCCACTGCGTCTCTATTGGGGAGGAAGGGAGGGTCCTTTAATTTATAATCACCGGGTAAGTATATTCAAAAATTTATTTTATTATCAAAATAACATTTTTCAATATTTAACTTAGCCTGTGATTATATAGCTGATTCACACCCAAGGGGTGGGTAGAGACCAGCAATATATGTTTACACTTTTATGAGCTAAGAGTTTTTATTTCATTTTAGAAGTTATCAAAATAACAAAAACAAAATAAATAGGTACCTGGTAAGGAAGTCGACTTGAACAATTACTCTGCCTTTTAAGTACGTCTTCCTTACGGAGCCTCGCGATCCTCTTAGGATGCTGATCGACCCCTAAGATCTGAAGTATCAAGGGTTGCAACCCATACAACAGGACCTCATCAAAACCCCTAATCTAGGCGCTCTCAAGAAATGACTTTGACCACCCGCCAAATCAACCAGGATGCGAAAGGCTTCTTAGCCTTCCGGACAACCCAAAAAACAACAATAAAAACATTTCAAGAGAAAGATTAAAAGGGTATGGAATTAGGGAATTGTAGTGGTTGAGCCCTCACCCACTACTGCACTCGCTGCTACGAATGGTCCCAGTGTGTAGCAGTTCTTGTAAAGAGACTGGACATCTTTCAAGTAAAATGACGCGAACACTGACTTGCTTCTCCAATAGGTTGCGTCCATTATACTTTGCAGAGATATATTTTGCTTAAAGGCCACGGAAGTTGTTACAGCTCTAACTTCGTGCGTCTTCACCTTAAGCAAAGTTCGGTCTTCCTCACTCAGATGTGAATGAGCTTCTCGTATTAACAATCTGATAAAGTCTGACCAAGCATTCTTTGACAAAGGCAAGGATGGTTTCTTAACTGAACACCATAAAGCTTCAGATTGGCCTTGTAAAGGTTTAGTACGCTTTAAATAGAACTTAAGAGCTCTAACAGGGCATAAGACTCTTTCTAGTTCATTGCCTACGATCTCCGATAAGCTGGGGATATCGAAAGATTTAGGCCAAGGCCGAGAAGGCAGCTCATTTTTGGCTAGAAAACCAAGTTGTAGCGAACAAGTGGCTTTTTCTGACGAAAATCCTATGTTCTTGATGAAGGCATGAATCTCACTGACTCTTTTAGCCGAGGCTAAGCATACCAGGAAAAGAGTCTTAAGAGTGAGATCTTTCAGGGAGGCTGATTGTAACGGCCCCAACCTATCTGACATGAAGAATCTTGGTACCACGTCTAAATTCCATCCAGGGGTAGCCAAACGACGCTCCTTGGTGGTCTCAAAAGACTTAAGGAGGTCTTGCAGATCTTTATGTTTGGAAAGATCTAAGCCTCTATGCCAGAAGACCGATGCCAACATGCTTCTGTAGCCCTTGATAGTGGGAGCTGAAAGGGATCGTCCTTTTCTCAGGTATAAGAGAAAAACAGCTATTTGAGCTACAGAGGTACTGGTCGAGGATACAGAAACTGACTTGCACCAGTCTCGGAAGACTTCCCACTTCGATTGGTAGACTCTAATGGAAGAAGCTCTCCTTGCTCTAGCAATCGCACTGGCTGCTTCCTTCGAAAAGCCTCTAGCTCTTGAGAGTCTTTCGATAGTCTGAAGGCAGTCAGACGAAGAGCGTGGAGGCTTTGGAGTACCTTCTTTACGTGTGGCTGACGTAGAAGGTCTACCCTTAGAGGAAGACTACTGGGAACGTCTTCTAACCATCGAAGTATCTCGGTGAACCAATCTCTCGCGGGCCAGAGGGAAGCAACTAACGTCAACCTTGTCCCTTCGTGAGAGGCGAACTTCTGCAGTACCTTGTTGACAATCTTGAACGGTGGGAATGCGTAGAGATCCAGATGTGACCAATCTAGGAGGAAAGCATCTATATGTATTGCTGCTGGGTCCGGGACTGGAGAGCAATAGATTGGAAGCCTCTTGGTCAGCGAGGTTGCAAAGAGATCTGTGGATGGTTTTACCCCAAGTGGCCCAAAGTCTCTTGCACACATCCTTGTGGAGGGTCCATTCGGTTGGAATTACTTGCCCTTTCCGACTGAGACAATCTGCTATGACGTTCAAGTCGCCTTGGATGAACCTCGTTACTAGGGAGATGTCTTGACCTTTTGACCAGATGAGCAGGTCCCTTGCGATCTCGTACAACGTCAGTGAGTAGGTACCTCCTTGTTTGGAGATGTACGCCAAGGCCGTGGTGATGTCCGAGTTAACTTCCACCACTTTGCCTCGAAGGAGAGACTTGAAGCTTTTCAAGGCCAGATGAACTGCCAACAGCTCCTTGCAGTTGATATGCATGCTCCTCTGACTCGAGTTCCACAGTCCTGAGCATTCCCGACCGTCTAGTGTCGCGCCCCAGCCCACGTCCGATGCGTCCGAAAAGAGAACGTGGTTGGGAGTCTGAACAGCCAGGGGATGACCCTCTCTTAGGTTGATATTGTCCTTCCACCAAGTCAGACAAGACTTTATCTTTTCGGAAACCGGGATCGAGACCGCTTCTAGCGTCTTGTCCTTTTTCCAGTGAAAAGCTAGATGGTATTGAAGAGGACGGAGGTGTAGTCTTCCTAGTGACACAAATTGTTCCACGGATGACAGCGTCCCTACCAGACTCATCCACAGCCTGACTGAGCAGCGTTCCTTCTTCAGCATCTTCTGGATGGATAGCAGGGCTTGATCTATTCTGGGGGCTGATCGTCTTGTTGTTCAGCAACGTCCTCATCAGAGGGTTCCTCATCCGAAAACTGATGATGAAACGGCAACGGAGTGGGCAACGTCTGGCTCGCTGAGTCCGGTCGCACAGGTGGATGCGTGACGGAGCCGGACGCAACATCATGGAACTGCTGCACAGTCTGTGAACTGTCAACAACCATGGGTGCGCGAGGAAGCACAGCGTCAACCCGAGACTGTCTAGACCGTCTGGGTTGTGCAGTCAACACCCTACCGGGTTGCTGAGGTTGACGCACTGCGTCAAAACAAGTCACCTCTGCTGGTTGTTGAACGTCCTGAACGTCAACAACCACCTCCGAGCGTCGCTTAACGTCAACGTGCGGCTGGCAACCCACACTGGGTCGCATCGGTGGAGGAACCACCTCAACTGGCAGACGCGAGTAGGTTACCTCAGCGTCAACAGGGCGCACAACCGACCGGTTGGAAGGTTGTTGGCCAGAAGGTTCGGTAGCAACCTTCTCCGCATTAAAGTCCTCTATCAAGGACGCAAGCTTGGACTGCATGTCTTGCAGCAAAGCCTATTTAGGGTCTACGGGAGCAGGTGTGGCAACAGACGGGGTTAGCGACTGAGGCGGTACCGCTTACCATCCCTGAAAGCCTTGTTATGCATGACATAATTGTACAGCAAAACTTCAAAGGCTCGAAAACAGCTGTGTAGTTGACCTGTAAACAACTTGGAGCGTCTCCTGGCCAGGCGCCAGGGAGAGTCTACGAGAATTGAGAAGTCTATCTGGGCAGAGGCATGAACTCCCAAGCCGAGAACTTCTCTCGTGTCATATCAGACTCTCGCTCTATAAACCAGTTTAAAAGAAGGGAAAGCAAAGGCTGTATCCCCCAAACTCCTCCTGGTGAAAAACCAGTCACCTAGCCAACGTAAAGCTCTCTAGGAGAGCGAGAGAGCACTAGCTTAAAAACAACGGCTTCGAAGTAGCTAGGCCTAGTGTAAGCTCTGACGTTTAGGCGAACGAGGAGCAGCAGTTACAAAAAGATCCGGACAAAGATCCTTAAAAAAAATCATCATGATTTAATTAAAGTCCATAGGAGGCTAAGCAGCTTTAGGCTCCTCTCCATCTGACAGAGTCCTCAAGGGAATATCAGTAGGAGGGGGAACAGCAACTTCCTCATCTACAGGAACCTTGTCCGATAAAAGCTGAGTCTCAAGCAAGGGAGAGACCTACCGTGGTGGCAATGCTTTACAAGCAGAGTCCACACTCACTGGTGCATTAGTAGCGGACCAGAACGCAACGTCATGTAACTGCTTGACAGTCTCTGAACTGTCAACAACTGAACTGTCAACCACAACAGGTGCGTGAGGACGCACAGCGTCCACTCGAGACTGCTTTGACTGTCTAGACTGAGCAGTCAAAACAACTCTAGAATGCGGAGGTTGACGCACAGCGTCAAAACAAGTCAACTCCGATTGTTAGTGAACGTCTTGAACGTCAACAGGAGCATCAGCAAGTGGCCTAACGTCCAAATGCGGCTGAAAAACCACACGAGACCGCATCGAGTGTGGTTCTAAACAACCTGACTGACGTGACTAAGCTACGCCAACGTCAACAGTAAGCACAAAGGAACGTTAGGTTGGCTGAAAGCCAGGATATCGATGAGATAAACGGCTAGACTCAACGGACTAATCGGCAGAATAGTCTTCCATAAGGGAGGCAAGCATATACTGCATGTCTTGCCATACAACCCATTAAGGATCAACGGAAATGGTTGTGGTAAGAGACGAGGGTAACGTCTGTGACCGCAACACTTTGCCAACAAAAAAAAAGACTCTCGGAGTCTGTGTTACGCTTTTGTTAGGCGGCGAGCAGTTATCCGATGACTGCATAGGGTCAGAGCTGTCCTAATGGTTGTAACCAGGACGCTGGACCTGTCCTGAAAGGACTGACTTTCGCTTAAGGGCTTCGAAACCTTGTGACAGGTTTCTTATGCGAAAAGCCTTCGGATGACGAGGAGAAACAACGTCTCTCTCGTCTTATGGTAGGGGAGATCTTGGTAAGATACACCCGATACCATAGAGGGAAAACGTCTGTTCATTGATCAAGGCCTCTCGAACCCATAAGTCGTTTGACATAACTTCTCCCCTGGGCTTGGGAGCATGCAAGAGGTCCCGGACTAGGTGAACGACAGGCACGAACAGACGAACCCTCGGACGCAACACTGTAACACTTTGCGCATATCACTTTATCACTTCAATTTTCTGTTTTGCACTTATTTCACTGAAATCGAAACTTTTACTGATTTCTACCTGAAACACGCAATTCTACCCTTCATTAAAAGATAGTAATTGCGAAATCAGTCGTATAATGCAAGCTCATTAATACCAGCAAAAAACAGAAAACATATTTTAAGATAAAAAAAAAAATCAGTGGCTGGGAAAGAGACTAAACACTAGTTCATATAACTACGTTTTCAATCTCTCACCGCACATAGCCTGGGGACGAGAATAAAAAACTAAAAACGTTTTATCCTTCCTCCCCGTACAGCGACTAGGGACGAGAGTAACTCGAGAACAACGTTACCCGCTTGAACGGAACGTTTTCTCTCCTCTCTCTCCCTCCGTCTCTATCTCTCTCTCTCTTTCTCTCTTGATTTCGCACCTAAGAGAAGAGCCCAATTATATTTCGTCAAAAAATCATGTTATTTGACTAAAGGAAAAAACTGAAAGGTTTTTCAAAATAAAAAGTTCCTTTAAAATAGAATTTAAAACATTTAAGCTAAGAAAGAATGAACAAAACGTCAGAATCGATTTACTCTTACTGCAAAGTGAAACCGTGATACACTCTCTCTCTATCGTAACGATAGAGCGCATGTTGAACGTCCTGAACGTCAACAACTGCGTAGCATAAATAAACTAAACGTTAGTTCATCTTTGAAAACAGTACGAAGACTATCAAAGAAATTCTTTCATAAAATATTACATTTAAAAAGTTTTAAATCCTTAGCTCTTTAAAAGCTAATTACGATATAAAGGGCTCAACGTTGATTAACTTCGGTTTCCAAGTTAGGACCGCCTACTCTCAGGAAAGGTCTATATAAACAAAACATTAAAATTTATTTTTATATGTTTATAATAAATGGAAAGTTAATCGAAGAGGCCTAATAAAGGCGGAGAGATATAAAATATATAGAGGAAAATCTATAACGTGATAAGATAATTACTAAAAGCCTAAACACACTTCCGTCTAAGGGAAGGGTCGGCCATTTAAAAGTGAAAGTAAGTCCATACTCTCTTTGTCACCATAATTAAATCTATCCAAAACGAGTTCAAGATTTAAGATGAAGATAAAACACCTGCATAGCGAAAGCTCAAAACTAGAATAAAGTACTTCACCAATTAGTTGTGAAAAAACTCCAGTTTAGCAACAGCGAGTAAGTACGTCTTGTCGATAGCTCGACAGAGAGAAAATTGAGTCTTTGTTTACATTGAGTACTGGGTATCTGGACGACAGATGGCGCTGTTGGGCACACCCGCAACCTGTGTAGCGATCGCTGGCGAGTTTTTACCGTAGAGTTGTCTGTCGGGCAACAGAGTTGCAGCTATATAATCACCGGCTAAGTTAAATATTGAAAAATTTATTTTAATGTTACTGTTCTTTAAATAGTTTATTATTCCTCGTTTCCTTTCCTCACTGGGATATTTTCCCTGGTGGAGCCCCTAGGCTTATAGCATCCCACTTTTCTAACTAGGGTTGTAGCGTAGCAAATAATAATAATAATAATAATAATAATAATTATAATAATTATAATAATAATAATAATAATAATAATAATGCACTGAAAAGTTGCTAACAGAGCTGGGCTAGCCTGAAATTCATATCATCAAGTTTAAGCTTGAAGTATATACCATATGATATTTGTGAAGAATCATAGAAATAACTAAGAATGTCTTACATACAGTACAGTACTGTATTTGATTAAATTTCATAAGAGTAAAAGAACATGGGAAGTCATCACATTTCGACAAGCCTAATCATTTATTGTACCTGCTTTTGCCTTCACAATAAAATTTTACTTTCAACTACATTTGAATATTCCTTCATCACAAACCAAACAAAGTCCAAAACTTAATAAAACTCACGGTTGCAAGTTTGGCATTCTGTTCTGCCATATGGTGCATGGTGGCCCACTGTGTCTGATACATCTGCAAAAGGTCGGCTCCTGCTGACAAGTTGACGTGGGATTCCGAGGGGCTGATGGTGTTCCTCTCGCCGACTGACAGCCGCTGAAATCTTTCATAAAGGGAAAACACATTAAACTGATATAAGAATAATATTAGAGTTTCTAGAAAAAGTTTTGGTTAAATAACCATAATTTAATTAAAAGAAAAAAGACCTGTTGGTAAATAATTAAGAAGTATATCACCTCAAACTTTAAAAATAGTGTCTATATTTAGTGTGCGGCTCAAAAAAGAATTCCTGACTACTTTTCTGCTAGATAAACATATCTTACTAAAACAGTTGGAGAACATGATAGTAACTGACAGCCGAGCACACTTTTGAGAGCTCTCAGTATAAAATTTTAATGCAATTAGTTGTGGATCTTGATTTTCAGTGGTATATGTATTAACTTGGATGATGTATTATGAATAAGAAGAATACTTATCTATAAGCAAAAGTCCACTTCAAGTTGGATTTCGCAGGATAATTGTACAAACACGCACCTTTTAAGCAACAACTTTCCCAACAAATTTAATGCTTTTCACCCATAGAAACTCTTCCTTTTTAGCAGTTTCTAAAGACAAAACGCTGTATAAGTTCGAGCCTATTATCTTTAAAGGCTGCTCATGAATGACAGAGGGAAGGGACAGTGACATTGCCCTATCGAGTTGGACAATGACCTAGAGACTGACCATATATATATATGATCAGTGCCTAAGTCTCCTCTCCACTCAAGCTGAGACATAGGAGGGCCAGGCAATGGTTGCTGATGACTCAGTAGATAAACCTATAAAGTGATGTAAAAGGACTCAGGCTCTGAATTACTTTACAAGGCTTGTCACATGCTTTATATTTAGTTCATACAGACTAATTAAAACAGTATGCAAGCCTTTTATTATTATCCAAAAATAAAGATGGTTATCTGAACAGTTCTTTAATTCCCTATTTCATGACTGACTTTGATTATAAGTCATAGAGAGCTATGAAAATCATATCTATGTGTAACTGGGAAACATTTTGACTGGTTTTGTCCTAAAATAAAAAATAAAAAAAAAATTACCTAACTTGCTTCTATCTATTTACCAAAGCACTTCCCACAAAAGGGGACCTTTTCTCTCGTGCTCCTCCCAGCCTGACGAGGTATTCAGCCAAGTTTTGCTAGTACTGCTAGGGTGAACAGCCCACCCTCCCACTCCTTTCTTTACTATAACCCAAAATGTTTAGAGATTTTTCCTTTAACCAAAGAAATTATGTCCATTTTAATATCGCAAATTTTATAAGTAATTTATATTTTTCCGAACAATACAAACCAGAGGCCATTAATAGGAGTACGTTTTCAGCGTAGCTGGAATTCGGCTGCTAAGATTTAAACGAGGTTCAGTACTATAACTACTGACAGGTGGCCAGTATTAACATTCAAAACAAGTGGTAATAACGATTCATCATACACCAAAATACCCGAGATTAGTCTAAGGGGGTTTTATTATAGTTATGGACGGAAAAAGCTTTAATACTAAATAAAATAGGTGTTTTCTATAGAATATTGTCCATTTTCTTTGAAAATGATATTTTGATTATAAAATAAATTTTTGAATATACTTACCCTATGAATATATAATAGCTGACGTCTCGGACGGCTCGACAGAAACACAAAAACTCGCGAGTGATCGCCATGAAGGTTGCGGGTGTGCCCACCAGCGCCGACTATCGGCCAGATACCGCATATACATGTAAACAGCTCCAGTTCTTCTCATTCCGCTGGGTCTCTATCGGGGAGGAAGGGAGGGCCTTTAATTTATATATTCACCGGGTAAGTATATTCAAAAATTTATTTTAAAATCAAAATATCATTTTTAAATATTAAACTTAGCCGGTGAATATATAATAGCTCATTCACACCCATGGCGGTGGGTAGAGACCAGTATTAATACAATAAAGGCGTATATGCTTAGAGTTTTTGACAGTTATATCATAACAAAACCCAAATAAATATAGGTACCTGGTAAGGAAGCTGACTCTGACGATTACTCTGCCTTGTTAGTCCGCTTTCCTCACGAAGCCCAGCCATCCTCTCAGGATGCTGAAAGACTCCCAGGAGCTGTTGTATCCAGGGCGACAACCCATACAACAGGACCTCATCAAAACCCTTAATCTGGGCGCTCTCAAGAAATGACATTTGACCACCCGCCAAATCAAAAAGGATGCGAAAGGCTTCTTAGCCTTCCGTACAACCCAAAACAAGATTAAAAACATTTCAAGAGAAGATTAAAAGGATATTGGAATTAAGGGAATGTAGTGGTAGAACCCTCACCCACTACTGCACTCGCTGCAACGAATGGACCCAGTGTGTAGCAGTCCTCATAAAGAGTCTGGACGTCTTTTAAGTAAAATGAAGCGAACACCGACTTGCTCCTCCAAAAGGTCGCGTCCATAATACTTCGTAGAGATCTGTTTTGCTTAAAGGCCACGGAAGTTGCTATAGCTCTTACTTCGTGCGTCTTGACCTTAAGCAAGCAACGATCTTTTTCACTCAAGTGAGAATGAGCCTCTCGGATTAAAAATCTAATAAAATACGATAAAGCATTTTTAGACATAGGCAATGATGGCTTCTTAACTGAGCACCACAAGGCCTCAGATCCACCTCGTGCTCCTGTAGCCCTTAATAGTGGGCGCTGAGAGGGAGCGAACATTTCTCAGATGTAGGAGAAAGTCTGCAATTTGGGCTACAGAGGTACTGGAAGAGGAAATGGATGATGACTTGCACCAGTCTCTAAAGACTTCCCACTTCGACTGGTATACCTTGATGGTAGAAGCTCTCCTAGCTCTCGCAATCGCTCTGGCTGCCTCCTTCGAAAAACCTCGAGCTCTTGAGAGTCTTTCGATAGTCTGAAGGCAGTCAGACGAAGCGCGGGGAGGCTTTGATGAAGATTCCTTACGTGGGGCTGCCGTAAGAGATCCATCCTTAAAGGAAGACTCCTTGGAACGTCTACCAGCCATTGAAGTACCTCTGTGAACCACTCTCTCGCGGGCCAGAGGGGAGCAACCAACGTCAACCTTGTCCCTTCGGGAGAGGCGAACTTCTGCAGTACCTTGTTGATGATCTTGAACGGTGGGAATGCGTACGCGTCCAGGTGAGACCAGTCCAGTAGAAACGCATCTATGTGGGCCGCCTCTGGATCTGGGACTGGAGAGCAATAGGTCGGGAGCCTTTTGGTCAACGAGGTCTATGGAGGGTTGACCCCAAGTCACCCAAAGACTCTTGCACACGTCCTTGTGGAGGGTCCATTCTGTGGGGATCACCTGACCTCTCCGACTGAGACAGTCTGCCAAGACGTTCAAGTCCCCCAGGATGAATCTTGTCAACAGGGAGATGCCTCGATTTTTTGACCAGATGAGGAGGTCCCTTGCGATGACGAACAGTGTGTGGGAGTGAGTGCCTCCTTGCTTGGAGATGTACGCCAATGCTGTGGTGTTGTCCGAATTGACTTCTACCACTTTGTTTCAAAGAATGCTCTCGAAACTCATCAAGGCCAAGTGAGCCGCTAACAGCTCCTTGCCGTTGATGTGCATGCTCTTCTGATCCGACGTCCAAAGACCCGAACATTCCCGACCGTCCAGAGTCACTCCCCAACCCAAATCCGACGCGTCTGAGAACAACACGTGGTTTGGGTTCTTGACTGCCAGGGACAGACCCTCTCGCAGACTTATGTTGCTGTCCCACCAGTTCAGGCATGCTTTTACTGGCTCGGAGACCGGGATTGACACAGCTTCCAAAGTCTTGCTCTTGTTCCAGTGTGAGTATAGATGGAACTGGAGAGGGCGATGGTGAAGTCTCCCTAGTGAGACAAATTGCTCCAGGGATGACAGAGTCCCTAAGAGGCTCATCCAACTTCTTACTCAGCAACGGTCTTTTTTCAGCATGAGGCGGACTTTGAGCAGGGCTTGCTCTATCCTGGTGGCAGACGGAAAAGCCCGAAAAACTAGACTGCGAATCTCCATCCCCAAATAGAGAATCGTCTGGGATGGATTCAGTTGAGACTTTTCTAAGTTCACCAATAGTCCCAACTCCTTTGCCAGACCCAACGTCCATTGAAGGTCCTGCAGACAGCGATGACGGGACGATGCTCTGAGAAGCCAGTCGTCCAAGTACAGGGAGGCTCGAATTCCCGATAAATGAAGGAATTTTGCCACATTCCTCATGAGCCTCGTAAACACGAGAAGAGCAGGGCTGAGGCCGAAGCACAGTGCTCGAAACTGGTACACCACATTCCTGTAAACAAACCTCAGATACGGTTGAGAATCTGGGTGAATAGGAATGTGGAAATACGCATCCTGCAGGTCGAGAGAGACCATCCAGTCTCCCTCTCTGACCGCTGCTAGGACGGACTTCGTGGTCTCCATCGTAAATATTGTTTTTATAACAAAAACGTTGAGCGCACTGACGTCCAGCACTGGCCTCCAACCTCCCGTATGCTTTGGGACTAGGAAGAGACGGTTGTAAAATCCCGGTGATTGAAGGTCCGAGACTTTCACCACCGCTCCCTTCTCTAGCAACAGAGACACCTGCTGATGTAGAGCTTGTCTCCTTGACTCCTCTCGATACCTGGGAGAGAGGTCTAGAGGAACTGTTACTAGAGGAGGTCTGCGTACAAAAGGTATTTTGTACCCCTCCTTGAGCAACAAAACAGACTCTTGGTCTGCACCCCTCTTCTCCCAGGCCTGCCAGAAGCTGTTCAGTCTGGCCCCTACCGCTGTCTGAGGACGTGGGCAGTCAGACTCTGCCACGGGAGGACTTGGATCCTCTCCTCTTGCCTCTTTTACCGTCGGCACGAGCGCCTCCCCTGCTGGGGGCTCTGCCACGAAAGGGCGGGATAAACCTAGTCGCTGGGGTATCGATCTTGGGTCTCACGACATAAGACGATGAAGGAGCTCCCTTGCGAGCAGAAGTAGCCATCAGGTCGTGTGTATCCTTCTGCACAAGCGAAGCCGCAATGTCCTTGATCAGCTGTTGAGGAAACAAGGCAGCTGATAAGGGGGCAAAGAGAAGCTCCGACCTTTGACAGGGAGTAACTCCTGCTGAAAGGAATGAGCAAAGAGTTTCCCTCTTCTTCAGGACTCCAGACGTAAAGGTGGCGGCGAGCTCATTGGAGCCATCGCGGATGGCTTTGTCCATACAAGACATAATAAGCACGGAAACATCCTGGTCGGCAGACGAGATCTTCCTGCTTAATGCTCCTAGAGACCAATCTAAAAAGTTAAAAACTTTGAAGGCCCTGTAAACCCCTTTAAGGAGATGGTCAAGGTCCGAGGAGGACCAACAAACTTTAGAGCGTCTCATGGCCAGGCGACGGGGAGAGTCTACGAGGCTTTAGAAGTCACCCTGGGCAGAGGCAGGGACTCCCAAGCCAAGAACTTCTCCCGTGTCATACCAGATGCTCGCTCTAGAAGCTAGTTTAAAAGGAGGGAATGCAAAGGCCGTCTTCCCCAAACTCCTCCTGGTAACCAACCAGTCGCCTAGCAAACGTAAAGCCCTCTTAGAAGAGCGAGAGAGCACTAGCTTAGTAAAAGAAGGCTTCGCAGCAGCTATGCCTAGCGCAAACTCTGACGGAGGCGAACGAGGAGCAGAAGTAACAAAATGGTCTGGGAAAAGATCCTTAAAAAACATCATGATTTTCTTAAAGTCCATAGAGGGTTGAGCAGCCTTAGGCTCTTCTCCGTCTGATAAAACACCCAAAGGAATATCAGTAGGTGGAGGATCAGCAACATCCTCATCTGAAGGAACCTCGTCCGACAATTGATGAGTCTCAAGAAAGGGAGAGACCTGCCGCGGTGGCAATGCTTGACAAGCAAAGTCCACACGCAAAGGAGCAGCAGTAGTAGTCAAGGAAGCTACGTCATGTCGCTGCTGAAAGGACTGACCAGCAACAACAACAGGAGCTGATGGACGCTCGACGTCAAGTCGAGACTGCCTTGACTGCCTAGACTGAGCAGTCAAAACAACCCTTGACTGCGGTGCTTGACGCTCAACGTCAAAACAAGGCAACTGAGCTGGTTGGCGAACGTCCTGAACGTCAACACGAGACTGCGGCAGCGGCTGAACGTCAACACGAGGCTGCGGCAGCGGCTGAAAGTCAACAGGGGACTGCATCGAGTGAGGCTCCAAGTCACGTGACTGACGTGACAAACTACCGACATCACGTTTCGTAACGTCAAAAGGACGAGTAAAGGCTCGTTTGGGCGGCTGACGGCCAGTCTCTCGATCAGCGTAACGGCGAGGATTATCGTGAACCTGCTTAACGGTATACTCCTCCATAAGGGAGGCAAGCTTAGTCTGCATATCCTGCAGGACAACCCATTTAGGATCAACGGGAGTCGGTACGGGCCGAGACGATGGTAATGTCTGTGACGGCAAAACATTGCCTTTACTGAGACTCTCGGAGCCCGTGTTACGCTTACGTTTAAGCGGCGAACAGTCTTCCGACGACTGCAAAGGGTCAGAGCTGTCCCAATGGCTACAGCCAGGACGCTGGACCTGTCCTGAAGGGACTGACTTCCGCTTTAAGGGTCTAGAAACTTTGCTCCAAGGTTTCTTTTGCGAGAAGCCTTCGGATGACGAGGAGAAAACAGCCTTGCTCGTCTTATGGTAGGGGCGATCTTGACGAGACACGCCCGATACCACAGAGGGAACGTCTGTTCGTTGGTTAAAGCCTCTCGTCCCCTTAAGTCCTACGACATTACTTCTCCCTGGTGCAGGGGAGCCTGAAAGAGGTCTCGGACTAGGAGAACGACAAGCACGAACAGACGAACCCTCGGTCGCAACACTAAAAACACTTTGCGCACTAATCACTTTATCACTACGATTTTCTGATTTGGCACTCTGACACTTTAACACATTTACATCCGCCATGAGTTGATTACGGTCCGATGCTAAGGACTCAACTCTCTCGCCCAAAGCTTGAATGGCAAGCAACATATCCCGCATGGATGGTTCATGAGTGCTAGTAGAGGGTTCAGGAACAACTACTACAGGGGAAGGATTAGGTTCAGGGGCATGGGAGGAGGAAAAATCCAACGACCTAGAGGAGCTTCTCCTCACCCTATCTCTCTCAAGCTTACGAGAATATTTATCAAACTCTAGCCAGTCGAATTCCGACAAGACCACGCACTCATCACACCGATCTCCTAATTGGCAGGTTTTACCCCGGCAATTAGAACACACGGTATGTGGGTCGAGAGAGGCCTTGGGAAGAAGTTTGTTACAATCCCTAGCATTACATTTGCGAAATTTAGGTCCAGGGATAGGAGAAGGGTCAGCCATTTTGAAAAGTCAAAGAAATCCAAAACAAATCCAAAGTCATCAACAATAAACACTATCCAAAAAAGGGTTCAAGAGTTTTAATTGAAGAGAAAAACACCTGTCACTGCGAAAGCTCAAAACCAAAAAGAAGTACTTCACCAAAAATGACGAAAACTCCAGGTCAACAGCGAGCGGAATCAACTTGTCGACAGGACCGACAGAGAAGAACTGGAGCTGTTTACATGTATATGCGGTATCTGGCCGATAGTCGGCGCTGGTGGGCACACCCGCAACCTTCATGGCGATCGCTCGCGAGTTTTTGTGTTTCTGTCGAGCCGTCCGAGACGTCAGCTATTATATATTCACCGGCTAAGTTTAATATTTAAAAATAACACTTATTTTCACTGCAAATAAAATCTCAGTTATCTAAGGAATAATAATAAATGGAGTTAGCACGCGCAGCTCAGCATATACGGCTTACCAGTGCATAGGAGCTTGATATGTTTATTTTTCTGAGAGCAATGCAAGCGCAGGGCGCAGCAAAACCCGTTAGATCTCTGAAAAAATATCCCTGTTCTTAGAGGGTCTAATGGGTTTCGGGTTTATTTGCCGATGAAACGAAGCTAAAATTAAGTGAAACAACATTATTTACTAAAGGAAAAATAGTTTTTCCCGTTGAAAATGCTGTTCCGTCCGTAACATGTTATTTTCCTTAGTAAAATAAATTTTTGAATATACTTACCCGATGATCATATAGCTGCAACTCTGTTGCTCGACAGAAAAAACCTACGGGCGGAATACGCCAGCGATCGCTATACAGGTGGGGGTGTACATCAACAGCGCCATCTGTCAAAGGTACTCAAGTACTCGATGTCAACAAAGAACCAATTTTCTCCTCTGTCCACTGGGTCTCTATTGGGGAGGAAGGGTGGGTCCTTTAATTTATGATCATCGGGTAAGTATATTCAAAAATTTATTTTACTAAGGAAAATAACATTTTTCAATATTAAACTTACCCGATGATCATATAGCTGATTCACACCCAGGGGGGTGGGTAGAGACCAGCATTACATGTTGACATTATTATGAGCTAAGTATTCCGTATTTCATTTTAGCAGTTATTCAAAATAACAAGCATAAAATAAATAAGTACCTGGTAAGGAAGACGACTTGAACAATTACTCTGCCTTTTTAAGTACGTCTTCCTTACTGAGCCTCGCGATCCTCATAGGATGCTGAGCGACTCCTAGGAGCTGAAGTATGAAGGGTTGCAACCCATACTAAAGGTCCTCATCAAAACCTCTAATCTAGGCGCTTCTCAAGAAATGATTTTGACCACCCGCCAAATCAAGTAGGATGCGAAAGGCTTCTTAGCCTTCCGGACAACCCAAAAATATTTCAAGAGAAAGATTAAAAAGGTTCTGGAATTAGGGAATTGTAGTGGTGGAGCCCCCACCACTACTGCACTCGTTGCTACGAATGGTCCCAGAGTGTAGCAGTTCTCGTAAAGAGACTGGACATTCTTAAGATAAAAGACGCGAACACTGATTTGCTTTTCCAATAGGTTGCGTCGAATATACTTTGCAGAGATCTATTTTGTTCAAAGGCCACGGAAGTTGTGACAGCTCTAACTTCGTGTGTCCTTACCTTCAGCCAAGCTTGGTCTTCCTCATTCAGAAGGGAATGAGCGTCTCGTATTAACAGTCTGATAAAATAGGATAAAGAATTCTCTGACATAGGCAAAGATGGATTCTTAACTGAACACCATAAAGCTTCAGACGGGCCTCGTAAAGGTTTTTAAAATAGAACTTAAGAGCTCTTACAGGACATAATACTCTTTCTAGTTCATTTCCAACCATACGATAAGTTTGGAATATCGAACGATATTGGTCAAGGCCGAGAAGGCAGCTCGTGTTTGGCTAGAAAACCAAGTTGTAGAACATGTAGCCGTTTCGGATGAGAATCCGATGTTCCTGCTGAAGGCATGAATCTCACTGACTCTTTTAGCTGTGGTTAAGCATATCAGGAAAAGAGTCTTAAAGGTGAGATCTTTCAGGGAGGCTGATTGAAGTGGTTCGAACCTGTCTGACATAAGGAATCTTAGAACCACGTCTAAATTCCAACCAGGTGTAACCAAACGACGCTCCTTCGTGGTCTCAAAAGACTTAAGGAGGTCCTGTAGATCTTTATTGTTGGAAAGATCTGAGCCTCTGTGACGGAAGACTGATGCCAACATGCTTCTGTAACCCTTGATAGTGGGAGCTGAAAGAGATCGTTCTTTCCTCAGATATAAGAGGAAGTCAGCTATTTGAGTTACAGAGGTACTGGTCGAGGAAACGGATACTGACTTGCACCAGTTTCGGAAGATTTCCGAAGATTTCCCACTTCGATTGGTAGACTCTAAGGGTGGATGTTCTCCTTGCTCTAGCAATCGCTCTGGTTGCCTCCTTCGAAAAATCCCTAGTTCTCGAGAGTCTTTCGATATTCTGAAGGCAGTCAGACGAAGAGCGTGGAGGCCTTGGAGTACCTTCTTTACGCGTGGCAGACGTAGCAGGTCCACCCTTAGGGGAAGTGTTCTAGGAACGTCTACTAGCCATCGAAGTACCTCGGTGAGTTATTCTCTCGCGGGCCAGAGGGAAGCAACTAGCGTCAACTTTGTCCCTTCGTGAGAGGCGAACTTCTGCAGTACCTTGTTGACAATCTAGAACAGAGGGAATGCATATAGATCTAGATGTGACCAATCTAGTAGAAAGGCATCTATATGAACTACTGCTGGGTCCGGGATAGGTGAGCAAAGTATTGGGAGCCTCTAGGTCATCGAGGTTGCGAAGAGATCTATGGTTGGCTGGCCCCAGGTGGCCCAAAGTCTCTTGCATACATCCTTGTGGAGGGTCCAATATGTTGGAATTATTTGTCCCTTCCTACTGAGACAATCTGCTATGACATTCAAGTTGCCTTGGATGAACCTCGTTACTAGTGAAAAGTCTAGACCTGTTGAACAGGAGAGGAGGTCTCTTGCGAACTCGTACCATGTCAGAGAGTAGGTCCCTCCTTGCTTGGAGATGTACGTCAAAGCAGGGTGTTGACCGTGTTCACCTCCACCACTTTGCCTTGAAGGAGAGACCTGAAGCTTTTCCAGGTCAGACGTACTGCCAGAAGCTTCTTGCAGTTGAAATGCATTGTCCTTTGACTCGAGTTCCATAATCCCGAGCATTCCCTACCGCCTAATGTCGCACCCCAGCCTACGTCCGATGCGTCCGAGAAGAGAACGTGGTTGGGAGTCTGAACAGTCAGGGGAAGACCCTTTCAAAGGTTGATAAAGTCCTTTCACCAAGTCAGACCAGACTTTATCTTTCCGGAAACCGGGATCGAGACCGCTTCTAGCGTCTAGTCCTTTTCCAGTGAAAAGCTAGATGATACAGAAGAGGATGGAGGTGTAGTCTTCCAAGTGACACAAATTGAACCACGGATGACAGTGTCCTAACCAGACTCATCCACAGCCTGACAGGGCAGTGTTCCTTCTTCAGCATCTTCTGGATGGATAGCAGGGCTGGGGGTTGATCGTCTTGTTCAGCAATGTCCTCATCAGAGGGTTCCTCATCCGAAACTGATGAGGAAACGGCAACGGAGTGGGCAACGTCTGACTCGCTGAATCCGGTCGCACTGGTGGATGCGTGACGGAGCCGGACACAAGATCATGGTACTGCTGCACAGTCTGTGAACTGTCAACCATGGGGACGCGAGGAAGTACAGCGTCAACCCGAAACTGTGTAGACTGTCTGGGTTGTGCAGTCAACCCCCTACAGGGTTGCTGAGGTTGCCGCACTGCGTCACAACAAGTCATCTCTGCTGGTTGTTGAACGTCTTCCTAGTGACACACTGAACGTCCACAACCACCTCCGAGAGTCGCTTAACGTCAACGTGCGACTGGCAACCCACACTGGGTCGCACCGGTGGAGGAACCATCTCAACTGGCGGACGTGAGTAGGATACCTCAGCGTCAACAGGGCGTACAACCAACCGGTAGGAAGGTTGTTAGCTAGAAGGTTCTTCTCCGTAAAAAATCCTCTAACAAGGACACAAGCTTGGACTGTATGTCTTGCAACAAAGCCCATTAGGGTCTATGGGAGCAGGTGTGGCAACAGACGGGGTTAGCGACTGAAGCGGAACCATTTACCATCCCTGGAAGCCTTGTTATGCTTTAATTAAAGTCCATAGGAGGCTAAGCAGCTTAAGGCTCCTCTCCAAATGACAGAGTCCTCAAAGGAATATCAGAAGGAGGGAGAACAGCACTTTCTCATCTACAGGAACCATGTCCGAGAAAAGCTAGGTTATCTCAGTGAGGGTCTCACTGGTGCAAAAGCAGCAGACCAGAAGGCAACGTTATATAACTGCTTGACAGTCTGTGAACTGTCAAAAACTGAACTGTCAACCACAACAGGTGCGTGAGGACATACAGCACTGGTGCATTAGTAGCAGACCAGAAGGCAACGTCATGTAACTGCTTGACAGTCTGTGAGCTGGCAACAACCAAAGCTGTGTGGGGAAGCCTCAACTCCTGACTGACTAGTCTGCTGCGGGTGAGTGGCGGTAACCACAGTGGGTTGCGGAGGCTGACACACCGTGTCAAAACACGGCAGCTTGTGGTAGCTCACGCACGGCAACGGAGTGCTCCGTGTCTCTGTGGGAGTCAGCATGCATCTGGCAGGGTCGACTGCGCATGGGTGGAGGAGCTCTCACAACAAGAGTGTGGGAGCAGGCAGCCATGCTGGGCGCACAACCGTGGCAGGTTGTAGGCAAACGGGTGCATCGTCAACCTTCTCCGTAGTCGGAGTGTGGGAGCAGACAACAACCAAAGTGGAGTGGTGGTGCGTGGTGGGGACTGCCGTGGGTTGCGGAAACTAACGCATCGCGTCAAAACACGGCAGCTTGACTCCACCTTCCCACTGCTGATGCGGTAGCTCACGCATGTTAACGGAGGGAGCCGCACGTCGGCTAACGTTAACATGCGTCTGGCAGGGTCGATTGCGCATCGGAGGTGGAGCTCTCCGCAGCCGGAGTGTGGGAGCAGGCAGCCTCAGCGTGAGCTGGGTGCACAACAGTGGCAGGTTGTAGGCTAACGAGAGCAGTGTCAACCTTCTCCGCACGAAACTCCTGCATAACCGCAGCTAACTGAGTCTGCATAGACTGCAGTAAAGACCACTTAGGGTCTTACAAAAAACGGCAACAGACGGAGCTACTGTCCGTCGTGACTGTGGGTCTAAAACAGCTGGTGCGGCAACAGACGGAGTTACTGCCTGTTGCGGTACCACCTTGCCTCTCTTGGGAGGTGTGCAGTCGTCGGATGACTGTAGCGAGTCCGAACTGACCCAGTGGCTACACCTAGGCCGTTGGACTTGCGCGGAAGGGACCGACTTGCACTTAAAAGCTGCAAGATTTGGTCCATGGTTTCTTACGAGAAACCTCTTCCGCAGACGAGGAATAAATGGGCTCTCTCGTCTTTGAGTGGGTGGGGCGATCTCACGTCGGCAAACGTGTGTAGATACGCCCGAAACCACGGAGGGAAAAACGTCTGTTTGTCGATCAAGGCCTGTGGAACCCATAAGTCGTTCGACATTACTTCTCCCCTGGGCTTGGGAGCTTGTAAGAGGTCCCGGACTAGGTGAACAACTGGCACGAACAGACGAACCCTCGGACGCAACACTGTAACACTTTGCGCATATCACTTTATCACTTTTGATTTTCTGTTTGCACTTATTTCACTGAAATCGAAACTTTAACTGATTTCTACCTGAAACACGCAATCCTATCCTTCATTAAAAGGTAGTCATTGCGAAAACAGTTTTACAATGCAACAGAAAAACATAAATAAAGATAAAGAATTCAGTGGCTGGAAAAGAGACTAAACACTAGATCAAATAAACTACGTTTACAATCTCTCACCGCATAAAGCCTGGGAACAAGAATAAAACCCTAGAAACGTTTTACCTTCTTCCCCTACAGCGACTAGGGAGAAGAGTAAAAAACGAGAACAACGTTACCCGCTTGAACGAAACGTTTATTCTCCTCTCTCTCCCTCCGTCTCTATCTCTCTCTCTCTCTTCTCTCTTGAATTAGCACCTGAGAGAAGAGCCCAATTATATATCGTTAAAACATGTTATTTGCTAAAGGAAAAACTGAAAGGTTTCCCAAATAAAAAGTTCCTTTATTTAGAATTTAAACTCTTTAAGCTAAGAAAGAATGAACGAAACGCTAGAATCGGTTTACTCTTACTGCAAAGTGAAACCGTGATACTCTCTCTCTATCGTAACGATAGAGCGCAAGTTGAACGTTCTGAACGTCAACAACTGCGGAGACTAAAAACTAAACGTTAGTTCATCTTTGAAAACAGTACGAGACTATCAAAGAAATTCTTCCATAAAACATTAAAACTAAAAAAGTATTAAATTCTTTAAAGGTTAAATACGATAAAACGGGCTCAATGTTAATTAACTTCGGTTCCAAGTTAGGACCGCCTACTATTAGGAAAGGTCGCATATAAACAAACATAAAAATTTATTTTTATAAGTTTATAATAATTGGAAAGTTAACCGAAGAGGCCTAAAAAGGCGGAGAGATATAAATAAATGGATCTATAACGTGTTAAGCAAAATTACCAAAAACCTAAACACACTTCCGTCTAAGGGAAGGGTCGGCCATTTAAAAGTGAAAGAGAGTCCATACTCTCTTCGTCACCATAAATAAATCTATCGAAAACGAATTCAAGTTTTGAAATGAAGATAAAACCCCTGCATAGCGAAAGCTCAAAACTAGAATAGTGTACTTCACCAAATCGTTGTGAAAACAAATCCAGTTAGGGACGGCGTATTTAGTAGGTCCTGCCATTGGCACGACAGAGGAAAAATTGGTTCTTTGTTGACATCGAGTACTTGAGTACCTTTGACAGATAGCGCTGTTGATGTACACCCCCACCTGTATAGCGATCGCTGGCGTATTCCGCCCGTAGGTTTTTTCTGTCGAGCAACAGAGTTGCAGCTATATGATCATCGGGTAAGTTTAATATTGAAAATATAATTTTACCGACAAGACCATGCAGTACCTAAGCTTGGGCAAATCTATTTGTGATCAAGATAATTGGTTTCTTAAAGAACATAAACAAATTGCAAATGAAATAAAGATAAAATTCAGTGAAACAACATTATTTACTACAAAGAGAATAGTTTTTCCTATTGAAAATGCTGTTCCGTCCTTAACTATAATATTACCGACAAGACCATGCAGTACCTAGAGTAAGGCAAATTTGTCCGTGATCAAGATAATCGATGTTCTATCAAATATAAAATAATTAATGGATAGTTTACCCCGCTGTGATCCCATCTTGCACAGTCTGGATATTCTTCCTGAGAGATTCGAACATGATAATCGCGAATCTGTGAATCTGTCTTCCTTCCGAAGTGCAAATCGATGTCAACGTCGAGTCTCTGCCGACGTCCGAATCACTCGACGATGTCTTGGATGACTTTCAATCGTTGTCTTAAAGAATAAGATGAAACGAAATAATATAGAAATCCTATGATTAAAATCTGGAGAAATACAATGCTGATTAAAATGGGTCTATAAAAACGGGCACACCTACACATTTCTATTCTACCAACGATGTTATTTTACCTAAAGGGGTCGATAAATCGAGTACATTGTTTACATCCTGACGGTTTGGTCCTCTGTTACTCATGTGGGGGAAATGTAACGGTTTTATTTAGCAGTCAATAGATGGCACTGTGCCACAACCCAGAAGCTATTATTATTATTATTATTATTATTATTATTACTCGCTAACCTACAACCCTAGAGTTCTCTTGCTCTAGAGTACAGTAGTACACTCGTGTAAGCTTATCTATCTTATTTATCTTCCTCTTGTGTTTTTTTTTATATGAAAAATCTAATTTAATGTTATTACTGTTCTTAAAACATTTTATTTTGATTGTATTCTTCTCTTGCAATGTTGCAACGTTTTCATTTCCTTATTTCATTTCCTCACTGGGCTATTTTTCCCTGTTGGAATCCTCGGGCTTATAGCTTCTTGCTTTTCCAACCAGGGGTGCAGCTTATAATAATAATAATAATAATAATAATAATAATAATAATAATAATAATAAAGAGCAAGATACTATAAGCCCTAGGGCTCCACCAGAGAAAATAGCCCAGTGAGGACAGGAAATAAAGGAAATACTGAGTGACTTGTGGCCCACTGCATTGCAGTTAATACCAGTTAATGAAAGGGAAATTTCATTGATCACAGTCATCATAAACTATCTACTTAAAATTATCTGAAACTGATCATGGAACTAACTGAATAGATACTAGATAATTAAGGTAATCATGATGGATGAAAATCTTAATATATTCTTAATTTGCATTGATATTATTATTCTATTTCTATGTTTTATAATATGTTAACGGTTGAAACCTTATATGAATAACGAGAGATGAAATTAAAATTAAATAAATTGTCTGACAATATAAGACTAAAATTTATTCAATAAGGCCTATTGCTCTGTTCTTTGCAGTGCATTGAACAGGGTGCCAGCCCATCCGCCAAAATAAAGTGAAAAGATAACCATATTTGGTAATGATATCCGTTATATGTTATTCTATTAAGTTTCTATTTATCAAAAATAATTTCAAAACTGTCACCTATTAAAATCCTACATAATAAACACGTTTATTGAACGATTTTTTTCCCTTCTTTTCAACACACCGGTTGGTACAACACATGGATTATTCTCCTTAACGCTATGTCATACGTCCAACAAACACTTTATAGCACAGAAACGAATTATTCTTATTAGAAAAAACCGAAAAAACATCTTACAAAATGTAGTTCACATATTAAACTTGTAATTTCACGAACAGGTTAAGGATGAAGACAGCACAGTGTCAGACGAAAATCTCTCTCTCTCTCTCTCTCTCTCTCTCTCTCTCTCTCTCTCTCTCTCTCTCTCTCTCTCTCTCTCTCTCTCTGCGGTTACCTCAATGCACCACTGGCTCTCGCTTCGAGATAAATCTGAAAGACAGAGGATAACTATACACACATTCATGTTTTTACGAACTTAAATTCATACTATTCCATCATCCACACACACACATTTATTCGAATCCATTACATCTTAAGGACATCTACAAGGAAAGTATATTGATTGTAATAAGTGCATGAAATAGATTGGATATGTATCACCAAATAAAGAAATATCACTGTAAAATTTTTTACTTAAAATCGGCGAGTAAGATAGATTTTAGTGCAATTAGGCCTATATACAAATTCTATGAAATGTCAATAGTAAAATATTGTAATTCTTATGTGCTTTGAGAATCTTGAAGTTGAAAATTAAATGGCTAAAGGTATTTTTTTTTTCAAATATATCACTGGCACGTTTAAACTTCAAGTAAATTAACACTATATTGCACACACTTAAACTTTCTAAATGTCACGCCATCTCTTCGATCTTTATTAAGCTTATTGGAAACATCCATGACTGGCGTTCTGCCAGACTGGAGTTCGACTCCTGTTGAAGGTCAATAATTTCTTGTAATGTGAGGTAGGGATAGTGGGTTTGGGGGAGCCTATATAGGTCTACCTGCTGAAGCATCAACAGCCATTGCTTGGCCCTCCCTGGTCCTAGCTTGGATGTTGAATGGGCTTGGGTGCTGATCTTATATGTATAACTTATGGTTAGTCTACAGGGCATTGCATTGTCCCTTGCCTCTGCCATATGTGAGTGACCTTTCAACTAATACATGCATTGTTATCTGTTATCCAAAGAACTTGAAGTTCTTGATACCGTCGCTTTCTCTCGGTACCCATGAGCATCAAGATCTACTTAGAAACCATCAATTAACAATATTTCCAAACTAGTGTACGCGACCCGTAAAAAATGACCGCTAAATATTTAGATAGATATGTAAACATGGTAGCTCAAAAAAACTTGATTTGAAAATTATTATTAAAGATTTCTAAGATAAAAAAAAAACTGTAAAATATTTATAGCAGGTCTATGCAAAGCAGCATGCCAGTTATTATCTTGTTATAAAAAAACATTAACAACTCCAGATGGGTTTTTAATTTGTTATATTATTGTGGCTAATAATGGAGTCTCAACGCTTTTTGGCTGTGACTAGCATACTATATGAAGACTAGAATATCAAACTATAGCTTTTATAGTAGATGAGCCTTACTAATTATGAACCTTTCTAATTATGCCCCTCATTTCCTGACACTGACTATGCCAAGCTCTTGCCATCACAACCTTTAATCTATGGAACTGTGCACCCCAATGTATCTCAAGTAACACAAATTAACTAGTAAAATATAACCATAAGATAAATAAGTTCCTGCATAAGTAAATTAATTGAGTTATAACAACCTTACGAAGAAGACAAAGAAAGAAGTGGAACCATTTTCATTTAATGAAAGAAATATATAAAAAAACAAAGAAATTTTATACATAATGGGGAGAAAAAGATAAAATTATATGAATTGAAAACAAACTCAAATCTACATTAAATCGCCTCGAACCTGAACCTAAAAAGTGCATTTATTTATTATTTTCATGCTTAATGGAACAATATATAAGTATACTGAATATGTTGCAAAATCCTAGCAAGGAATTTAGAAGTACCAAACTTAATACAATATTTTGCCAAAACTGATAACAAGGTAAAATGGGATAAAATTAAAGAATAAGAATTTCATTAAAATATTGATTATGGTACAGGTAAAAAGTTTAATTACAGTAACGATTATAATGTTAGAAGCTTTGCACCTGTCTATTATGTAATAGAGTGCCCGCAAACCTATTTTGCGGAGAGTGCAGTAAGGATAAGTAACCATGTTAAATATGAATGAAAAAATAGACAATTCACATTATGAAATATTATCGTTCATGTATAAATCTACATTTTATTTAAAGATCAAAATGATTGAAAGTCATTTTTTAATTTGCAAATCAACACAAGCGTAACCACTGTTGGTTGCAACTTGCAATTCTCAATTGATTTTACAGCTGACAAGTGACAAAAGAAATTATAGTTGCGCATGTCGTACAGTTCCCGCCAGAAGATCAAAACATTGAGGTCCTTTCCTATTTTGGGACGATTTCTCATCGCCAGGTAAGTGATTTCGTATTTTCCATCGAATTCTTACGACTTTGCGCCATTTCGAAGGTAATTTAGATGAAATAACGACGGGATAATGTGAAGATATGGAAGAAATGACGCCACAATTTTTCCGAGGATACGTGTACGAAACCAACCGTGCTGTCTGCATGTTGCTGATTATCTTCGTATGACGGAACCTCTTCCCGTCTTTCACCAAGGTAATTATCTGATTATTTCTTATTCTTATTATACTTATATGTTATTCTTAGTATAATGCATGCTTTGGAATTTGTACTTCATATCTATATTTGGATAGTAGTCACAATTAGATTTGCTTTAGGGTTCCCGTATCCATACGGTAACCACCCCAAACCCGATGTCATACTAAACCCTAAAATGTTAATCTTGACTGTTTACCTAAAGTAGAGTTAGGCTAATAATAAGATTTGAGGTTTAGGTTTTATACATATGGTAATTGTTAACAGGCAGTTGTTGGTAAACATCAAAACCTCCTCCCTAGCCTAGCCCAGTAAAATTATAGGAGCCTTTGTATATCAGCGGCCAGTTCCTCCCGCATGGATTAAAAATGGACATCAACTAACCTAAACTTTCCCTCGTAATCTAACCTACGAGCCGTGTCCATACCTACTTACCTAACGGAAGGGCTAACGGTCCCCTGCGACCCCCCTCACTACACTGCCATATTCTAAGTTTGTCAAAATAATACGTACAGGTGGCCGCTATCATACATACACCCCAAATTATAGAATAGTATAATAATCGTAACATAGGAAACGAGACTGGATTGTGGTGTATTTTATGGTGTCAAACGTTTTTTATAATAATTATTGTCGAAAACCCATAGTTTTCTATTAAAGGCGGGTTACTCATCTTAACTGAAGAACACTAGATTTCGTATGAATGTTTGAAATACCTCTGAATACACACTACCAGTCGGTAATATTTCACCAGCGTCCCACCCAGTCATTACCGCATGCCAGTACACAGGAGCAAAAGCTATTAAGAACTCATCGAAATATTACCGAACTCAAATGGTTTAGCCCCGCCATGCGCTCGCTTCGCTCGCCAAAAAATAAAAACATCAAGCTCTTATATACTAACAAGAGGTAGTGGCTGAGTGGGACTCTTTTTAACGAAATATTACCCTACCAGCCTAATGTTAGGAGCCTTTGTAATGCGTTGGGACAGGGTGAGGAACGCTTATGTTATTGGTACTAACTTGCAAAAAGGTCGTTTGTTTTGGCAAAGATGAGTCGATTTCCGGTATTGCTGTATTTACCGTCAGGGTAATGTTTCCTAGTAAAAGCTAACTTTTCCTTATAGAAAAACACACATTTTATCGGAAAAGCAACAGAGACTGACATAGTCTTGTTAAGTCTATATATTAATTATCTGTTTTAATGTTGTTAATGTTTTTTTGTATAGATTGTATTTTAATTTTTTCATTACTTCTGATATCGTTTATTTATTTCCTTATTTACTTTCCTCATCGTTTATTTATTTCCTTGTTTACTTTCCTCACTGCGGTATTTTTCCCTGTTGGATCCCTTGGGCTTATAGCATCTTGCTTTTATCAACAAGGGTTGTAGCTTGGTTAGTTATAATGATACTCTTGACTGCATGGAAAAGGGGGTTCCAAATCATTTGTAAGCCACAGCTGATCAAGCAAAGGGCTCCTACAGGGAAAAATAGCCAAGTGAGGAAAGTAATTAAGGAAATAAATAAACAATATCAAAAGTAATGAAAAAATTAAAATGCAATATATAAAAAAAAACATTAACAACATTAAACCAGATAATTAATATATAGACTAAAAATGACTGTCGGCTTGTTGGTTTCTACTAGGAAACATTACTCCGATGGTAGATACAGTAATATCGGTAATCAACTCCTCTATGCCCAAAAACGACCAAGTTTTAATTCTAAGGAAACTAAAGAAATACCGGCATATCAAAACCTTAGGTATCCCTACGGAAAGGGACTGAGATTGATAAATTTAGATACATGCACCATTAGGTGTAACCATGGTAAAATACGGCAACACAATTTATCTATTTTGACCGATTTTGATGCCCAAATATTCGAAAACCTAACATTCTATTATAAACAATTATCAAAACTGAAACAAATGAGAGGGGGATTTTTCCAAGCCATAAGTGCCCCACCTAACCTGACTCTGCCAAGTCCTTACATTTTTTGAGGAAAGGTGGCTTTGACCACCCTTTAACCTTCATTAACCCTAGAAAACAATCTATATTTGAAACATGAGAATGGGAACTTGGGGATTTGTTATCGATTATAAAGAATTCTCTACAAACTTTAAAAAATTGTCCAAATGACCGCAAGCGCAATAATTAAACTTCATGACATGGTGTCTTCACAGTGGATTATGTTGGCATATTTTTATTATTATTAGTATTTTTATTATTAGCAAAGCTACAGCCCTAGTTGGAAAAGCAACAGGGAAAAATAGCCCAGTGAGGAAAGGAAATAAACAATCTAAGAAATAGTGAACAATTAAAATAAGATATTTTAAAAACAGCAACAACATCAAAACATATATAAACGATAAAAAGACTTATGTCAGCCGGTTCAAAATAACATTTGTTGCAAGTTTGAACTTTTGAAGTTCAATCAATTCAACTACCCGATTAGGAAGATCATTCTACAACTTGGTCACAGCTGAAAGAAAACTTCTAGAAGGCCTGACTATTAGTTATTATGAGTCCCTTGTCAAACTTGCACAGATGGGAGTAGGTGTGCCTCTTTTATCATCCTTGTTTACTTTTTAAGTAATAGATTACAAAAAGTAGTCATTGATGGGTACTGTAGTGACTAGGAATGTAATATTTGGTGTTCCTGAGAGAAGTGTTCCCGTTCCATTACTTTTCCCACTACTGTATATGTGTCACGTGGTTTGGTTTTTTTTTTATACTGTATGTAATGTGAAGCGTACGGTAGTTAACAATAAAACTTTATCCATTGTTCCAGATGTAAAACTTTTTATCCATTGTTGTGGACCGTTGTCTTTTATTGCTATTCCCTCTTATTGTTTGCCCAGTATTTCACTTTGCGTCCAGACCTATCAAATCGTAATCATCATTGAGAATTGTTTCAAAATACGGTACTTTATGGTGATTTGCTACCTTCATTATTGAAATCATATTGGATTTAACTGTTAGCCTTTAAAAGTAAATGGGATCCGGAATTTCCACTTTAATTTTTTCCTCCCCACCCGCGTAATGTCATGTTTGTTACTGTCTTTACTATCGTCGTCATCCGACACTATTTCTGTACTAGTACCGTCATTACCCGACTCCTCGATATGATGAAAGTCACCACTTTCATATTTTCATCAATGTCCATGATGTGGATGAATTAGAAAAATAACTGCACATTGTATTGCATCTTGCATGTACTAAACGCCTATTAGATGTGTCTCCAAGCAACAGCTGTCTTTTGTAAAATACTAACACCATCTGTTATTTCTAAGAATAGGAAATTTAATTGGTAATCAGTTCAAGTTATTTTTTATTTATAAAACTATTTTGTATTTACTGTAGTGGTTGAAAACAATATTTTTCCTCTACTGTAGTTGACTGCAAAGTTGTGAAATAATGTTTTATGTTTATTATATCATATTAATACTGTTTATAACAAGTGGATAAAGTATTATAAAACCTTCATTTGAGGAATAGCTGCCCCTTGCTGCTAAGGGTTGTTAGGTTGTGAATTTAAGTCCCCATTGTCTTGGTTTAGTCTGTGTTTTATAAACTGAAGTAGACGTTTCTAGTCCTACAAAGTCTTTAGAGTATAACCTTATGAGTAATATTGGTATGTTACTGTGCTCTTGCTAAGTTTGATTGTTTTTTTCCCCAGTAAAATTTAGCATCAAATCCATATAATATGTAGCAAACCTACCATTTTTATGTATTGTAATATATTTTTCTGAATTTTACAGGCAACATGGGCAGCCAAGGGGGTTTAATTGGCTTGCCTCCAGTTTTGCCAACACTAAAGGAGAAGCTGGAGGAGTATCTATCACCTGAAGACCTGCCAATACATGACCCAATATATTCTTACAAGTGGTTCCCTAGAATCCCAGATCCAACACGCCTCTTTAGTGTCTCTGTAAACCCCGCGAGCACCTCGGTTTTGGTCGAGAGAGATCCGGCAACGGGAGAAATTACCGGACTGAGAGAAATTTGGAACAAAGATGCAGGAGCCACGGCTAAGAATTCTCTCTCGATGGGCAGAGCTCCGGGTCCTCTCGAAGAAGTGGTCAGGGGTTCTTCTACTAACTATCCCTTCTGGCCTGGAGGGTTTCCCGAACCAGATCTCGGAAAGAGTAAATCTGTCCAGGAAGAATTCAGTTCGGATTTTAGTAACTTATTAACGAAACATCCTAAGCTGTCTCGTGGAATGGTGTTTGAAAAAGAGAGTGAACCGGAGGAAGTAAAGCCAGTCGAAGAAAGCAAGAAGGAGTTAGTAGTCAATTTAACAGACATTCTTAAGTTGGATGACAATGATCTTGAAATTTTCAGTGAAACAGAAGACAAACCCTCGGGTAAAACTCTCACGCTTACTCTAGAAGATTTGAACGAAGAAGATGAATCTATGGTGAAGGGTTTCACAATAGAGTCGGCACCCCCAAAGAAGGACGAGTTTGTGTTGAATATAACCGACGCTCCAAGGACTTCTCATTTTGAGAGGAAAGAGAAGAGCACAGAGTGGGCAGAACATATTAACGTTAACGAACCAGTAGATGACTTTAGCTCGCAAATTCCAAATCCAGCTTGTACATATCCATTTGAACTGGACACCTTCCAGAAACAAGCCATATTACACTTAGAGAAACGGAACTGCGTTTTTGTCGCTGCTCACACGTCGGCGGGTAAAACGGTCGTTGCCGAATATGCCATTGCTTTAACCTTGAGGAACATGACGCGGGCTGTTTATACGTCTCCCATCAAGGCCCTCTCGAATCAGAAGTACAAGGATTTCAAGGTTAAATACGACGATGTTGGTTTGTTGACCGGAGACATTCAGATTAACCCGAAGGCTTCGTGTCTCATCATGACGACTGAAATTCTGCAGTCGATGCTTTATAACGGCAGTGACCTGATCAGAGATTTAGAGTGGGTCATTTTTGATGAAGTTCATTACATAAACAATGCTGAGAGAGGTCATGTTTGGGAAGAGGTGCTTATTATGCTTCCAGCCACAGTAAACATTGTTCTCCTTTCAGCCACCGTGCCAAATACCATAGAATTTGCAGACTGGATCGGAAGGATTAAGAAGAGGAAGATATACGTCATCAGCACTACAAAGCGCCCCGTACCTCTGGAACACTTTTTGTACACTGGCACCGGAGGCAAGACGAAGGACGATCGGTTCCTTCTGGTCGATGCTAACGGGAATTTCATCACCAAGGGTTACAACGACGCTGTCACTTCTAAAACGGATAGACTGAAGAAGGGCCAGCAGCCGCAAGGACCAAAACAAGGAAGACAGTTCATGGGGGACAAGCAAGAGAAAAATATGTGGATAGGTCTGCTCGACCATCTGAGCAGAAGGGAGCTCCTTCCCGTCGTTGCCTTCACTTTGTCGAAGAAAAGGTGCGATAGCAACGCGAGTCAGCTGTTGAGTCAGGATCTGACTACTCAACGAGAGAAGGGAGAAATTTATACCTTCATCAAAAAATGCACCGACAAGCTGCCAAAGTCCGACAGGGAATTACCTCAGGTGATTTACATGAAAGAGCTTCTTTCCAAAGGTATCGGGGTCCATCACAGCGGTATACTTCCTATATTAAAGGAGGTCGTTGAGATGTTGTTTGCCAGGGGATTAGTGAAGCTCCTTTTTGCCACAGAAACGTTTGCTATGGGGGTGAACATGCCAGCAAGATGCGTAGTTTTTGATTCTACCAGAAAGCACGATGGAATGGCCTTCAGGGATCTATTGCCAAGCGAATACATCCAGATGGCTGGTCGTGCCGGCAGGAGAGGTCTAGACACCACTGGCACCGTTATCATATTATGTAAAGTCGAAGTACCGGAAATGTCGGATCTGCACCGCATGATGCTCGGCAGGCCTACAAAGCTGGAATCTCAATTTAAACTGACGTACTCTATGATCTTGAACATTCTACGTGTGGAAAGTCTTAGTGTTCAAGACATGTTGAAGAGATCCTTTTCAGAAGCTACCATGATGAGGAACCAGAGTAAATACGAGAGTGAGCTCAAAGATTATGAAGATAAGTTGAGTAAAGAACCAGATTTTGAATGCATGATGTGTCAGGACATAGAAAAATATTATGTAGCGTCCAAGGAATTTACCGAGCAGCGTAAATTTGTTTACAAACTAATCATGGGATTTCCCGGTGCTCTTAAAGTGCTTGCCCCTGGTAGGATTGTCATTATCTCCCATGGAAACTATCAGTTTTACTTGGCATGTTTGTTAAAACTGGATCCAAAGGACAAGAGTAAACTGACAGTGTTTATTCTCAAAGATTCTAAAGATAACGTCAAGTTGACACCTGAGGAAATCAAAATTCAGGAGTGCCTTATAGCTAGTCAGGAGAAGATAAAAGTTTTGGAAGAAACGTCTGAACATGACTTTTTGGAAATAAATGCGGAGGATATTGTTGCCATAACCAACAAGCATATCAAGATTGACGGGGATAAGGTAATCGATAATATAAAGAAACGTCAGATACCCCGCTTCAAGTCCGACCCACCGTCGCAGTCTGTCATGGACGTCATGAAAGAGATGCAGCGATTGAATGAGTCCGGTGGGGAAACCCTGACTTATCTTAACTTGATAAGTGATCTTGGTATTAAGGAAATAGGCGCAGTTTCGGACATTCATCGTATGGGAATCTATAAATCTCGAGTTGACGAGTTAACTTGTCTTGAATGTACACAATTCAGAGAACATTTTGGCATGACGTACACAAAGTTACACCTCAGGGAGGAGATCGGTCGACTCAAGTTCCTCATGTCCGAAGAAGCGTTACAATTGCATCCCGAATATCAGATGAAGATTGAAGTTCTGAAATCCCTTGGTTATATCCAGGATAATCTCGCCCTCACTCTCAAGGGTCGCGTCGCATGCGAGATGGGCAACCACGAGTTGACCATCACGGAACTGGTGGTGGACAATCTCGTGACGGAGAAGCCCTGCGACTTGATAGCCGCCCTCCTGTCTTGTATGGTCTTCCAGCAGAAGAACTGTAGTGATCCTGCTTTAACCCCTGAACTCAAGAAGGGAATGCAGGAGTTCAAGAATGTGGCGAAACGTATCGGTGAAACGCAGAAGGAGTGTGGATTGAAAGAGGCTGTTGGCGACTATGTAGATCAGTATAATTTTGGGTTAATCGAAGTCGTGTATAAGTGGGCACATGGAGTGTCTTTCAAGGACATTATGGAGTTGACGGACGTCCAAGAAGGAATAGTAGTAAAGTGCATTCAACGCTTAGATGAGGTATTAAAGGATGTTAGGAATGCAGGGAGAATAACGGGCGATGTCAGGCTCCAGGAAAAAATGATGGAAGCCTCTACTGCCATCAAAAGGGATATTGTTTTCACACCTAGTTTGTATACACAGTAAACTAAAGAGGATGGCCATAAGTATTTAGCAGTGGTATCTAAAAACTTTTTTGTATCAGAGTTTTTAGGTAATATTTTGTAACACTGAAAAGGGAACTTGACATTACCATTTAAACTTATTATTTGCATTTATAATTGAATCCAACATGATACACCACTGGAAATTTTTGTTTAAAATCTTTAGTATTGAACCGACTTGAAACTGTTGACTATTTTCCGTTGGCTAATGAATAATGAGCAAAGATTTTAGTATTTATACTTCTTGTTTAAATGCTACAGTATTGTATTGGTTCCCGAATTAGGTTTTCTGTATTAGTTAAGCTCAAATGTTTTCAAAGTAAGTGAGGCTGTTATTTCAATTATCTGAAGACACACTTGTCTAATTTGCACAAAAAGATTTCATTATGCTTATTACATTTTCTTTTTGCGCCCACTGTAAACTGCGTAAAGTACAGTATTTCCAAGCAATTTTTTGTACTTATTTATTTGGTAGTGAAAATAGTGTTGGTTTTTTAATTGTCACACATTATAAACCAAATTATACAAAGAACAAAGTTGTCCAAAACTTTAACGAGTGCATTTGTTTGTGCTGCAGCAAATTTCATAGTCTTTATGAAACACATGTATACTTATATATTGCTCTTAATATCAAGCTTGCTTCAGCAGCTGTTATCGAAATCTCTCTACAATGTATACTATAACGTCTTAAATTGTCTTTTTTGGACGTGAAAGTACAGTACTGTTCATGTTCTGTATCTATATATAGAGTGTATATGACATACTATACGTATTATTTTTACATATTCAACTTAGCCATTGTGCAGTAAACAGTTCCATATTGATTGTCATTCATTTTTATTTAATCCTTAATATACAAAATGGGATTGTATGGCAAGAAGTGAGGTTGAGCTTTCAGTATTCAATCATAATACAGTCGGACAGCCACTGGTAGTAACCTCTGCTAACGAAGTTGGAAGGAGGTTATGTTTTACCCCCTATTTGTGTTTGTTTGTGAGCAGCTTCCTGGCCATAATTTTAATCGTAGAGTAATGAAACTTGCAGGGATTAACTTATGTAACAAGCTGGAAATGGTTAAATTTTGGACGGTCAAGGTCACAGTCAAGCAAAATGTCCAATTCACGTAATCAGCCATAAGTTTGGAGATCGTTGTCATGGACTTCAAACTTGTTTCTTATTTGAGTGTATGAAAATTCACATCAATGCAATTTGAGGTCAAAGGTCAAGGTCGAGAAATAAGCTGCCGCGGCAGAGGCCTGCTCTCTGATGAGTGCCCCTCTAGTTAGCTGTGGTTTAAACAGGCAGGTCTTCCTCTGGTTTTGATGTCGTGCTTGTACATTAATTGTTGAGTAGGTTGTTGGTAGAGAGTAAAGATTCTCATTTTATGTTCCACGTGTTCAGAATGGGAAAACTTACCAGACTGTCTTATGGGAGAATGCAGTAGAATACAGTATGCAAGGTTAATGTCTCAACGAGTTTGTGAGAAAGACTGAACGTAATAGCTGGTATATTTGAAATTGGGGGAAAATCCAGAGAAAACTTGGCTGGTGTAGTTAGATAGTAAGGAAGTTTTTGCTGTTAAGGCTAGTACTAGACTAGACTCTTGGCATTTAAACATTTTTACATGCAAAATGGAAGAATTGATGTTTAAGAATGTGGGGAGGCCGACTAATACTACTTGCCTCTTTTGAATTTGAGACCTCGTCTACCAAGTGCTTGTCCCTTTACAAAACCAGTCTGCTATTTAACCCAACATTGTTCCTACTTGAATACAAACCATCGTCCTTTTGAGTAATTTTGCCCATCCTAAGACCTCAGGGTCCCAGATTGAGAAGTGACCTACGATTGCAAGTTTCTTGCGTGCTTGTACGAGCTTTTCAGGAGGGCATTGGACGGAGATTTAACTGAAAACTTTCTCTCTGCAAGCCTTATCTTTGACAAAGAGAGTCAGCTTGCTTAATGTCTGTCTGTTGTCATTCCATAGGATAGAAAGAGGTCTAATTTTGTTCCTGAGTCTGTGACTAAGAATTTCAACTTTTTAACCTTATCAGTGGGTATACTACATTTCTTCATATTTTCTTGTCTTTCTCAAAAACTGTATTGTATGGGTAAGAGGAATGGACATCGATGTGCACAAGCTGAGGAAGATTTTGTTGCTGCAGTGCAAAGGGGAAAGGCACCACCCTTTTTCTTGCCTTTGATGTCTTACTCATCCAGGAAAGGCGTAAGGGACTTATCACCTAGTTGTGCAGTCTCTTTATAGAGTTCTTGTACTGTAATCTCTTCTCCCGTTGTCATCATCGGCTTGTATGACCCTGTAGAATGTAAACTTCAATTTTTTCCTTCTCATATACAGTTCTTACGCGAAGAAACATCTGGTGAGGTGTCTGGGTATTTGGTAAGGACATTCACACACCTTTTACCTGTGCTTGGTCTCATACCAGAAGGTTGTACTGAGATTTGTTACTTAGTTGGAAGAAACGTTGGCACACACATTGGGGTTTGGGATTGGAAGGTTCTGCCCTTTCCTCCTTCCTACACTCTCTCTCTCTCTCTCTCTCTCTCTCTCTCTCTCTCTCTCTCTCTCTCTCTCTCTCTGTGTGTGTGTGTGTGTGGTGTGTGTGTGTGTGCAGAGAATCCATCCTTACGCATTGGGAAGCAACATACACAGGGATTCCACACACATCTGGAATACACGAGCACCTGAGATATACACTAGTCTCCAGGTTCAATGTATGTGTGAGTGTTATGAATTCAACCAGGAGCGTGATGACATATGCAGATTTCCCTGTCAGAGTTTGTTATCACCTGTCTTAATTTGACTAATTTACATGTGCCTATGATCCACAAGATCCTGGCATCCAATTACAATCAACCTCCAAGGAAGAAGGATCGGTCGGTCGGAGGTGCGTCTCCGATCGATCTTTCTCCACTGACATGAGAATGGTACTTAATCACTCTTAAGAACAATTCATACTGTACCAAGAACAACAGTAAGTACCAGAAATGTACCCACCACGTTTTGGTACGCAGCGCCTTTACTACTGTTTCCTATGAGACATAGCGCTTACCCCTCAGTGTGCCGTCCTTTTCTTTTTCCTTCTCCAGAATTTGAAACCATGTACATAAACGACAACCCAGCAGCAGGATCATAGGGGAGTGTACGTCCAACTCGCAGCGAGATATTTTTGTCTCCCTTTTATTTTTATTATTTTTATTATTATTATTATTACTAGCTAAGCTACAACCCTAGTTGGAAAAGCAGAATGCTTAACAACATTTAGATATAGTATATATCCATTATAAACTATAAAGACTTGAAAAAACAAGAGGATGAGAAATAAGATAGAATAGTGTGCGTGAGTGTACCCTCAAGCAAGAGAACTCTATCCCATATCGGGCCTAATGAGACTGGTCAATGCCCATACCACATTGTAAACACCTTGGCGAAGTCAAACCGAGATCTCCTATGCTTCAGGGACTAGAACGTTCCAGTCACAACATAGCTGTCACAGGTTTCCCTTCACCGCTCTACGCCAACTTAAGATTTTCCTAATTACAAGATCCTGCCACGAATCGAAACTTTCCTATGATCCAATTCTGTATCATGAATTCTTCACATGCCCCAAGACCTTACAACAGCAAGGGGTCTTTCCACTAAGTCTTATGCGTCGTATAAAGTAGCTAAAAGGACATTTGCTGCCTTACAGTCTTGGTCTTTAGCAGAAGGTTAGAATGCCCACTGCCTTGCAATTGGACTATTTAGTCAAAGGTTAGGCCTACCACCAATAACTGGTTGATGACTGCAAGGGCATATGATTGTAAAAACACTGCCAAATTATAAACCATGCCTGATACTATTATTATTATTATTATTATTATTAAATGCTAAGCTGCAACCCTAGTTAGAAAAGCAGGATGCTATAAGCCCATGGGCCCCAACAGGAAAAATAGCCCAGTGAGGAAAGGAAACAAGGAAAAATAAAATATTTTCAAAAGAGTAATAACATTAAAATAAATATTTTCTATGTAATCGATAAAAACTTTAACAAAACAAGAGGAAGAGAAACTAGATAGAATAGTGTGCCTGAGTGCACCTCAAGCAAGAGAACTCTAACTCAAGACAGTGGAAGACCATGGTACAGAGGCTATGGCACTACCCAAGACTAGAGAACAATGGTTTGATTTTGGAGTGTCCTTCTCCTAGAGAGCTGCTTACCATAGCTAAAGAGTCTTCTACCCTTACCAAGAGGAATGTGGCCACTGAACAATTACATTGTAGTAGTTAACCCCTTGGGTGAAGAAGAATTGTTTGGTAATCTCAGTGTTGTCAGGTGTATGAGGACAGAGGAGAATCTGTAACGAATAGGCCAGATTTTTCGGTGTCTGTGTAGGCAAAGGGAAAAAAACGTAACCAGAGAGAAGGATATAATGCAGTACTGTCTGGCCAGTCAAAGGACCCCATACCTCTCCAGCTGTAGTATCTCAACGGGCGGCTGGTGCCCTGGCCAACCTACCACCTATCAATGGGCAGCCAACACCTAAATGTAGGGATAATGGTGGGAAAGAAGGCAATACAGCTATGATGTTCAAGAAGTTTGTGGGTTAGCCTATTAGATTTCAATGGGGTCTACTAAATTTGATTACTTGAGGGAGACCTTAATGATGACTGTACTGTGGAGTTTAAGAGTTTAAAGGGCATTCATGAATGGCAGAGGCAAGGAACAGTGACATTGCCCTATCAAGCAGGACAATGCCCTAGAGACTGACCATATTACATATGATCAGTGCCCATGCCCCTCTCCACCCAAGCTTCTGAAACAATTTCCTTATTTACAATGAGGACTTTCTTAGTTGAAAAGTTTAAAGGCCGCTCAGGAATGTCATAGGCAAGGGATGGCTGCTGATGAATCAGCAGGTAGACCTATAGGCTCTCCCTAACCCCCCAGCCTTAGCTCACAGGGATGGTGAGGTTGCAGCAATCAAAGGAACTAATGAGTTTGAGAGGGATTTGAACCCGAGTCTGGCAATTACCAGGCAAGGACCTTATCAACAGGCCACCACAACCCATACACTAATTTATAATTATAGCTGTTTGATATTCTAGATCCTGGTTTTTTATGCTCATGTTTGCTGCATAGCTTAGTTCAGGTCTTAAGTTTTTACTCTAACATTTCATGTATATTGATGACATTCATGGTGACATTGAGAAACGACAGTGGAGTATACAGTATATTCTCTTTTGCTTGCTATGATATAAATTTTACTAGGAGTTGAAACAAGTAGTAGCAATTCATGTTCTTTTTTTTCAACAGAAATGAAGAATATAATATCTGAACTGCAAACTACGATACCTTGCAGAAAGGACCAAATTCAATTCCTGGTGAACATTCTGGGCGAGGTGAGGAATTTGTATTGTGTAGTACCAATTATCTTTCTTAGAATTTTACAAAATTTTAATTTTAGTTTGATAGAATACTAAATTGCATCAAATATTATTGTTCTCATGGAACAGTTCTTGGATTCTGGAATTTCATTTATTCTAACAAAAGGTGTTTTGAATATTGATGAATAGACCAGAGATTAGTCAATGGAAAATATGTTCACCCACTCAATAATTGTCATTTTGTTTTGGTGATTATCATAATCATGATATTCTATTCTAATAATACAGTATTGTTATTGTTGATTTATGTGATTTATATGACCACATTTTATTATTATTATTTTTATTATTATTATTACTTGCTAAGCTACAACCCTAGTTGGAAAAGCAGGATGCTATAAGCCCAAGGGCCCCAACAGGGAAAATATCCCAGTGAGGGAAGGAAACAAGGAAAAAAGTATTTGTTCTAACACGGAGTACTTACCTCAAACTACTTTTTTAGGAGTATCTGGGAACTCTTCCCAACCGACCAGAATTTTGAGTAGTTTACCCTATTCCCGTTTTCTATGAGGGCTAACCTCAGGCGGAGTGATACTCGCCCTGAGGCGACCCGGGGTCGGAGAGCATGCTTGCTCAGGTCGCGCTCCTCAGTAAGTTTCTAATCGCGACGTGATCATCATCCCGCCGCGCTCTCTTTACCCTGTGCGACCCTTTGTGTCTAAGACGCGGTCCCCACGCGATACCCACGTATTCATTCCCTATCCTTTCCTCTGTGTTTCTGTGTCTCTTGGTGTCTTAGTGTTGCGCAATGGAGCATCCCGACGTTGCCCTGGGCCTATGGCCGGTAAATCTTGTGGTGCTTTTCTTTCTAAACCCGAAGTCGATCCCCACACCCTGTGTTCGTCATGTAGGGGCAGAGTGTGTTCCCCTACAACCACGTGTCCGGAGTGCGAGTCTTGGACCAAGATTCAGTGGGTACTCTACGGCACTAAAAAGAAGAAAGCTGCCAAGAAATCGCCCAAGAAGGCCAACGTTTCTTCTTCGTTGGTTTCTCCAGATGCCTCGTCGGAACGAGGCTCCCTACCACCTTCCCCTACCCAGAGTAGGGGACGAGGTAAGTCCGTTGCGGGGAAGCGGCCCATTGCCCTTCTCCAAGAGTCTGAGATGTCTGTGGGGGTTGATATTGTCTCAGTTTAGGCATGTGGGGGGCCTGAGGGAGGGGTGGGAGTGTGTTCAGGAGACAAAGTCCTGGTGCCTACAGGGCCTGTCTCTACGGAAGATCCTATGTGGGGGAAGACGGGTCCAACCTCTTCCCCAGCATCCTGGGTTTGTGTTTCAGGTGCTTCAGCGACCGGGGGAGACGCCGAGAAGGAGGCAGGTTCATCAACTTCGGACCCTGCTGCATGGGAACCACCAAGGACACCCTTAAGGTCTCCCATGAGGTTAGAAGAGGAGTTCGATTCATGGTTCCGCGGTCTGCCCCAGCGCCCTCGTCAACGCTCCCGCCCGTCTTTCTACAGCCCTCTTCGCCAGAGAACCGACACGGAGTTCCCCCTACTAATTTGGACGACTCGGGAGATTCGGCAGACTCACTCTCCTCCTCGTCGTCATCCTCTTCCTCAGATTCGTCCTCATCGGAAGACGAAGGGCCGAAGTCCTCGAAGAGAAAACAGAAGTCCTGGAAGAAGTAGTCCCGATCTCGTTCTAGACACAGCAGGAAGAGATCCAGACCTCCAAGAAAAGACTAAGAGAAGTCGCTCCTCGAAGGATAAGTGGGTGAAAATTACTGTACCCCGGAATGAGCTGTTTAAGGCTACCTCAGCCGCGGCCACTTCCGGTTGGCTCCCTAGAGCCTCGTCTTCACCCTCTCGACACGCCTCCTCCAGCAGCCCCGATCTCCGTCAGGGGACATCGCATTAAGCCACCCTAGATGGCTCTAAGTCCACGAAAGCTCCGACGCCATCAGCCCAACGGAGGGAGACGCTCCTCTGGACGGAAGGCTTGGCCTCATCTTCAGGTGCTTCGGCGGTCTTCCTCGAGCACCAAGGGCACCCTTTGTACCTGGAGAAGCCCAGAACCACGAAGGCCCCCACGGGACAAGTTAGACCCATGACGGATACCCTCGTCCCAGCGGATCCGCCCGCCCTGGGGGCAGACCCATCAGTAGCGAGGCAGGAGAAGAAACTCCTCCCTTCCCACACACCCCCTTCCGCCATCGACGAGTCTTCTCGGGCGGAGGAGCTGGTAACGGAAGCCCTGGTAGAAGGAGGAGAATGCTCATCAGATGACATCTCCTCTTATCGGAAGGTCTTGGCCCTCATCAGACGGCACCATAGGTTGGATGAGCCCAAGCCCTGGGCAGAGCAAGCCTAGCTCTCCGGCCTCACCAGACTCGTAGACAACCCGGTACAGCAGAAGTCTTTCTTGGCGCTCCCCCTAGCACGGGACGTGAAACTAGGGATGGAGCACATTGACAAATACCTAGCCAGCCAGGCGGACGCCCCTAGGAGTCAGAGTACCTCGAAGCTACTTCCGGGCCTTAAGACCCAGAAACGTTTCCACGTGCCGAAAGGACGTCGCGGGGGGTCCCGCACAGTCGAGTCGGCAATCACTATGTTATGTTGAACCAAGGGTCTGCAGAGGACAGAGCCTCCTCGGCCCCAGTTTGCTTTTCCCAACGGAAACTTCAATGATGGAAGACATGGCCCTAGATCTGGTCTACATGTCTTCTTGGTTGGACTGGTGGGCCTGCACTCTGGTGGGCTTCCAGTCCTCGCATGATTTCTCCCTGCCTGAGAACCAGTCCTTGCTAAGGGAACTGATGAGTTCAGGGGGTAAAGTTAAAATTCCTCTCATACCAATCTCTCTCCCAGGCAGCCAACTGGGTCCTGCGGAAGAGAGACACAATCCTGAGCAAATTGGTAAGGAAGTTGCCCGATCGAGAAGCAAGGCTGCTGAGAAACTCCTCGGTTTGGGAAGAGTTGGTGTTTCCCCTCAAGTCAGTCGAAGAGACTATGAAGAGGGTCAGAAAACTGAAGGATGTAGGAGAACCCAGACCCCCTCCCGTAAGACGTCCAGTTCACAGGAGACCCTCGGCGGACGTCCCCCATACCCCTCATGCCTCGCCAGTCCAACCGAGGAGAGAAGCCCCAGCGGTTTCTTGGCTCCAGAATCCACTCTACCCCTCAGTCTGGCTTTAGACCCTCCTACGCCAACTCTAGGAGAGGTCGTTCCAGCTGCTCCTCTAGGAGGAGATAGGAAGAGAGGCCCCCTACTCCTACCGGAGCCTCAAGTAGGGGGATGCCTCAGACACTCTTGGCAAGCTTGGCGGGATTACGGGGCAGATCCCTGGACGGTAACAATTCTGAGGGAAGGATACAGGCTGCCCTTCCTGGCGGAGCCGTCCCCTCTAATTCCGGCCCAACGGGCGGAGTGGTTGGTGCCCAAAGACCCCTTGAAACGTGCAGCATTACAAAAGCAAGTGTCGGCCATGATCACCAAAGGAGCTTTAGAACCAGTCGAGAATCCTTGGCCGGGGTTCTACAGCAGGCTCTTCCTGGTGGAGAAGTCGACGGGGGGTGGAGGCCAGTCATAGACCTGTCAGCCCTCAACAAGTTTGTGGCAAAAACCGACTTCTAAATGGACACTGCGAAGACGGTGCTGGTGGCCACGGTGCTGGTGGCCTTGAGAGAGGGGGACTTCATGATGTCCCTGGACCTCAAGGACGCCTACTTCCAGGTTCCCGTTCACCCCTCCTGCAGGAAGATCCTGAGAATAAAGTGGAATACCCAAGACTTGCAGTTCAAGACCCTCTGCTTTGGGCTGTCGACAGCTCCTCAGGTTTTCACGAGAGTCTTCACAACAGTTTCAGTCTGGGCACACGAACAGGGCATTCGCCCGATCCGGTACCTAGACGACTGGTTGTTACTTTCAGCCTCAGAGGAAGCACTGAAGGAGCAAGGCGCGAAGCTGCTACGGCTCTGCAAGGACTTGGGTATCACAGTTAACCTAGAGAAGTCGTAGATGAACCCCACCACCAGGATGACCTACCTAGGGATGGTCCTGGACACCCAGTTGGTGAGAGCCTTCCCCTCCCTGGAAAGGTTGGACAATCTAGAACAAGTGCTACAGTTCTTCCTAACGAGCTAACCCAGGAGAGCCAAGGATTGGCAGAGGTTGTTGGGCCATCTGGTGTCACTAGAAAAGCTAGTCCCATGGGGGAGGCTCAAGCTCAGGGGTGTTCAATGGAACCTGAAGGAACTCTGGGCCCCAGGGGAGTCCTCGCACAAGATAGTGCCGGTTTGCCCAGAGACGAAAGAGGTCCTGCAGTGGTGGCACGACAGAGCAAACACCTTGAAGGGAATGCCCTTCGCATCCGATCCTCCGGAGATGTTGTTATTCACAGACGCATCAAAGGAGGGATGGGGTGCACACCTCGACGAATCAACGAAAGGGAAGTGGTCCCTCGAAGAAGGGACCCTACACATAAACATTCTGGAGATGATGGCCGTTCAAAGATCATGTCAGGAATTCGTGCATCTCCTCCGGGAAAACACCGTGGCGTTGATGTGCGACAACGCCACGGTGGTGGCCTACGTAAAGAAACAAGGAGGACTAAAATCAAAGGAACTATGCAAAGGAAAGGATCGAAATTACAGCCAGGTTTATCCCAGGAAAGAAGAATGTTCTAGCAGACGGCCTCAGCAGGGTAGGCCAGGCAATAGGCTCGGAGTGGACTCTACACCCAGGAGTAGCTCGGACAGTCATCCTGAAGTGGGGCTCACCGGTGGTAGACCTCTTTGCCACTCGTCTGAATGCACAACTCCCCGTGTTTTGTTCTCCAGTTCCAGATCCGACGGCTGCGTTCGAGGATGCCTTCCAACATCCTTGGGACAACCTCAATGTGTATGCCTTCCCACCCTTCGGAATGCTCAGGCAAGTGCTCAACAGAGTGAGGAGGGCGGTCAGCCTAGAGAGAACTTTAGTAGCGGCCTGGTGGCCGGAGAGAGAATGGTTCGCAGACTTAAAAGAACTGGCTCTCCTTCCCCCTTGGCCCCTCCTGGACAAGCCAGACCTCCTCCGTCAGCCTCACTTCCAGAGGTTTCACGAAACCCTCGGTCCCTCCGCCTACACGCGTGGAGGTTATCGAGCGGCTCCTGAAGAAGGAAGGGTACTCGTCGAGAACCGCATCGAGGATGTCAGGTTACCTAAGGCGTTCCTCAGTCGCAGTGTACCAAGCAAAGTGGGCTGTCTTTTCGAAATGATGCGCCTCCGGGAACATCAAACCCCTGAGGGCCTCTATTCATGAGATAGCCGACTTCCTGGTATATCTGGAGATGATGTAGGTACATCTATCCCAGCTATCAAAGGGGTTCGAGCGGCGTTGGGGCAGGTCTTCCTTCTGAAAGGCATTGATTTAGGGGCCTCCAGACAGATTTCAATGCTCATCAGGAGTTTTGAACAGTCATGTCCCCCCAGGCAACGAGGGTGCCCCAGTAGGATGTGGCTAGAGTGCTCAAAGCCCTGTCAGAGCCTCCCTTCGAGCCCCTCAAAGACACCCTGGACAAGAACTTACCCTCAAGACGGTCTTCCTATTAGTCCTGGCATCGGCGAAGAGAGTTAGTGAGTTGCACGGGCTGTCATACGAAGTCTCGCACTCAAAGGGGTGGCGAGAAGCTACCTTTAGGTTCGTGCCTAGTTTTGTAGCCAAGACTCAGAACCCATCTTGTTGGGATCCTAGATTCGAGGGATTCTCAGTACCAGCGATCCCTCGTTCAGACAACCCAAAGGACTTACTATTGTGCCCAGTCAGAGCAGTGAGGAAGTACCTGGAGAGGACATCCAGGCTTCGTCCAGGGATCAAGAGTTTGTTCGTTTCAACAGGGCGAGTGAAGAAGCCAGTTTCCAAGAATTCGATCTCCTTCTGGCTACGACAGGTGATCAAGAGGGCCTACGACACCACAGGAGTCCTCTCTCAGGCAAACCTAGGCCTCATGATATTAGGGGCCTTAGTACCTCGTTAGCCTTCGAAAAGAACATGGCAGTAGGCCAAATCCTGAAGGCAGGCACTTGGTCCAGACAATCCACCTCCACGGAACACTACTTGAAGGATTGTTCGAGAAAATCTTTGGACGGTTTCGCCCTTGGTCCCGTCATTTCTGCTCTCCAGAAGATCTAAGGTCATAGCCCCGGGGAAGCCGTGGGCGGTAAGTCCAACAGACACTGGTTCCTTCCTTACCTTTCCCCTTATCAACCTTCCCCTGTACCCTGATTACCTTCCCTGAAATGACTCAGAAGACCTTAGCTGCCATAGGACACGTCATAAGCAAGGAATACGTCTCCAAGGCGTATTTACAGAGGTAAGCCACTTAGACACTAAGTTAGTTTTTTGGGTAGTTTTCCCTATTTTCGAGTGTTTTCTATCAGTGGGTCAGCAGAACCTAGCCTCCTATCTAGGTTCCCCCTTGTTGCTTCCATCATTCCGGTCTCGGAGCCCTGCAGTACACTCCCACCTCCTAATGTTTAAGTCTCCTAAGAAAGTGATTCGAGTTAAGTACTCCGTGTTGGAACAAATCACAAATTTTAAGTAATTTGTATTTTTCCTAACAGTACTTACCTCGAACTACTTTCGGGTTATGGCCCACCCATCCTACCCCGAGTGCCCTGCCGGGCTGAAGAGAACCTCTCCGTTGAAACTTACTGAGGAGCGCGACCTGAGCAAGCATGCTCTCCGACCCCGGGTCGCCTCAGGGCAAGTATCACTCCGCCTGAGGTTAGCCCTCATAGAAAACGGGAATAGGGTAAACTACTCAAAATTCTGGTCGGTTGGGAAGAGTTCCCAGATACTCCTAAGAAAGTAGTTCGAGGTAAGTACTGTTAGGAAAAATGCAAATTACTTAAAATTTGTGATTTTAAGAACATTAACATCATTAAAATAAATAATTCCTATATAAACTATAAAATCTTTTACAAAACAAGAGGAATAGAAGTTAGATAGCATAGTGTGCCCAAGTGTACAGTACAGTACCCTCAAGCAAAAGATTAACTTTTATTTTGTTGTAACAAACTGTTTAGTGGACTGATATCTTGAGAATAGTTTTTATTAGGTACTGTATGCTATTTAATATTTTGTTCATTTTAAACTTCAATAACCATGCTTAAACACTGTATAAGATGTCTAGAGCTAAATAAACAAGACTACAATTAGTATGAAGAATTAATTGAAAGTCGAAAAATCATGAAGCTCTCGGAGGTAGCGACGCCAAAATGGCTGCCGTATATGCCCGTGGGGGAAGGCATCACACAATGCTGCTGAGACTAAAATTAACAATATTATTAATTTTATGTGTCGCTACCTTAAATTATCAAAACAGATAATTGAAATACTTAACTTGGGAGTAGGGGTCTCCAAAAGGTCAGACATCTTCAAAACACAGTCACAAAAAAGCTACGAAAACAGACGTGTGTGGATATCACAGTGCTAGAAAAGGAATGATGGGAGAAGCGTGGGTTGTGGTAGTAGTGGGGGGGGGGGGCAGTAGTCGGATGTAGAACAGCACCTCGTAGTATCGGGGGTCATTGAGGAAGGAAAGACTAATTGGTAAGGGACCTCTGGTAGTGGTTTTAACACGCCCCAGTTTCTATACCGACACCCTATAAGGGTGAGCGAGCTGGGTATATTCCTGGCATTCCATGCAACTTTTTCTCTGTCATATCTAGCAGTAATTATACCTTAGAAATGGTGCTATAAGAAGCATTTCACTGGGCGACACAGGTCCCTCGCCCAGAAATATATTTTTCCTTTGTCAAAATCCCTTTATTAGGTATGCTATTTAATATTTTGTTCCTTTTCTTTTTCTTTAGGAAGAATGTCTGCTGCCGTGCAGTTTATTTTTATATGGACACCGAGGAACAGGAAAGACTCTGGTAACGAAGACTGTCCTGGAGAAACTTAACATCGTTACCAGCCACGTTAATTGCATAGAGTTTTATACAACTAAGGTTATATATGAAACAATTTTGAATAACCTCAGTGGTGAGTGAATCAAATTTGATGCCCCTGTCTTGCCTTTACAAAATAAAATAGATTAAGAAGACTTTTACAGAAGCGTTTGCAATTTCATGTTTAGTACTTTGCCCTAAGATGGTTTTGAAAAAACTGTAGTTTTATTTGTTTAGAATTATATTAGATTGACCTGATAGCTTTTATAGTCTGAATCATCATATAATATAGCAAGTGCACCCTCAAGCAAGAGATCTCTAACCCAAGACAGTGGAAGACCACGGTACAGAGGCTATGGCACTACCCAAGACTTGAGATAAGAGAATTTTGGTATGATTTTGGAGTGTCCTTCTCTTAGAAGAGCTGCTTACCATAGCTAAAGAGTCCCTTCTACCCCTACCAAGAGGAAAGTAGCCACTGAACCAATTACAGTGTAGTAGTTAACCTCTTAAGCAAAGAATTGTTTGGTAATCTCAGTGTTGTAAGGTATCTGAGGACATAGGAGAATGTAGAAAGAATAAGCCAGACTATTCATTGTATGTGTAGGCAAAGGAAAAATGAGCCATAACCAGAGAGAGGGATCCAATGAAGTCCTGTCTGGCCAGTCAAAGGACCCAATAATACCCTAGCGTTAGTATCTCAACTGGTGGCTGGAATAGGAATTACCAGTGATGTGGTAAGAAATACACTTGTGTTGATGACTTCCAATATCATCTCCATGCACTTTCATAAGCTATTTTATGGAAGAATGAAGGCCTATACTTTAAGGTGGAACTATAGATTTTTATAGTGTCTTGTACAATTTTATGAAAATGTATGTTCTGTCATTTTTGCTTTATATTGACCATTCATTTGGTCAACTGGTTGCTGGAAATAGTTTAAAGTAGGGCACATTTTTGGGGGTGAGTGGGAAGTCTTCATTGAATTCTTAATTTCTTGTACTGTACTTTGTTTTTGTTGAAATATAGATCCTGCAAGTCTACAGAATACCTTGACCTATGTGTAGTTAACATATTTAAGGCCGGAAGCACACTATTGACTCTGTGGCGCCACAAAGCCACAACATCGCGTGGCGGGGATGTGGTCTCCCATAGGTTTCCATTGTTTACAAAGCCACGCCACGCCTGTGGCGGGGATGAGCGACAGAGAGCCACAGTCGCTTGCCACAGTCGCTAGTTTGCACGACAAAACTTGAAAACAATGGAAACCTTTGGGAGACCACATCCCCGCCACACGATGCTGTGGCTTTGTGGCGCCACAGAGTCGCTAGTATGCTCCCGGCCTAAATGTAAAGGTTATGAAAAAGTCTTTGAAAATGCATCTATTTAGAAGCGCTTTATTTCACCTTGAAAGTACTGTATTACTGTAGTGTACTCATACTGTATTCTTGATTTAGTAACCAAGACTTTATCTATTATTTGGAAATTATATCGACTTAATTTTTCAGGAACAATTCCTTCAAGTGATAACGGTTACACATCTTATGCGTCTTGTGATAACTTTGGCGATTTTATACGCTTCCTTAAACTAATCAATAAGGATAATGGGAAACCACGAATGGCAGTTGTAAGTATGGCAAAGACTTGAGATTTTCTTTTTATAATTATTAGGGTTATGATAGGCTACTCAAGTTGACATAATAATATACTTATAGAATGAGGATTGTAATGTTAAGATTGAAAAATATAAGTCAGAATTTATATTAAACTTCTGATAATCTGATAACTTTTTGTTTATAATAAATGACTATTGTACATAACTGAACATTCATTCTAAAAAGTAAGCGACTGAAATAGTAGCGCAGGCATTAACGCTATCATTTAGCGCTAAATGTAGGTAAATAATTCATTCGTAATAAAATTAGCTGTACATAGAAGTTGAGGTAGAAATCTTGACTAGTCATTGACAAGTTGGAGTGCAAAATAATTTCTTTTTAATTCCACAACTGTTGAAAAGTTGGTAGTTGGGCAAAAAACCAACGCTCTGGTAAGCAACTTCTCCAGCGTTAGTTCACAGTGGGTGACATGTGGTTTATTAGCAGGTGAATTTATCATTGGAGGTCCTATGACAAGTTCAATAGAGGCAGAACCTATGAGTCTCCCTTGTTCAGACCAAGGGCAGAGAAGACGATATTTCTTGGGTATATCTTATCGTGACGCAGTTCCGGTAGGCCCTGCTGCTTCCTCCCGTCGTCTTGGTGACCGCTGAGGTAGCAGCAGTAGGGGATTCAGCATATGAAACTTCATTTGTGGTGGATAATAGGAGAGGGTGGGCTGTGGCACCCTAGCAGTACTGTACTAGGTAAACTCAGCTGAATCCCTCGTCAGGCTGGGAGAAGCGAAGAGAGGAAAAGTCCCCTTTTCTTCCTTGGTAAATAGATAGATATCTTATTGTATTGAATTCGCTGTTACTATAGCCTTTACAGAAAATTTATGGAACGTAGAGCAGCGGACTCCAAAATTAATTATAGTAATAACATTCCTATTTTCATCTTTCTATGCCACACCAGTCACCAGATAACCCAGTCTTCTGGCATCAAATTGATGGATTGACTTTTGTACTTTAGTGAAAAAAAAAATATTAGTGTTGTAACTTGAATCAGGAACACTTAACAATTATAAAGGATATCTCACATTTCCCAATACAATGGCTTTACTCTTTTTAGTGTGACTGCATTATTTTTGGCACCTAGTGCAGCTGTGAAAGCGTGTGTATGAGGAACTTTTCTTCATTAACAAAGAAAAATTTAATGTATGTTTATTACTTGGTTGTTTCTTTCAACAGGTGATAGAAAATAGTGAAAGATTGAGAGACTGTGATGCCAATATTCTCCCTGCATTCTGCCGACTGCAAGAATTGGCGGAAGACGTCAACATCTCTGTGATATTCTGTTCCACCTTGCCCATTGACAAATTTCGTTCATCTACGGGAATGATGGAACCCATCGTTTATCACTTTCCTCAGTACACCAAAGGTACTTATTATAGTCAATTGGAATTTTTGCCATCATAAGTTATAAAGTAATAAGAAAATTATTGAGTGGTTCCGACTTGAATACAAACCGTCGTCCTTTTAAATACGATTACAGTGCAGTAGTTTCAGCTTCCACAGTCCTAGCTGGGAAGAAAACCGATTCTGGGTATTGGAGAAGAGGGATGTAACCTTTCTCCCACTGGTAGATGAAGCATTCTGGTCCCAGCCATGGCCTTGGCCAGACAGCCACTTCCCACGGCCTGATATAACTTTAGTGCTATGTTGTTTGCTTCTCTTGGTGGGTCTTTCATTTCTTGATGAAATATTCTTCAGCTTTTTAATTACAGTGCTGATTCTTGGAAGTTAAAAGTCTTAGTACATAAAAATAGAAGACTGAGGGTACAGTAACTGGATTGCTATATGTAGATTCTTCCATACTTTGAGAGTTGTTGCTGTCGAACATTGCATGGTATACTTTTGAAGAGTTGGTCCAAGCTGTGTGTTTTCTTATTCTGACTTTTCAACCATTCTCTTTTAACTCATTCTTCCTAGTCATACAACTTTTTAATTCAGCTTTGCCTGAGTCATGATTTTTTTTATTTAATTTCTCCTAAATCTTCCTGTCTTTCAAAAATTCTTACCTCTTCTGCCTGTAAACGTCTCCAGCCCCTTCCGTATTTGTGCTATGTCAGAGCACAAAGGCTCTCTTCTCTTCAGTGTCAATTAGTACATCTTGATTTCACCACCATATCTTTCATTCTCCATTTCCCTTGCCCAGTGTCACAATATATTACTTCTGGAGCCTTTTTATTTTTTCCCCACTTGATTTCCATCATCTAATTTTTTATTCTGTACCTGCTGACGCTTTTATTTTACATCGCTTTCAAGTTGTGTACTGTACAGTACTGTAATAACTTTTTCTGGCTTGACATTGGTGAGCTTTGACTTTACGTAGATTATCCTAAAATCCAGGTAACGTCGTTTTACCCAATCTTATGTTGGTCTCTACATCGTCAATAACTTAATACTGTACACTACAGTTCTTCATATGGAAGCTTATCTGGTTTTATAAAAGGATAGCAGGTTGGAAGTACAGTACTCTCTCGTGTTGGGATGAAAATCGACATACGTCAGGTCTCTTAACCCTTTTACCCTCAATGGACGTACTGGTAAGCTTCACAAAACTCATCCCTTTACCCCCATGGACGTACTGGTACGTTTCACAAAACTCGTCCCTTTACCCCCATGGACTTACCGGTATGTCCTCGCAAAAAACTGCTATTTACATTTTTTTTTTTTTTTTTTACATATTTTTGATAACTTTATGAGAAACTTCAGGCATTTTCCAAAAGAATGAGACCAACCTGACCTCTTTATGACAAAAATTAAGGCTGTTAGAGCAATTTAAATAAAATATATTGCAAAATGTGCTTGAAAAAAAAAAACGCTTGGGGGTTAAGGGTTGGAAAGTTCCAAATAGCTTGAGGGTAAAAGGGTTAATGTTGGGCATGACATTACTTTACTAATTTATTTGTGTGTGGATGAAGGGGAAAGGCGAAGAATGATAATTTCTCTAATATGAAAATCAATATAGGTATTGCTAATTTTTCGAATTAGTTTTTAAGTATCATATATATATATATATATATATATATATATATATATATATATATATATATATATATATATATATATATATATATATATATATACTGTGTGTGTATTTTATAAGGTTTTATTGTTTGCAGATGAATTGGTTGAGATTCTTATGAAGGGACAGCCTTCAACATGTTCTGATTATTTTTACAAAACCTACGTCAACATTGTTTTGAGCGTCTTCTACCTGGCCTCAAAGAGTTTAACAGAACTTAAACATCAGGTATGTATATACGTATACAGTATTGATATTTATGTTGGTGAAGTTTGATTAACTGTATTGATTGAAAATGTTGCTTGAACTATAAGCTACTTATATCTGCTGATTTAATTATTCACTGTTGAACTATTGATACCAATAAAAAATAGGAATAAGAAAGGGAGTAAGGATAATGAATAAGGAATAAACAAAAAATAGTAAAAATGCTAGATAACAGTAACATACATGAAAATGAAATAAAAAGAAGGGAAAATGGTAGAAACTATATAGCAATTGGTATTGAATAAATTTTATACAGATAGAATGCACTGTACTTTATTGGTCAAGAATCTAGAGATGACGTGGACATTACCTAAGAAAAGTAAGTATTAATCAGAGAAACACTGTTGTCTTTATTACTCTCGGAACAGGTCCTGCTACACTTCAAGACGTACTGCGAACCTATTCAAAAAGGTGAAGCCACAGAAGATGACATTCGAAAGTTATGGAGGAACATTGAACCACACCTCAAAAAGGCTCTAGATTCGGTGTATCTTCGAGAAGTATCCAGGTGGGGATTTTCATTGAAAAGTTCCGCAAAAATTTTAATGTCCCCCGTTTTGCCCCCAGAACGTTTCAGAGATCCGTTCTAGTGATATTTATTGCCACTGCGCGCGTTTGCTTCCATTCTTTTATTATTATAAAGGCTATATCAGGAATTTTGAGTTTCTCCATATTTTCGATGAAAATATCTCCTGTGGGTGGAAAATTTAAAAAATTTTAATGTCTCCATTTTGGCCCCAGAATGTTTCAGGGAGTCATTCTATTATTATTATTTATTATTATTATTATTATTATTATTATTATTACAAGCTAGGCTATAACCCTAGTTGGAAAAGCAAGATGCTATAAGCCCAAGGGCTCCAACAAGGAAAAATTGCGCAGTGAGGTAAAGAAACAAGAAAATAAATAAACTGCAAGAGAAGAATAAACAATGAAAATAAAACATATCAAGAACAGTAACAACATTAAATTATATCCTTCACATGTAAATTATAAAAACTTCTAGAAACAAGACAGAACAGCGTACCCGAGTGTACTTTCAAGCAAAAGAACTCTAATCCAAGATAGTGCAGGCTATGGCAGTACCTAGAACTAGAGAACAATAGCTTGATTTTGGAGTTCCCTTCTCCTACAGGAGCAGCTTACCATATAGACAGTGAAACAATCTATTTAGATATTTATACTAGAAAGTTGTTCTTCCTCTGCAATAAAAACATGGAGGTTGATTACCAGGTGATGCAAGGAGGTTCTCTCTCTGCTTTTTTTTAGAGTGGTTCCTGGTTATAAAATTTTTGCAGGTGGGGAAGATTATAAGGAGGCTGATCAAGCCCAAGACATACATACATACATATACCAAGGCACCTCCCCCAATTTTGGGGGTTAGCTAACATCAAACAAATGAAACAGAAAAGGGGACCTCTCCTCTCCTTTTTACGTTCCTCCCAGCCTGACAAGGGACTCAACTGAGTTCGGCTGGTACTGCTAGGGGTGCCACAGCCACCCTCCCCCGTTATCCACCACAGATGAAGCTTCATAACGCTGAATCCCCTACTGCTGCTACCTCCGCGGTCTTCCAAGGCACCGGAGGAAGCAGCAGAACCTACCGGAACTGCGTCACAATCGCTCGCCATTCATTCCTATTTCTAGCACGGTCGCTTGCCTCTCTCACATCTATCCTCCTATCACCCAGAGCTTCCTTCACTCCATCCATCCACCCAAACCTTGGCCTTCCTCTTGTATTTCTCCCATCAACTCTTGCATTCATCACCTTCTTTAGCAGACAGCCATTTTCCATTCTCTCAACATGGCCAAACCTCTTCAACACATTCATATCCGCTCTAGCTGCCAACTCATTTCTTACACCTGTTCTCACCCTCACTACTTCGTTCTTAACCCTATCTACTCGAGATACACCAGCCATACTCCTTAGACATTTCATCTCAAACCCATTCAATTTCTGTCTTTCCTTCACTTTAATTCCCCACAACTCCGATCCATACATCACAGTTGGTACAATCACTTTCTCATACAGAACTCTCTTTACATTCATGCCCAACCCTCTGTTTTTTACTACTCCCTTAACTGCCCCCAACACTTTGCAACCTTCATTCACTCCCTGACGTACATCTGCTTCTACTCCACCATTTGCTGCAACAACAGACCCCAAGTACTTGAACTGATCCACCTCCTCAAGTAACTCTCCATTCAACATGACATTCAACCTCGCACCACCCTCCCTTCTCGCACATCTCATAACCTTACTCTTACCCACATTAACTCTCAACTTCCTTCTCTCACACACCCTTCCAAATTCTGTCACTAATCGGCCAAGCTTCTCTTCCGCGTCTGCAACCAGTACAGTATCATCTGCAAACAACAACTGATTTACCTCCCATTCATGGTCATTCTCGTCTACCAGAGAAAGGTTAATAAAAAAGGAAACTATGGGAAAGTGGTACTTTTCTTTTTTATGAAAACTTCAAAAAACTATTTTGTGTACTTTTTTAACAATTTCAGAGCACGACTCAAGTGGTAGTAAGTTACTAAATTGTAATGAGCCCAAACTACTTAAAAAATCACTTATGTTAAATCAAAATATAATTGTCAAATTATCAGTATTGAAGGTTTTGTAAGGGAAAAGTTTTCCATGTATTGATTGCAATTATTAGTTATTAAAGATAAACACATCTAAATAGTTTTGTAAGTAATACTCAATTAAGAAAAAAAATCCTTTGTATCCTCAAACTTGACAAACATTACTGATTCAGTTACACATTTTCTCCCTGGTAACATTGTAACCAGTCTGAGTCAGATATTCCATTTCTTTCGTCTTTATACTTTGTATGAATTTTGAACATGAAAAGGCATAATCTTATCAGAACCAGAGAATTTCATTTTAACGTATTACTTGTGGATACAAATCCTCACCCTTCCAGTTGGCTAGACATAACTAAATCTTGTGGGAGAAGAAATTATTCCTCCATTGGTGGGACTTGCTATTTTGTCCCAGAGCCGTCAAGAGTCCTAGTATCTTGATCCACGTTGTTGACCACATGCTGAACAAACTGTCCCGGGAGGAACTCCAAAATGTCCTATCCCGGTGGACGGCTGCACTCCATTCATATATTTGCAACTCTGAATATGACCTAGAGAATCTGTGTGAATTCAGTATGTCAATCTGGAATAATTAGGCAAAATGCAAATGCATTTGCACATCTAGACCCAGTTACAATGTTGTAGTACCTGAACTGTTTTTCTTCCATATCTGTTATTTGTTCCACAGAATAAATTGATCCTTGTATGAAAATTATTCCTTGAAGCAAAGAATGGGCACGTTTTTACCTCTATTCCACTCGGATGACATAATTTCTTTCTACATTCCCTATGAACATCTCCCGGTTCCACCACAATACTGGATACATGTTGAACATTTGTTTTTGCTATGCCTTCACAACATGTATCACCAAGTGGGACCGTTGCTCTATCTGTCAATTTCTTGTTACAAAAAGCGCAGTCTACCATGATGACCCTGGAAAGAAAATGAATGAATATTAATATAGCCTAAAGATGCATTACGACAAAACCTACATGTAGATATGAATATTACTACCTATACTGACACCATACATGCAGCACTGCCATCCCAACATTAGATAGAATCCAATACTTGAACATACCATATCATCAAACTTCTTATACCAACTGTGTTGCACATACAATGCCCATTGAGGGTCTAGGAGTTCTTCCATTGCTGTTGGCCTGCCCTGGCCTTCGTCAGCCCCCTATTACATTCCCGGTTTTGCTTTGGGGACTGAACAGTTTGGTGGTGAGGGGGAAGCAGTCTCCAGACCATGCTTGCCTCACCATAAAAAAGAAATATTAAACCAAAAGATTTTGCAAGACTTTAAGTATATCATGAAGGGTACAATACCGAACACATCACAACAGGTTTTGTTTCTGTTGCAATTAATACTTTTACCCCCAATGGACGTACTGGTACGTTTCACAAAACTCATGCCTTTACCCCCATGGACTGGTACGTCCTTTCCAAAAAACTGCTATTTACATTTATTTTTGCATATTTTTGATACTTTTATGAGAAACTCCAGGCATTTTCCAAAAGAATGAGACCAATCTGACCTCTCTATGACAAAAACTAAGGCTGTTAAAGCAATTTGAAAAAAAAAATATACTGCAAAATGTGCTTGAAAAAAGAAAATGCCTGGGGGTTAAGGGTTGGAAAGTTCCAAATAGCTTGGGGGTAAAAGGGTTAATCCTGAGGTCTGAGGAATACTGTATCGGCTAGTTTGACTCTAATAATTTGTGGGCTCTAAGTTATCATCCCGTATGTAAAGTGTAGAAGCTGTTTACCTGTATAATCAGAATAGATACTAGAAAATTTTAATTCTGTTTCCAATGATTTTTGCAATGCTTTATCTGTATTGTATGTCTTTCTTTTTAATGGCATATTTACATACAGTATAAAATTTAAAGTCTTTCCTTTTTTGTGTGCGGATTACTATCATTTAATCTAAGCCTCTTGTGTCATGCTTTCTGCTTGCTCTGATCTTTTAGTTATGAAAGCTTATGGGCAATGTCTTATCAGGCTTATTTTAATCAATGAACTCAAGTGTTTTGATTTTCAAAGTAAATTTCAATATGTTTGATATGGTGCTCTTATTTTTGTGGGAAATTGATTGGCAAATTTTACTTTTTAAAATTGGCTCTGAATAAGTACTGTAACATAAATTTCTTGAAGAAAATGATAGAAAATTTATTGGTACATTATATACTATTAAAACTAAACACTAAGGTTAGTATGTAAGATTTTTCTTTCAAATATTTTTTATTTTAAGAATACATACGAAAAAAAAACCTGACTTCCAAGAGACACTTTTTGGAATTAGTCTTGTGGATTGTTGCTTGTATTTTTAAAGAAATATACAGTAATACAGTTTGATGTTTTCAGTGCCCAGTTTAAGAGGATGCAGCAGCTTACAGAGAGTGGGATCACCCACGACCTTCCGCACATTAAATCGACTGGAACCAAGGTGAAAATTTTAGAGTAAACTTTTGTGTTTTTTACATTTCGAGTTGTGTGTCGAGGCAGTGATTAAATACCGGTTTTCTTACGTGAGGATACTGTTCTGGTGTGCTCCAGTACATAAATACAGTAGCTTTAAGGTATGATTATAAGTCGTCGTTTTTGTTTTGATATCTGTCGGTTGCAATTGACCAGAAGATGCAATTTTCTGGGCTCAACCTGTATCGCTCCGTGAAATGCTCCTTAAAGTACCATTTCAAAGGTATAAATACTGCTGAATATACCAGAGAAAAAAGTTGCATGGAATGCTAGGAATATATCCAGCTCGCTCACCCCTAAAGGGTGTCGGTATTAAAACTGGGACGAGTGATACCACTACCAGAGATTCCTTTCCAATTAGACTTCTCCCTCCTCAAAATCCCCCGTTACTACGAGGTGACTTTGCATATAACACTTAGTTCTATTGCAGAAAAGTCATGAACAAATAGAGCTTGCTTATCTTTAGATGGTTATGAGATTTGTTAAAGAAGATGACTTGCTTAAGAATTTAAAAGGCAAATACATAGTTGCTGGAAATGTTGGATTTTTAGGTAATTTATTATATTAATTCATCGTTTTAACAGAATCACGTATTTGCTAAATCTTTGTTTATTGATACTTAATCTTTTTAACAAAAACACCAGACCTAAAATGTGTGTAGAACTTACATAATGTCTATATATATATATATATATATATATATATATATATATATATATATATATATATATATATATATATATATATATATATATATATATATATTATTTTTGCAACCAAAAAATTAAACTTTAGTTATTTGCTATATTTTTGTTTATTGATACTTAATAATTTTAACAAAATCCCCCTAAAATGTGTATAATTTACATAATGTCTGAAATTATTTTTTTGGCAACCAAAACATTAAATTTTAGGTATTTGGTATATTTTTATATGTGAATACTTAATTTTTGTTTTTATTTTGACAGGTCGAGTTACCATTTTATTCAAAGTTTTTGCTGATCGCAGCATACTTAGCATCATACAACCCCGCAAGAACCGATCGCAGGTTTTTCGTGAAACATCACGGAAAGCAAAGAAAAACTCATCACATGATTAAGGTGAGAAAGGATTCAACCTTTCAGAAGTGATTACACTCTATTTAAAAGTCTGTTGTTATGGATGAAGTTTTCACATTTTGAATATTTTCATAATTAATTTGCTATCTCCCTTATATAATAAAGAGGAAATGTCTGGCTATATATATATATCTATCTATCTATTTACCAAGGAACTTCCCCCAATTTTGTGGGGTAGCCGACATCAAACAAATAGCAAAAGGGGACCTTTCCTCTCTCCGCTCCTCCCAGCCTGACGAGGAATTCAGCCAAGTTTGGCTGGTACTGCTCTATGTATATATATATATATATATATATATATATATATATATAAATATGTAAATATATATATATAAATATATATATATAAATATATATATATATATATGATATATATATATATATATATATATATATATATACATATATATATATATATATATAATTTTTCCCCCCCTCTCGGTCACACTCGACTCTCCCTGTCCCTCGGGTAGGGGGGGTGGGAGGGGGAGTACAGTAATCGTATCCTGGTGAGAGGGAGTTGTGTGTGTGCATGCATATTCTTGACAGGTTAAGGACATCAGTTAGTGAAGATTAATGAATTGCTTTTACTGAAGGAAACACGTACATAATGTATATTAACCCTTTTACCCCCAATGGACGTACTGGTACGTTTCACAAAACTCATCCCTTTACCCCCATGGGCGTACTGGTTCGTCCTTGCAAAAAACTGCTATTTACATTTTTTTTTTAATATTTTTGATAACTTTGAGAAACTCCAGGCATTTTCCAAAAGAATGAGATCAACCTTACCTCTCTGTGACGAAAATTAAGGCTGTTAGAACAATTTAAAAAATATATATTGCAAAATGTGCTTAAAAAAAAAAATGCCTGGGGGTTAAGGGTTGGAAAGTTCCAAATAGCTAGGGGGTAAAAGGGATAAAACATGTATCAATATAACTTCATTATCACAACCTAGTACTTTTATCCTTTGTCAGCTAACAGGGTTTATATACAAATATTTAAAGGGTTTTGCATCTGATATAGTTGCTGAACTGCTGTATGTGGTAAGAGAAAGGACCTAGCCTCTCAACCTTGCCATACTGTCAGTTTCATCTATTTTCAATTAGCCTTCAGGAGGGTTTGCCATTGTATGATGATATTTTGAGCCATTTTGTGTTGAAAGTATACCCTTTATGCTGTCAAACTTCATGTTCGGAAAGTTCTTCGTGTCTTGACGACAGATGTCTAGTATTTTACTTTCCTCAGCTGTTTACATAAATGACAGATGCTTAGTATTTTAGATTCGTTAACCTTTTACGTTAATGATTATATATTTCTGTTCTAGGCCAAAGAAAAGTCTAGCAGTCAGCTGGTGGGACCAAAACCGTTCCCTCTCGATCGCATGATGGCAATTTTTTATTCCATCGTTGAAGATAAAGTAACGCCTACAGCAAACATATTTTCACAAGTAAGTCACTGATCGTTTAAAAGATTTATTTTTAAATTGCTTCTATCCCGAAGTGGAAAAAAAAAAATTCTGTCCAATATCTATTTTCATTATCTTTGACTTCAAGATTTAACCCCTTTACCCCCAATGGACGTACTGGTACGTTCCACAAAACTCATCCCTTTACCCCATTGACATACAGGTACGTCCTTGCAAAAAACTGCTATTTACATTTTTTGCATATTTTTGATAACTTTATGAGAAACTAAAGGCATTTTCCAAAAGAATGAGACCAACCTGACCTCTCTATGAGGAATATTAAGGTGTTAGAGCAATTTAAAAATATATATATTGCAAAATGTGCTAGGAAAAAAAAAAATGCCTGGGGTTAAGGGTTGGAAAGTTCCAAATAGCCTGGTGTGTAAAAGGGTTAATTAGTAAATATATCCCTTTCTTTTATAATCAACATAATTGTTTTGTTAGATATTACTTAATCTATCATGTTGATAACTAAGTATTTGCTAGTACATAATTAATGCTCTTTACAGATCTCAACTTTAGTAACATTGAAATTAGTAACACAAGTGGGAGGAGACGATCAGCTGGATGCACCTAAATACAAGTGTGCAGTTTCTTTGAATTTTATACGCGGGATCGCGAGGTTTGTATAATAATAATTCATGAAACCAAGCTTAATCAGTTGGTATTAGATTAGAGAATTTTTAATTATGTTAACCTGTTAAGCGTCCCCCCTGGACCAGGTTGCCGCTAACGTATCGTCACGCTTTTTTTGCCCTGAGCGGTCATTTCACTAATGATAATTTTTCAAAGTTAGTATCATTTCTTTATGCTTATAATTCATATTCATAGTTAAAAGTAGGGATATTAATTTCATGGTAGAGTAAAAAAACAAATAATACTATTATTTCACGTCAAATTGCTACATAATACTGAATATTCTTACGCCTGGATAAGCAACAAAAGCAAAGGGGATAAGTCTCCCCCCCCCCTCTCTCTCTCTCTCTCTCTCTCTCTCTCTCTCTCTCTCTCTCTCTCTCTCTCTCTCTCTCTCTCTCTCTCTCTCTCTCTCTCTCTCTCTCTCTCTCTCTCTCATTTCCTGTATAATTTTCAAATATGTTCGTCATACATTTGTACATTATTTATCCACTTTATCTCTCTCTCTCTCTCTCTCTCTCTCTCTCTCTCTCTCTCTCTCTCTCTGTCGGCGTTTCCTTTCCTATATAGTTTTGTGAAATCTCGTTGTCCAGTCATTCGGTAATGAGAAGTCATTTTCGCTTTCGGCATTGAAAGAAAACTTTGTTTCTTCAATATACTCATCACTGGGGGATTCAAAACTAGTGCTCTCATTATCAAACAGGTTATCATTATCAAATTCCTCAACAAGAATATCATTTATTTCATCTAAAGAAATAACCTTCCTCTTTAGACCGTTCATTACAAAAGGAACAACAAACAACCACTTCGGCATGAACGCCCGAAGCGCACTGATAGGAAACCAGTTTTCTAAAATCAAGCTACCTTCAGAAAAATAGTTGCCAGACATCATATAAGTTTCTATTTACAGCCCCCATATGCTGAGAGTGTTGCCAAGTGGTGATCCTATACTTACTATACGAGTAAACGTAATATCACGAGACTGACGGCTTGAAAAAGGCAATTAAAGTCATGAACGGAATATGCAGTTGAAGGCGGTACCGAGTAGATCGTGGTGAACGGTTTATCAAGTGGGTGACGCTTAACAGGTTAATAAGTAGCTGTTGTATTTCTCTCTTGATAACATGATTGATGAAGTTCTATAAGTTGGTACACTATAATATGCATACAACTTCAGACAAGGCCCCTGATAATATTGATATTCATGGAGCAGGGGCGAAATGCCATTTCATTGGGTAAGGAAATGTTTTTGGTAGAATTAACCTTTAATCAGTATAATGCTATGTTAACCCGTCTGTTTAATGTTGTTTAAAATCCTTTGGTTTCAAGTTAATTGAATATTGCTTGGATTCCTTATGCTACATTTTGATTAAATATTTTTTAGGAACCACAGGTGACACGGATTAAATATGTGGGTCCCTTAGATTACAAGTTGATTAAATATTATTTAAGACCCTTTAAAATATATTTTGGACCCTTAAATTATTTTTGGATTAATTTTGTTTTTAGGGGGAGACTTTTGAATTACCTTGTGATTATATAATTGATAGGATTATATATTTTTTCTACTCGTAGGTTACAGGATGAAGAAATTTCATTTATGATTCTCGGTTACATGTTAAATACATTTTTGCATAGTCCATTTAGTATATGTTACAGTATTATGTAAATTATATTTAGATAAGGATTTCTTGATTATTTGGTTACTAGATATTTTGTATGAACTTGAGGCGACGTGACGGTAATTTGTGACCCTTGGGTTATCAATAAATATTACCATCTAAGCTACTGCTCTAGTTGGAAAAGCAGGATGTTATAACCCCAAGTGCTCCAACAGAGGAAGATAGCCCTGTCAGGAAAGGAAGTAAATAAATTATATGAGAAGTAATGAATATGAATTATTTAAAATCAGTAGCAAGTAACAATGTTAAAATAGATGTCATTTATAAGCTATGAAGAGAGACATGGCAGCATGGTCAACATTAAGTATTCTTTTTGGATATTCTTTTTGGATTTAAGGTTACATTTCAATTTAGATTTGTTCCGTAACCGAAATACAAACCACGCTATTTACATTGGGTATTACTTTCGGCGTAGCTGAAATGACGAGCCATTAGATTTTAACGAGGGTTTCCTACCCCGCGCTAGTTAGCAGGGGTAGGGGGAGGGGTAGCTTGCTACCCCTCCCTCCCTCACACACACCGGTGAAATGTCTCACTTCACTTTTGGCTCGGACAATGGACAGACGTCTCTGTCTTCGTCCTCGCTTGGCAGCCATTGTTTGTTTTGTCTTTACTTAATCACTTACTTTTCTTTTACTCAATATATATGTAAACATTTTTTCGTGTTTATGTATATATTTGAGTATAGAAATCAGTAAGTTTCCTTTTCAGAGTTTGTGCTTGTGTGTGTAGTGTACGATATCTCTGTGGAGCCACCACGGTGTAATTTAATGGGTCGCGATCGAGTTTGACTACGGTCTTTCTTTCTCTCTCTTTTGACTATGGTCTTTCTCTCTCTTTTTTGAGGTCGTTCACCCTTTACTACGTTACCTTTACTACGTCTGAGTAGCTTCCTTCCCGTGTGGGTAGGGTTGCTACGCCGTACGTTTTGTCTCAATTAGTTTATGAATGTAATTGTGTTTGTTGATTTTTCAGCTTTTGTAGAACGATTCCTTTCGGGGTTTTCGTTCTTTATTTAGTGTTCATTCATTTTTAAATTACATAATTACATAGTTACATAATTATAATTGTTATAATTCTATGTTGGTTACAGCTCTCCTTCCGTGAGTGTAAGTGGTTGTGAGGGCACGTGCCTGTTGTGTAATCTTTTCCCTCAGGATTCCTCTTCGGAGCCTTCCCGGGGGAATGAATGTTAACTAATGATTTTTGTTTTTATTTTTCACAGTTACCGATCTAGTTCGTTTCTGTAATGTGACAACAGAGTGAGCTGTCTTGTTGAGGCCTGGGGATTCGGCTGTTGCTGCCTCCCCTATAGATCTTCGTCAGGGGCGTGTCTCCTTCTCCTGGAAGTACTCCCGTGACGATTGACAGCTCTCCAGTTCAGTTTAGAACACTCAGGAGGCTCGCCTCCTTGGGTGGGTAACTTTCCTTCCGAGGGAAGTTTTCCTGTTCAGGCTTGAGTTTTTTTTTCCCCTTTGGGGGGTTCTCCTCTTGCCTTTTTTTGACCGACTATGCTCTTGGTGCTGAGCGGTCGCACCTGCAGTTACGCTCAAGGGGCTGGGCAACTGCAGGAGCCCCTCTTCGGAGGATTGCTCTTTTTAGGTCACTGGCTGACCCGTCTCTTCTACGAAGTGTTTCTCTTTCGTTCGCGAGGGAGTACACTCATAGAGACTCCTCTTTGGAGGACTCTTTTGCTGTTGTTGCTGTAGGCCGCCTTCGCCGTAAGGCTCACCGTCCGCTACGTCGTAAGGGCCTCCCGTCTCCCTATAAGGGTGCTAAGAGGCGCCTTTTTTAATCTTCTCCGTATGCAGCCTGCAGCTCCTACCTCCTTAGATCTCTCCGGGGATCGATCTCCAATGCCTTCTTGACCTTCTGCCTCTGGTGCAGCTGGACAGCAGTCTGACCTCGTCATCCGACGGGCAACGGTCCCTTCGGGGCAAAGGGTTGCCTCCCACGGGGGGTCTTCCCTTGCGTGTCAGGGTTCCCCTGCACGCCCTTCTACAGTGTTAGCGCACAGGCGCTCTCCTGCTCGTCAGAGTTCTCCTGATCGCCAGCGCTCTCCTGTTCGCCAGCGCTCACCTGTTTGCCAGCGCTCTCCTGTTTGCCAGCGCTCTCCTGTTCCTCAGCGCTCTCCTGATGATCATCGCCCCACTGCTCGCCAGCGCTCTCTTGAGGACTCCGAACATCCTGCTGTTCCTGTTGTACACCCTGCGCGCCATCAGTCTCCTGAGCGCTCTAGATCTCCTGCCCGTCAGAGCGCACCTGCGCTTCCAGTTCCTGATTCGCGCCCATGTTCGCCTGCGTGACCTAGAACTTCAGTTCAGGTCTTGGACAAGGACTCTTCTTCTCCTCACCCTCGCGATCCGGCTCGTCAGCCTACCCCAGCGCAGCAACGCTCGCGGTCGCCTGCGCGTGCTTCTAAGCTACTGTACGCACAGGATTCCACGCGTCGCCCTTCAGCTCGCCAGCGACCACAGACGCGCCAACGTTCACCTACTCGTTAGCGATCTCCTGCGCGTCAACGATCGCCATCGATCTTCCATGCGTTACAGGTCCCCTGGACACCATCAGTAGCGATCTAGCGCTCGCCTGCTGTGGACCACGATCTCCAGTAGCTGAGTCTTGCCGTAGATCTTCCTCCTGCTCGCCAGCGCTCACCTTTACTTCTGTCCTTCTGTGCGCCAGCTTTCTTCAATCGCCAGCGCACATCTGCGCGCCCTTTCCTGCCACGCACTAGTGGGCGCCAACGGTTTTTCCTGACCGTCCAGGATCACCTGACTGACAGCTTGCATCAGCGCTCACCTTCCTGATGCACCTGCGCGCCTTCTGATTTGCGCGATGCGCGCTAACCATCCCTAGTTTCTAACGCGCCCGCACGATTCTTCGCCTGCGCGCTAGCGTTTTGTTAACGCACCACCGCTCGCCAACGCGCCAACGCTTGCTGACGTGTCATCGCTTGCCAACGCGCCTTCTCTTGCCTACGGGCCATCGCCAACGCGCCTTCACTTGCCTACGGGCCATCGCTCGCCAAGACGCGCCATCGCCCGCCTACGCGCCATCGGTCTCCCGACCGCCTGCGCGACCACACGCCCACGCGCCCGCGCACATGCGCTCCAACGTTCGCTCGCGCGCGAACCAACGGTGTTCCATCGCGCGAACCAATGGTGTTCCGTCGCGCGAACCAATGGTGTTCCGTCGCGCGAACCGACGGTGTTCCGTCGCGCGAACCGACGGTGTTCCATCGCACGAACCAACGGTGTTCCATCGCGCGAGCGCCGGCTCGATTCCTGCAGTAGCCATTGCTTGCCTACGGGTCATCGCTCGCCTGTGAACTATCGCCCTCCTTCTGCGCTCCCTCGCGCACTTTCGTCTGCGCTCCTGCGTACCCGCGCACGGGCGCTTCCACGTTCGGCCACGCGCGAACCTTTGATTTACCATCGCGCAAGCGCCAGGGCGATTGTGACCGCTATTCCCGTCGGGGTTTTGCAACACGGCCAGCCTGGCGAGTCTTCTGGAGCACGTATTTCCAGAACACGGTCTTCACCCCGTAAACGCAGAGCATGGCACATGCAAGAGCAGGAAGAATCTTCAGGGAGGTCTGAGCAACATTCTTCTTTCCAGAACCTGGGTTAGCCCTTCTTCCTCGTCATTTCCTGGAATGGTCTTGCCAGGGAGCTTTCCGTTCGAGATTTCTCCGTCGGGCAAGGGGTGACTGGTTTAGCCCTTCCTCTTCTCCATCTCGTGGAAGGGGCTTACCAGGTTCTTTCCCTCCTCGGGTGCGACCCGAGGTTTTGTACAAGGAAGATCATGGGTACTTTCCTCCTCTCAGGCTCAAGCACCTTGGCGTTTTGTCGCCAAGTTTCGAACTTGCGGGCAAACTCGATGCTGGAGCATCTAGACTCAGTGACCGAGGGCTTCCTCTCGGGTGTCTCATCTGTGGATGTCGACAAGCTCAGACACACTTCCATCCTTGGGAGGAGCTTGTTTGAGCCCAAGGACAGAGACATGGACAGCTGTTGTGCGGAGGAAGTCGACTTCAATTTTCACTCCTCCAAGGCGCTTTCTTCCAGACCCTGCAGGCCTCCGACGCCTCTTCATTCAGCCTCATCAGCCTAAGTTATCGGACCGGCTACGGCAGCTAAGACAAGGTGTACAATAGCAGTCCCCTCCTGTCAGGGACAGGTAGCACGGGAGGCCGGGAGGCATAATCCTAGAGGGAGCGGCAGAGTTCACAAACTAGGATTGGCAACCCTTTTGCAGGTCTCACGCTGGGGGGATGCCTAAGGTTACTCGTCCGAATAACAGCTTCCCGATGCCGATTCCTGCACGGTCTACGTGATCAGCCAAGGATATCGCGCCTCGCTCTTACCATCTCTCCATCACTGTCAGCGAATCCAGTGTCACTGAACCTCTATGCCATGGGGTCGGCAAGAGGTTTGCCCGTTGGGTAGAAGGATCCATGCCCTAGGAGAAGGTCCTCCATAGGGTCGTTGATGGCTCCCCCCCCCCCCCCCCCCGGCTTCTTCAGTCGATCCTTTCTTCTGGGAAAGCATCTGAGATGGGAGTTCCGTTGTCGACCTCTCAGCTCTGATCAAGTTTGTCGAACAAACTTCGTCCAGCGTGGAACAGCAGAGTCGATCAGACTGATAATGAGGCTGCAGGACTCCTTAGGCCCTGGATCGGGAGGATGGGTACTTCCAGGTTCCATTCCATCCATCTTCCAGGAAACTCTTGGAATTCAGCCTAGACTACAGGTGTTCCTGCTTGAGATGCGGTGTGGCGATCCCGCCGCGGCATCGCAGGTTTTTCCCCAGAGAACTCTCCCTGCTTTCCTCATGGCCGCTCAGGAGCAGGCTTCCGCCTCCTTCGCTTTTTGGAGGTCTGGTCAACTCCGGTAGGCTCGGGTTCAACCTTCTTCGACACCGGGACAAGCTTCCGGGTCTTTACTAAGAGTGAGGGATCATGGTAATTTGCTAGGAGCCTTCTCTACTTCTGCCTCAACATCTGGAATATCTAGCCATGATATTGAGTCAACGGCCATACCACGTTGAAAACACCGCTTCTCGTCCGATCAGCGAAGTTAAGCAACGTTGGGTCTGGTCAGTACTTGGATGGGTGACCGCCTAGGAACACCAGATGCTCTTGACTCCTTCTCCGAGCCTTCCCTTCAGTTGACTGTGGCAAGGCTGAGGAGAGTCGCAGTACCTGTTCTCAGTCAAGGAGAGCTTTCAGCCCTATCTTGGAACGTTTCCTAGGTCTCTTTTCCTCATTGACCCGTCTAGTTCCGAACGGTCGCCTCAGGATAAGTTCCCTGTGAGGCGGCCCAAGTTCCGGTGGTATCCAAACAACGATTAACCGGACTTTCTGTCAGCGGAACGTTTAGACCGGCAATGGGTCGACCTTTGGAACCTCTTACATGGGAGTGGATATTCTCGTCCTTTCCCCACATTTGATGCTGTTCTCGGACTCGTCAAAGAAAAAGGGGGGGGGGGGGGAGGCATGTTCCGGTTCAGGCCTATGCTCAGGACCTGAAGGGTACCTCCCCATCATTCAGGTAGGCTTAGGGGCCGTAGTCTGGCCCCTCTACAGATCCTACTGATCCTGCCGAGTCGCTCCATGCGCGACGACTTCATGGTACTGGCGTATTCCAACCAGCAGGGAGGCGCATTTTCATACTTTCGCATCTTGCAGTAGAGATACTGAGATGATCCGAGGTCCTCTCAATACCACTATCGGCTCGCTCAATCCGGGCAGAGGAATGTTCTCTCCGACCATCTGAGCAGAGCCTCACAGATAGAGAGTACCTGGGGGTCTTTGGCCTATAGTAACCAGCAAGTCCTGGCCTGGGGGACCTGATCACGACAGCCTGGAACTTCAAGCTTCCACTGTTCTTCCCTCCAGTCTCAGACCCCAAGATGCTTTCCGGTGACGGTGGGACAACATCGACGCCTGCGTCTTCCCACCATTGTTGTCTGTTGAGAATGGGTCTTAACAAGACCAGGTTGTCTGTCAACCTTTCGATGGCCCTGAGAGGTCCGCTGTGACTATACGCAGAACGGTTTTCGGACCCTCTGCTTCCCCTGACGGAACTCCCGGGAGAGCTTCTTCCACGACACAGGCTACTCAAACAACCACACTACAACATCTTTCACGAGCCGTTGCATTGCTTCGGCTTCACGCCTGGAGACACTACGCCGCCCCCTCAAGAAGAGACAACCCGCTACAGTCGCGGAGCGTAGGTCGCGTCACCTGCGATAGTCATCCGTAGGGGTCTACCAGGCGAAGTGGAGAGTCTTCTGTGGTTGGTGTCGTGGGAGAGATACCTCTTCCCTTTAGGCCTTTTCTCCAGCAATAACGGAGTTATTGCTTTTCGGCGGGAGGAAACTTTTCCGCTCTCGGCAGTGAAGCCTATCGCTCAGCCTTTCCCTGGCCTTCAGGCTGAAAGGAATAGACTTTTTCCTTCCCGCTGGACCTTTCTTCGCTCATGCGAAGCTGCAAACGTCCCTTCCCCCAGTCGGAGTGAGACCTCCGCCATGGAGCATGGTTCGGACTCTTTAGTCCCTTAAGAGATCTTCTCAAGAACCAGTACGTCAGGCCTCTGATCGTATTCCGTCTTGGGGGACGGTGCTCCTGCTCACTCTGACCTCGGCCAGTGTGTAAGCAATCTTCATGGTCTCGTACGACTCCGCCCTTTCAAGAGGATAGGGGAAGGCAAAATTCAGGTTCGCTCCTGAGTTGTTTTCTAGACTCAGAATCTTGGAGTCCCGGACCTTCGGTTCGACTCCTTCAAGATTTCGAGTCTCCGTTCTGTATCAGATGACCCAAACCTTTTCCTTCTTGCCAGTAAAGGAATCGAAGGGTTATCTTTGAGAACAGCTGCAGTTTGTCCTCACGTGCAAGCCGGTTTGGGAGCACAGGGAGGACACGGGAGAGTCACCAGTATACCTCTTCAGCTCGGACTCAAGGGCATTCATTTCGACCTGAATCCAGACCCTCCCCCATCACGTCGCCCTACAGCACGATGTCAGATACATCGCAACGTCCCTCGCCTTCGAGTAGAACTACTCTGTGACGCAGGTGCTACAAGCTGGAGTCTGGAAGCGTCTAATGACCTTCGCAGCCCGCTTCCTGCAGGACGTGACCCACAGGAGTATCGATACATTTCTATCGCTCTGTGGTGGCTACACAACAGCTGGCCAAACCTCAGGCTCCTTTTTGGACAGGTAGCAGAAGGTTGAGGGCATTGTTATCAGGTTTTAGTCTGCATGAACGAAAGAAGTATGTCTGGCCCTTACTTCTTTCTTCATCGTCCCCTCTACTGGGGAAGCAGCATCCTGGTCTCTGCATAGCTGACCTCAAACCTCTGCAGGTAAACCATGCTCCCTTGTGTTACGAGTATTGATTCAATACTGTCGCGTCCCCCATACCCTGACGAGGTGGTATTGGGAACGTCCTAACCCAGAGTTCCTTCTGGAACTCCAGGTCAACTGCCTAGGACGGGTCACACTTTCTTCCTTCACACACAAGCTTATGTAGGCCACACGTTTCCTTGCGGAGCAAGGAACTTGTGAGGTGCAGGGACTCCTTTTCTCGAGTGCGACTCACTCGGATTCTGAGTCCCCCGGTAAAGCCAAAGCCAGTATGGCTGGGGACATTACACCCTTCCTAAGGGGTAAGTCACCCAATGTAAATAGCGTGGTTTGTATTTCGGTTACGGAACGAATGACTAAATTCGGAGATAATTTGTATTTTTCCTAACCATACAAACCTTAGCTATTTACACATATTTGCCCGCCAGCCCTGTCCCCCAAGTCAAGTCCTACCTCTAAGTGAAGTGAGACATTTCACAGGTGTGTGAGGGAGGGAGGGGTAGCAAGCTACCCCTGCTAACTAGCGCGGGGTAGGAAACCCTCATTAAAATCTAATGGCTCGTCATTTCAGCTACGCCGAAAGTAATACCCAATGTAAATAGCTAAGGTTTGTATGGTTAGGAAAAATACAAATTATCTCCGAATTTGTCATATTTTGGATATTCAGGTTAAATGTTAATTAGTTATTGTTTAACATGTTTACAATCTTTTCATGACCAAGTTACAAAACACGTCTGACCAACGCAAGTGCTGAGGAGAAAAGAGGATAGGGGGTGGGAAGATGTAGGGATAGAGAGGGGGGATGTTGATGAAGGAGAGGTCTAATTGGAGAGGGATCTATGGTCGTGGTTCAATCACGCCCCAGTTTTCTATACCGACACTCAATGAGTGAGCGAGTTAGGTTTATTCCTGGCATTCCATGCATCTCTTTTTTTTCTCTGGTATATTCAGCAATATCTATGCCTTAGAAATGGTGCTAGAGGACACAGGTTCCTCGCCCAGGAATAGATTTTTCCTTCGTCAAAATCCCTTTTTGTGGCCTAGTTACAAGTTTATAAAATCCTTTTTTTTTTGTGACCAATTTACAACCTTATCAAATACTCTTTAAGGACCCTCAGGCTACATATTGATTAAATATTATTTGTGACCTTTAGGTCACCATATAATTAAAATTACTTTTGCAAACTGTAGAGTACCTTTCATTTAAGCATAGTTCAGGACTCTCAAGTTAGAATTTGATGAAACTTTTATGTAGCTCATTAATTAAATCTGTTTAGTACCCTTAGGTGACATTTTTAATAGATATACTTTGGAATGCTTTGTTTATAATTTTAATAGGATATTGTTTAAGATTCTTAGTTTACATTTTAACTAAATATTGTTTGGTAATACTGTACATTCTTTAGATTTTGTTTGGGCCCTTTAGGATATGATTTTAATTAATACATTATCATCATCTACACCTATTGATGCAGAGGTCTTCAGTTAGATGTCGCCAGTCGTCTCTGTCTTGAGCTTTCAAATCAATACTTCTCCATTCATCCTCTCCTACTTCACACTTCATAGTCCTCAGCCATGTAGACCTGGGTCATCCAACTCTTTTTAGTGCCTTGTGGAGCTCAGTTGAAAGGTTGGTGAGTGCGAAGAGCATGCCCAAACCATCTCCATCTAACCCCAATTAATCTAAAATCTTTATATTTCAGAACTGTTGGTTTTGACATCATCAGGTACCTGTATGATTTTGCTTGAGGGAGAGATCAGTGCCATCTCGGAAAAAAAAAGATATATTTAGAAGAAAACCGTTTCTTTCCAAATTGAGAATGGTAAATTTCATACATACATATACCACGGCACTTCCCCCAATTTTTTTTTGGGGGGGGTAGTCGACATCAAACAAATGAAACAAAAAAAAGGGGACCTCTCCTCTCTACGTTCATATTTCATATTTTCAAGAATGAAATACAGATGAAGTCCTCACATGTACATTGATGATCATCATCTCCTACGCCTACTGACGCAAAGGGTCTCGGTTAGATTTCGCCAGTCGTCTCTATCTTGAGTTTTTTAATTCAATACTTTGCCATATACATTAGGTTCATCCAGTTTTCATGGCTCTTTATTCATTTTTTATTGTAGAGCTATAATAGTGAATTATTGTTAATTTTAATTTTAATAAACTAATCTATACTGTATTTTCATAAAATCAGTACAGTATTATAGAAATTACAGCCAATCTTCACTTGATAAATCTAAATTTTGAATATGTAACTTCCCTGGTAGTTACATATACATACCTTTTATATATGTGTAACTACCAGGTAAGTATATTTAAAAATTCATTTTAAAATAAAAATATAATTTTTAAATATACTTTCCTGGTAGTTACATATATATAAAAGGTACAGTATATATGTAACTACCAGTTAAGTATATTTAAAAATTTATTTTAAAATAAAAATATCATTTTGTTTGGCATTTAGTATATTGCAACAAAAAAATTTTGGTTTTTGCCTTTTTGACCCAAAAAACATTAAAAAAATGCAAAGTAGTTTTAGCTTGAATTTAATGGTGTCCTCTTGGTATAAGGAAAAAATATTTTTGTAATTTTTGGTATGAAAAAGTTTGTATATTTTGGTATGTGAGAATAATTATTTTTTTAGAACTTGTATATTGTGTGTATTTTAGCTTTCATTTTAATTCCCAAAAGTTAAGTCAAAATTATAATGTCAAATTTACTAGAAAAAGACACCTTTGCTCAAGCATTGTTATCACTATTTTTGACCTTTTGAAAAATGTTCATTGGCATTTAATGCTTAACCCTTTTACCCCCAATGGACGTACTGGTACGTTTCACAAAACTCATCCCTTTACCCCCGTGGACGTACTGGTACGTTTCACAAAACTCATCCCTTTACCCCCATGGACGTACTGGTACGTTTCACAAAACTCATCCCTTTACCCCCATGGACGTACTGGTACGTTTCACAAAACTCATCCCTTTACCCCCATGGACGTACTGGTACGTTTCACAAAACTCATCCCTTTACCCCCATGGACGTACTGGTACGTTTCACAAAACTCATCCCTTTACCCCCATGGACGTACTGGTACGTGTCACAAAACTCATCCCTTTACCCCCATGGACGTACAGGTACGTTTCACAAAACTCATCCCTTTACCCCCATGGACGTACTGGTATCTCCTTGCAAAAAACTGCTATTTACATTTTTTTTGCATATTTTTTATAACTTTTTGAGAAACTTCGGGCATTTTCCAAAAGAATGAGACCATCCTGACCTCTATGATGAAAATTAAGGCTGTTACAGCAATTTGAAAAATATATATTGCAAAATAAGCTTGATAAAAAAATGCCTGGGGGTTAAGGGTTGGAAAGTTCCAAATAGCCTGGGGGTAAAAGGGTTAAAAATTAATGATATTTGTAGTTTACTCTAAAATGATTCCTATAAAATAATTTTTAAAAATTTTAACATAAAAATTTGTTTATCTTAAGTTTTAAAGGTACTAATGGTATAGTTTGATATGAAAATGAGTTAGTTCTAAAATCAACTTGGAAGTATCTTAAAAAGAATATTCTCTGTTTAGCAGTACGTATATTTATGACCATTATTTAGAATGCCTTAAGTTGCTAAATTACTGTGTTTATCAATAAAATTTTAGACTTCTATGTTATTTCCATTTCCAATAATGATGTAATTGACCAACATTGACATAATAACAGGATTTTACTTCTAACTTTTTATTTGCTTCTATATGAATACAATCTTGAGTCGTTTAATAGAGGTAGCTGTATGCTTTTAGCATAGCTGGAACTTAGCTGTAAGATTTGTAATGAGGTGTTGGTCATTACTGGCCACGTGGGTGGTGAGACCCCCTCCCCCCAGACACACTTTGTTTACAGCCATTGGTGAGTATAAACTAAGCAACTTCAACTGCTGGTTTTATTCCCTTCCCCCCTCCCCACCTTTTTTTTTTTTTTTTAAGCTGTGTTGTTTGTGAGGGATATTACTAAAGAAAAAAGTTTGCAGTTTTCCCAAGAGCTGTAGTCGTCTGCACATTTACCTTCTAGTAAGCTTAGAAACTTGATAATTCTCATGAGGCGAGAGATACACATAGGAAGGTACCTTCCCAAAAAGACGTATCAGTATGCAGTAAAAGTGCGCACACACAGGGTAACTAAGCACGCTTCTCATAAGAACAAGCGCATGCATTGCTGATAGGAATGAGGGGCCTTGCCCTTCTTCCCATTCCCTCTGGGAAGAATCCTCTCTAACTTTTAAGAAAGGGAAAATTGTGTACCAGTACAACGAATCATTCCTGCTGCATTTCTTTGAGCATCAAATTTCTTGGTTCTGGATCAGGGAAACTTTCTTCAGTTTTCTGTTGCTCCTCAAACTGCAATTCTTCATTTGCCAGTGGTTGCTTATAAGCTATGAATTGTTCAAAATCTTCTGCCAACTTCATCTCAAGTTCGTCACTAATTGATACCACAGTCCACGATATGTCCATAGCTGGTTCTTCTGAGATTTTAAAATCATGAAAAAATTAAGGGCACAGTTTTTTTTCCATACACCATTCATTGCTGTTTGAGTTGCTTCAGTCCTAGAAGAACTTTTTTTTAATACTGCTTGATAAATATCGTATCCCTTCTTCATGCATGGGATTAGTTGAATTAGTAGAACTTCAAATGTTCAAACTCGCAGCAAATGTTTTTATGTTGAACAGGCTTGCATAAGTCATTTTATAGTTTATAAATTAAATATGTTGTAATGTTGTTAATGTTTTTAATGTATTTTATTTTTATTTTCATTACTACTTATATCTTTTATTTCCTTATTTCCTTTCCTCAGAGCTATTTTTCCCTCTTAGAGCCTTTGGGCTTATAGCATCTTGCTTTTCCAACTAGGGTTGTAGCTTAGCTAGTAATAATAATAATAATATCCTGGTTCATTATCAACGATCAACATAACCTTTAAAGGAAGTTTCTATACCCTGCAATACTGTACTCCTTTACTGCTGGAATAAAATTACCATGTTGACCCATCCCTTTGGATTAGTCATCTAAATCGCAGTTAATTGTGGACTTTGAGATGTTCTTGAAGGCCCGGGGATTAGGGGCATGGTAGAACTAACAAATAGCTTTGCTTGAAATCGTCATTAACATTACCCCCATAACATTAATGTTAATCTATATTCGGCTTGCCTTGTAATCTGTCATAGTTTTCGCTTCTTTAGAAATGAATGAATGATCGGCCATTCTCTTCAAAAATAATCCTGTCTCATCGACATTAAGGATAAGTTCTTGCAGAGACTGCTTTTCATTGATGACTTTTATCGTGAATTTGGGAGATTCTTCGGCAGTGGCAGCTTCTCCTTGAATTTTAACATTGTGTAAACTAATGTGCTTCTTGAACTTATTAAAGCATCCCTGACTCTGCAAATGGAGTGTCCTTTACATTTGTATTTTTGTTACGAAAGTCTTCAAACAAAGACTTGGTTCATTCTTCTGTTGTTCTACTCAAAGGGATAGATAATTAGCATTCAATTTCATCATGGATTATGCCTCTCCACATAAATTGTAGAAGTTTTTGATGATGGAGCCTTTTCAGGCACGTTTTGGCCAATGTGCTCTTCATCATGGATACTGTATTGGTAGGGTTGTTGTGGCCTGATTGGTAATGTCTGTGCCTGGTTATCACCAGACGGGGGTTGGAGTCCTACTCAGACTCGTTAGTTCCTTTAGTGTCTGCAACCTTACCATCCTTGTGAGCTAAGGATGGGGGGTTTTTGGGGAGCCTATAGGTCTATCTGCTGAGTCATCAGCAGCCATTGCCTGGCCCTCCCTGGTCCTAGCTTGGATGGAGAGGGGGTTTGGGAGCTGATCGTATGATATATGGCCAGTCTCTTGGGCATTGTCCTGCTTGCTAGGGCAATGTCACTGCCCCTTGCCTCTGCCATTCAAGAGCGGCTTTTAAACCTTTAAACAACCTTTTTCACCATTTTCATATCTTTATCAGGATCAATTTATCTTGCCATTGTAATAACATGCCTCTTAGATTCACTAGCTTTAATCTTCTTGAGAGACGTGCTAAAATAGGCAAATATTCTTCTTAGGATCAGTCATGGTGATGAAAGAAAATAAAGAAACGATATCAGAAATAATGAACAATTAAAATAAAATATTTAAAAGAAAATCACATCAAAACAGATATTTCATATATAAACTATAGAAAGAATTAGGTCAGCCTATTCAACATATAAACAGTTGCAGCAAGTTTGAACTTTTGAAGTTTTATCTTGACATAAAAGATTTAACTGCATAACACCAAATACTACATGAACAAAATGAATTTCATTATAAATCTGAAATAAGGGTTTTTTTTTTCAACCTGGGGTATATGTACCCCCAGTGAGATATTCTTACTCCTCAGGGGGTACATTGAATTGAGAGAATACCCAATACTTCTCAATACACGAGGTAATCTGCATTGAGATTGAATAAGAAAATTATATATCAATATCCATTTTTTTAATGGTTCATATGAAAGTATAAAAATGCTCAAGGTGTACAGAAGACCAAAATGGTTGTTGGTTTAGGGTTGAGGTGGCCTACGTAGTAACGTCTCTGACTAGTGATCCCCAGACTGGGGTTCGAGTCCCCGTCAGACTCATTAGTTCCTCTGATCGCTGCAACTTCATGATCCTTGTGAGCTAAGGATGGAGGGTTTTGTTAAGCCTATAGGTTTATCTGCTGAGTCATCTGCAGCCATTGCCTGGCCCTCCTTGGTCCTAGCTTGGGTGGAGAGGGGGCTTTGGCATTGACCATATGTATATATAGTCAGCTTTAGGGCATTGTCCAGCTTGCTAGGTTAATAGTACTGTCCCTTTCCTCTGCCATTCATGAGCAGCTTTTAAACCTTTAAAGGGGTACACAAGACCAAATGGTTGGGGGTTTAGGGTTGTGATGGCCTACGTGGTAAAGTCTCTGACTGGTAATTGCCAGACGGGTTCGAGTCTTACTCAAACTTGTTAGTCCCTTCGGTCGCTGCAGTCTCACCATCCTTGTGAGCTAAGGATGGGGTGTTCGGGGGAGCGTATAGGTTTATCCGTTGAGTCATCAGCAGCCATTGCCTGGCCCTCCTTGGTCCTAGCTTGGGTGAAGAGGGGGCAAGTAGATCATATGTATAATGGTTAGCCTCTCAGGTATTGTCCTGCTTGATAGGGCAATGTCATTTTCCCTTGCCTCTGCCCTTCATGAGTAGCCTTTAAACCTTCAAACTCCCTCCTTAAATATTATACAATGCTGAAATCTTACACTAACATCCCTTAGAGTTTATTTTACACTAATGTACACTAAACCAGATACTGTATATTACCTTGCATCACACAGGAAGTTTACTCATGCATGTATTTCAAAGTAACATCCGATATATGTCGCCGGATTTTAAATGTACAGTATGTACTTTATACTCTACATGACTAGATATTTGATGAAAATACTTTTAAAGAATTTTTTTTTCCAGCCATTTAAAGGCTGATTAGTTTTTGCTTAATGAATGAGACATAATAATAATAATAATAATAATTATTATTATTATCATTATTATTATTACTAGCA